>NC_133736.1:4229989-4283577 GCF_048934315.1 Petromyzon marinus | reverse complement strand
TGATGAGTCTATGGGTCTCTGTGTGATGAGTCTATGGGTCTCTGTGTGTGAGTCTGTGGGTCTCTGTGTGATGAGTCTGTGGGTGTCTATGTGATGAGTCTGTGGGTCTCTGTGTGTGAGTCTATGGGTCTCTATGTGTGAGTCTATGGGTCTCTATATGTGAGTCTATGGGTCTCTGTGTGTGAGTCTATGGGTCTCTGTGTGTGAGTGTGGATCTCTGTGTGTGAGTCTGTGGGTCTCTGTGTGTGAGTCTGTGGGTCTCTGTGTGGTGAGTCTGTGGGTCTCTGTGTGTGAGTCTGTGGGTCTCTGTGTGATGAGTCTGTGGGTCTCTGTGTGGTGAGTCTGTGGGTCTCTGTGTGTGAGTCTATGGGTCTCTGTGTGTGAGTCTATGGGTCTCTATGTGTGAGTCTGTGGGTCTCTGTGTGTGAGTCTGTGGGTCTCTGTGTGTGAGCCTGTGGGTCTCTATGTGTGAGCCTGTGGGTCTCTATGTGTGAATCTGTGGGTCTCTGTGTGATGAGTCTATGGGTCTCTGTGTGATGAGTCTATGGGTCTCTGTGTGATGAGTCTGTGGGTCTCTGTGTGTGAGTCTGTGGGTATCTGTGTGATGAGTCTATGGGTCTCTATGTGTGAGTCTGTGGGTCTCTGTGTGTGAGTCTGTGGGTCTCTGTGTGTGAGTCTATGGGTCTCTGTGTGTGAGTCTATGGGTCTCAGTGTGTGAGTCTGTGGGTCTCTGTGTGTGAGTCTGTGGGTCTCTGTGTGATGAGTCTATGGGTCTCTGTGTGTGAGTCGATGGGTCTCTATGTGTGAGTCTGTGGGTCTCTGTGTGTGAGTCTGTGGGTCTCTGTGTGATGAGTCTATGGGTCTCTGTGTGTGAGTCTATGGGTCTCTGTGTGTGAGTCTATGGGTCTCTGTGTGATGAGTCTGTGGGTCTCTGTGTGATGAGTCTGTGGGTCTCTGTGTGATGAGTCTGTGGGTCTCTATGTGTGAGTCTATGGGTCACTATGTGTGAGTCTGTGGGTCTCTGTGTGTGAGTCTGTGGGTCTCTGTGTGATGAGTCTGTGGGTCTCTGTGTGTGAGTCTATGGGTCTCTGTGTGTGGGTCTATGGGTCTCTGTGTGTGAGTCTGTGGGTCTCTGTGTGATGAGTCTGTGGGTCTCTGTATGTGAGTCTATGGGTCTCTGTGTGATGAGTCTATGGGTCTCTATATGTGATGAGTCTATGGGTCTCTGTGTGTGAGTCTATGGGTCTCTGTGTGTGAGTCTGTGGGTCTCTATGTGTGAGTCTATGGGTCTCTGTGTGATGAGTCTATGGGTCTCTGTGTGTGAGTCTGTGGGTCTCTGTGTGTGAGTCTGTGGGTGTCTATGTGATGAGTCTATGGGTCTCTGTGTGATGAGTCTATGGGTCTCTGTGTGTGAGTCTATGGGTCTCTGTGTGTGAGTCTGTGGGTCTCTGTGTGTGAGTCTGTGGGTCTCTGTGTGTGAGTCTGTGGGTCTCTGTGTGTGAGTCTGTGGGTCTCTATGTGATGAGTCTATGGGTCTCTGTGTGATGAGTCTATGGGTCTCTGTGTGTGAGTCTATGGGTCTCTGTGTGTGAGTCTGTGGGTCTCTGTGTGTGATGAGTCTGTGGGTCTCTATGTGTGAGTCTATGGGTCTCTGTGTGTGATGAGTCTGTGGGTCTCTATGTGTGAGTCTGTGGGTCTCTATGTGTGAGTCTATGGGTCTCTGTGTGTGATGAGTCTGTGGGTCTCTGTGTGATGAGTCTGTGGGTCTCTGTGTGTGAGTCTGTGGGTCTCTGTGTGATGAGTCTATGGGTCTCTGTGTGTGAGTCTGTGGGTCTCTGAGTGATGAGTCTATGGGTCTCTGTGTGTGAGTCTATGGGTCTCTGTGTGTGGGTCTATGGGTCTCTATGTGTGAGTCTATGGGTCTCTATGTGTGAGTCTATGGGTCTCTATGTGTGAGTCTATGGGTCTCTGTGTGTGAGTCTGTGGGTCTCTATGTGTGAGTCTGTGGGTCTCTATGTGTGAGTCTATCGGTCTCTATGTGTGAGTCTATGGGTCTCTATGTGTGAGTCTATCGGTCTCTATGTGTGAGTCTGTGGGTCTCTATGTGTGAGTCTGTGGGTCTCTATGTGTGAGTCTGTGGGTCTCTGTGTGATGAGTCTGTGGGTCTCTGAGTGATGAGTCTATGGGTCTCTGTGTGTGAGTCTATGGGTCTCTGTGTGTGAGTCTATGGGTCTCTGTGTGATTCTATGGGTCTCTATGTGTGAGTCTATGGGTCTCTGTGTGTGAGTCTGTGGGTCTCTGTGTGATGAGTCTGTGGGTCTCTGTGTGTGATGAGTCTATGGGTCTCTGTGTGGTGAGTCTATGGGTCTCTGTGTGTGAGTCTGTGGGTCTCTATGTGTGAGTCTATGGGTCTCTGTGTGTGATGAGTCTATGGGTCTCTATGTGTGAGTCTGTGGGTCTCTGTGTGTGAGTCTATGGGTCTCTGTGTGTGATGAGTCTATGGGTCTCTGTGTGTGAGTCTATGGGTCTCTATGTGTGAGTCTATGGGTCTCTGTGTGATGAGTCTATGGGTCTCTGTGTGTGAGTCTGTGGGTCTCTATGTGTGAGTCTGTGGGTCTCTGTGTGTGAGTCTATGGGACTCTGTGTGATGAGCCTGTGGGTCTCTGTGTGATGAGTCTATGGGTCTCTGTGTGTGAGTCTATGGGTCTCTGTGTGATGAGTCTATGGGTCTCTGTGTGTGAGCCTGTGGGTCTCTATGTGTGAGTCTATGGGTCTCTGTGTGATGAGTCTATGGGTCTCTGTGTGATGAGTCTATGGGTCTCTGTGTGTGAGCCTGTGGGTCTCTGCTCACCTGACAGCGGCTTGGACGTCTGCTAGAGGCACCACGGTGGACGCGTCGCCCGGGTGCCGGACCAGGAAGTAGAAGGAGACTCTCGGTGTCTCTCTGAAGACAACGATGTTGTCCACGCTGGGGACACAGAGACACAGAGACAGAGACACGGAGACACATTGACTGGCGGTGTCTCTCTGAAGACAACGATGTTGTCCACGCTGGGGACACAGAGACACAGAGACAGAGACACGGAGACACATTGACTGGCGGTGTCTCTCTGAAGACAACGATGTTGTCCACGCTGGGGACACGGAGACAGAGACACAGAGACAGAGACACAGAGACAGTGACTCTCGGTGTCTCTCTGAAGACAACGATGTTGTCCACGCTGGGGACACAGAGACACAGAGACAGAGACACGGAGACACATTGACTGGCGGTGTCTCTCTGAAGACAATGATGTTGTCCACGCTGGGGACACGGAGACAGAGACACAGAGACAGAGACACAGAGACAGAGACACAGAGACACAGTGACTGGCGGTGTCTCTTTGAAGACAACGATGTTGTCCACGCTGGGGACACAGAGACAGAGACACAGAGACAGAGACTCAGAGACACAGTGACTGGCGGTGTCTCTCTGAAGACAACGATGTTGTCCACGCTGGGGACACGGAGACAGAGACACAGAGACAGAGACACAGAGACAGTGACTCAGAGACAGACACAGAGACAAAGACAGAGACAGAGACACAGAGACAAAGACAAAGAGACAGACACAGAGACAGTGACTGGCGGTGTATCTCTGAAGACAACGATGTTGTCCACGCTGGGGACACAGAGACACAGAGACATACACAGAGACACAGAGACACAGTGACTCTCGGTGTCTCTCTGAAGACAACGATGTTGTCCACGCTAGGGACACGGAGACAAAGACACAGAGACACAGACTCAGAGACAGAGCGACTGGCGGTGTCTCTCTGAAGACAACGATGTTGTCCACGCTAGGGACACAGAGACAGAGACACAGAGACAGAGACACAGAGACAGAGACAGTGACTCTCGGTGTCTCTCTGAAGACAACGATGTTGTCCACGCTAGGGACACAGAGACAGAGACACAGAGACAAAGACACAGAGACACAGAGACAGTGACTCTCGGTGTCTCTCTGAAGACAACGATGTTGTCCACGCTGGGGACACAGAGACAAAGACACAGAGACACAGACTCAGAGACACAGTGACTGGCGGTGTCTCTCTGAAGACAACGATGTTGTCCACGCTAGGGACACAGAGACAGAGACACAGAGACAGACACAGAGATACAGAGACACAGAGACAGTGACTCTCGGTGTCTCTCTGAAGACAACGATGTTGTCCACGCTAGCGACACAGATACAGAGACACAGAGACACAGAGACAGAGACACAGAGACAAAGACACAGAGACAAAGACACAGAGACAAAGACACAGAGACAAAGACACAGGGACAACGTGACTGGCGGTGTCTCTCTGAAGACAACGATGTTGGCCACGCTAGCGACACAGAGACAGAGACACAGAGACAATGACTGGCGGTGTCTCTCTGAAGACAACGATGTTGTCCACGCTAGGGACACGGAGACAAAGACAAAGAGACAGAGACACAGAGACAGAGTGACTCTCGGTGTCTCTCTGAAGACAACGACGTTGTCCACGCTGGCGACACGGAGACAAAGACACAGAGACAGAGACACAGAGACAAAGACACAGAGACAAAGACACGGAGACAAAGACACAGAGACAGAGACACAGAGACAAAGACACAGAGACAAAGACACAGAGACAAAGACACAGAGACAGAGACACAGAGACAAAGACACAGAGACAAAGACACGGAGACAAAGACACAGAGACAAAGACACAGAGACAAAGACAAGGAGACTCGTGGTGTCTGTCTGTGAGTGTGGTTCACGTGGTTGTGAGTGTGGTTCACGTGGTTGTGAATGTGGGTCACGTGGTTGTGAATGTGGTTCACGTGGTTCACGTGGTTGTGAGTGTGGGTCACGTGGTTGTGAGTGTGGTTCACGTGGTTCACGGGGTTGTGAATGTGGGTCACGTGGTTCACATGGTTGTGAATGTGCTTCACGTGGTTGTGAATGTGGGTCACGTGGTTGTGAGTTTGGTTCACGTGGTTCACGTGGTTGTGAGTGTGGGTCACGTGGGTCACGTGGTTGTGATTGTGGGTCACGTGGTTGTGAATGTGGGTCACGTGGTTCACGTTGTTGTGAATGTGGGTCACGTCGTTGTGAATGTGGTTCACGTGGTTGTGAATGTGCTTCACGTGGTTCACGTGGTTGTGAGTGTGGTTCACGTGGTTCACGTGGTTGTGAATGTGGGTCACGTGGTTGTGAATGTGGTTCACGTGGTTCACGTGGTTGTGAATGTGGGTCACGTGGTTGTGAATGTGGTTCAAGTGGTTCACGTGGTTGTGAGTGTGGTTCATGTGGTTGTGAATGTGGTTCACGTGGTTGTGAATCTGGTTCACGTGGTTGTGAATGTGCTTCACGTGGTTCACGTGGTTGTGAATGTGGGTCACGTGGTTCACGTGGTTGTGAATGTGGGTCACGTGGTTGTGAATGTGGTTCAAGTGGTTCACGTGGTTGTGAATGTGGGTCACGTGGTTCACGTGGTTGTGAGTGTGGTTCATGTGGTTGTGAATGTGGTTCACGTGGTTGTGAATGTGGTTCACGTGGTTGTGAATGTGCTTCACGTGGTTTACGTGGTTGTGAATGTGGGTCACGTGGTTCACGTGGTTGTGAATGTGGGTCACGTGGTTCACGTGGGTCACGTGGTTGTGAGCGTGCTTCACGACTCACTCGTACTGCACCTCCTCCCCGAGGCCCCGGCTGTACTTGCGCATGGCGTAGGCCGTGACGGAGCGGAAGAGATAGAGCTCAACCTCGTTCCACTCGTACTGCACGCACACAGAGACATCGCGCGGGGACAACGTGGAGACAACGTGGAGACAACGTGGGGACAACGCGCGGGGGACACCGGGGGGACGACGCCGGGGGTGGCGGACGACGCGGAGACACCGAGACACGGGGACGATGAGACACGGGGACGATGAGACACGGAGACACAGAGACTCGGGGTCACAGAGACACGGGGATGATGAGACACGGAGACACAGAGACTCGGGGTCACAGAGACACGGGGATGATGAGACACGGGGATGATGAGACACGGAGACACGGAGACTCGGGGTCACAGAGACACGGGGACGATGAGACACGGGGATGATGAGACACGGAGACACAGAGACTCGGGGTCACAGAGACACGGGGATGATGAGACACGGAGACACAGAGACTCGGGGTCACAGAGACACGGGGATGATGAGACACGGAGACACAGAGACTCGGGGTCACAGAGACACGGGGATGATGAGACACGGAGACACAGAGACTCGGGGTCACAGAGACACGGGGACGATGAGACACGGAGACACGGAGACACTGAGACAGAGACTCGGGGTCACAGAGACACGGAGACGGTGAGACAGAGACACAGAGACACTGGGATAGAAACACGGAGACACTGGGACAGAGACTCGGAGACACTGAGACAGAGACTCGGAGACACTGCGACAAAGACACGGAGTGACTGAGACAGCGACACGGAGACACTGAGACAGAGACACGGAGACACTGGGACAGAGACACGGAGACACTGGGACAGAGACTCGCGGTCACAGAGACACGGGGATGATGAGACACGGAGACACTGAGACAAAGACTCAGAGACACTGAGACAGAGACACTGAGACAGAGACACGGAGATACTGAGACAGAGACACTGAGACAGAGACACGGAGACACTGAGACAGAGACACGGAGACACTGAGACAGAGACTCGGAGACACTGAGACAGAGACACGGAGACACTGGGACAGAGACACGGAGACACTGGGACAGAGACACGGAGACACTGAGACAGAGACACGGAGACACTGAGACAGAGACACGGAGACACTGGGACAGAGACACGGAGACACTGGGACAGAGACACGGAGACACTGGGACAGAGACACGGAGACACTGCGACAGAGACTCAGAGACACTGAGACAGAGACACGGAGACACTGGGACAGAGACACGGAGACACTGGGACAGAGACTCGCGGTCACAGAGACACGGGGATGATGAGACACGGAGACACGGAGACACTGAGACAAAGACATGGAGACACTGAGACAGAGACACTGGGACAGAGACGCGGAGACAATGAGACAGAGACACAGAGACGCTGGGACAGAGACTCGGAGACACTGAGACAGAGACACAGAGACACTGGGACAGAGACATGGAGACACTGAGACAGAGACTCGGAGACACTGAGACAGAGACACGGAGACACTGAGACAGAGACACGGAGACACTGGGACAGAGACACGGGGACAGAGACTCGGAGACACTGAGACAGAGACTTGGGGTCACAGAGACACGGAGACACTGAGACAGAGACTCGGGGTCACAGAGACACGGGGACAATGAGACACGGAGACACGGAGACACTGAGACACTGAGACAGAGACTTGGGGTCACATAGACACGGGGACAATGAGACACGGAGACACTGAGACAGAGACACGGAGACACTGGGACAGAGACTCGGAGACACTGAGACAGAGACACGGAGACACTGATACAGAGACACGGAGACACTGAGACAGAGACACGGAGACACTGGGACAGAGACACAGAGACACTGAGACAGAGACACGGAGACACTGAGACAGAGACACTGAGACAGAGACACGGAGACACTGGGACAGAGACTCGGAGACACTGGGACAGAGACACGGAGACACTGGGACAGAGACACGGGGACACTGAGACAGAGACACAGAGACACTGGGACAGAGACTCGGAAACAGAGACTCGGAGACACTGGGACAGAGACACTGAGACAGAGACTCGGAGACACTGGGACAGAGACACGGAGACACTGGGACACTGAGACACGGAGACACTGAGACAGAGACACGGAGACACTGAGACAGAGACTCGGAGACACTGAGACAGAGACACGGGGACACTGGGACACTGAGACAGAGACACAGAGACACTGGGACAGAGACTCGCGGTCACAGAGACACGGGGATGATGAGACTCGGAGACACGGAGACACTGAGACAAAGACACGGAGACACTGAGACAGAGACACGGAGACACTGGGACAGAGACTCGGAGACACTGAGACAGAGACGCGGAGACACTGGGCCAGAGACACGGAGACACTGAGACAGTTACACGGAGACACTGAGACAGAGACTTGGGGTCACATAGACACGGGGACAATAAGACACGGAGACACTGAGACACTGAGAGATCTTTCCGTCTAAAGGTGCTGCTCGCTACTCACAGCCACTTGCCCCTACAGTCTGTTGAGGATACACGGGGGACCTTTGTCTGTGTGTCTATAGGTGCTGCTGCTACTCGCTAACAGCACTTGCCCCTACAGCCCTGTTAGAGGCTACACGGGGGACCTTTGTCTGTGTGTCTATAGGTGCTGCTCGCAACTCACAGCCACTTGCCACCACAGTCTGTTAGAGGCTACCCGGGGGATCTTTGTCTGTGTGTCTATAGGTGCTGCTCGCTACTCACAGCCACTTGCCCCTACAGCCTGTTAGAGGCTACCCGGGGGATCTTTGTCTGTGTGTCTACAGCTGCTACTCGCTACTCACAGCACTTGCCCCTACAGCCTGTTAGAGGTTACACGGGGGACCTTTGTCTGTGTGTCTATAGGTGCTGCTCGCTACTCACAGCCACTTGCCCCCACAGTCTGATGGAGGCTACCCGGGGGACCTTTGTCTGTGCGTGCGTCCACTCACGGCATCGTCCCCCATCTCCGCCTTCAGGCTGATCCTCACTTTCATGGCCTCGTTCATGTCTAGCAGCAGTAAAGGGGCGGGCAAATCACAAATCACAGAGATCCCCCACACCAAGGCAGTAGTCACGGAGTCAACATTGGGACCAAATCGTCCAGGGGGTCTGGGGGTCTGGGGGAGTGGGGGTCCACCCCCACTCCCCCACACCACCCCCCCCACCCCCCCAAGAAATACAAATCTAAATTATACTACACTACTATACACTACACACTACACTATACACTACACTATTATATACTACACTACTATACACTACACTACTATACACTACACTATACACAACAATACTATCTACACTATACACTACTATTCACTACACTACTATACACTACACTATACACTACACTATACACTACACACTACACTATACACTACACTACTATACACTACACTACTATATACTACACTACACTATACACTACACTACTATACACTATACTACTATACACTACACTACTATACACTACTATATACTACACTATACACTACACTACTATACATGGGGGGGTCCGTGGGGGGTCCGTGGGGGGGTTCGTGGGAGTGTCTGTAGTGGGGGGTGTCTGTAGTGGGGGTGTCCGTAGTGGGGGTGTCTGTAGTGGGGGTGTCTGTAGTGGGGGTGTCTGTAGTGGGAGTGTCTGTAGTGGGAGTGTCTGTGGGGTGTCTGTAGTGGGGGTGTCTGTAGGGTGTCTGTAGTGGGGGTGTCTGTGGGGGTGTCTGTAGTGGGGGTGTCTGTGGGGGTGTCTGTGGGGGTGTCTGTAGTGGGGGTGTCTGTAGTGGGGGTGTCTGTAGTAGGGGTGTCTGTAGTGGGGGTGTCTGTAGTGGGGGTGTCTGTAGTGGGGGTGTCTGTAGTGGGGGTGTCTGTAGTGGGGGTGTCTGTAGTGAGGGTGTCTGTAGTGGGGGTGTCTGTAGGGTGTCTGTAGTGGGGGTGTCTGTAGTGGGGGGGTCTGTAGTGGGGGGGTCTGTGGGGGTGTCTGTAGTGGGGGGGTCTGTGGGGTGTCCGTAGTGGGGGTGTCTGTAGTGGGGGTGTCTGTAGTGGGGGTGTCTGTAGTGGGGTGTCTGTAGTGGGGGTGTCTGTAGGGTGTCTGTAGTGGGGGTGTCTGTAGTGGGGGTGTCTGTAGTGGGGGTGTCTGTAGTGGGGGTGTCCGTAGTGGGGGTGTCTGTAGGGTGTCTGTAGTGGGGGTGTCTGTAGTGGGGGTGTCTGTAGTGGGGGTGTCTGTAGGGTGTCTGTAGTGGGGGTGTCTGTAGTGGGGGGGTCTGTAGTGGGGGTGTCTGTGGGGGTGTCTGTAGTGGGGGTGTCCGTAGTGGGGGTGTCTGTAGTGGGGGTGTCTGTAGTGGGGGTGTCTGTAGTGGGGTGTCTGTAGTGGGGGTGTCTGTAGTGGGGGTGTCTGTAGGGTGTCTGTAGTGTGGGTGTCTGTAGTGGGGGTGTCTGTAGTGGGGGTGTCTGTAGTGGGGGTGTCTGTAGTGGGGGTGTCTGTAGGGTGTCTGTAGTGGGGGTGTCTGTAGTGGGGGTGTCTGTGGGGGTGTCTGTAGTGGGGGTGTCTGTGGGGGTGTCTGTAGTGGGGGTGTCTGTGGGGGTGTCTGTAGTGGGGGTGTCTGTAGTGGGGGTGTCTGTAGTGGGGGTGTCTGTAGTGGGGGTGTCTGTAGTGGGGGTGTCTGTAGTGGGGGTGTCTGTAGTGGGGGGGTTCGTGGGGGTGTCTGTAGTGGTGGTGTCTGTAGTGGGGGTGTCTGTAGTGGGGGTGTCTGTAGTGGGGGTGTCCGTAGTGGGGGTGTCTGTAGTGGGGGTGTCTGTAGTGGGGTGTCTGTAGTGGGGGTGTCTGTAGTGGGGGTGTCTGTAGTGGGGGTGTCTGTAGTGGGGGTGTCCGTGGTGGGGGTGTCCGAGGTGGGGGGGTCCGTGGTGAGGGGGGGGGTCCGTGGGGGTCCGTGTGGGGGGTCCGTGGTGGTGAGGGGGGGGTCCGTACTCACAGGGCGCCCAGTCGGGGTCCCACCCCACCGTCTGCCCATGCCTGTGGTTGTCCTCCTGCAGCCAGCGGTAGAGGGGCTCGAAGTAGTCGATGAGGGCCGTGGAGTCCATGGCGGTGGTGGAGGCGACCTGCTCCAGCGCCTTCGTCCACGCCTCCGACTTGCCCAGCTTCAGCATGTTGCTGTCGCCGCCGGGAACGGTGTGGCGGTGAGGACGTCACAACCACGACGTCACAACTACGACGACGTCACGGCTACGACGTCACGGCTACGACGTCACGGCTACGACGTCACGACTACGACGTCGCGACTAAGACCTCACGACTACGACGTCGCGACTACGACGTCACGACTGCGACGTCGCGACTACGACGTCACGTCTGCAACGTCGCGACGACGACGACGTCATGGGGATGACATCACGACTACGACGCCATGACGACGTCACAACTACGACGTCACGACTACGACATCACGACTACGACGTCACGACGATGACGCCGCGTCGACGTCACAACTACGACGTCACAACTACGACGTCACGACGACGTCACAACTACGACGTCACAACTACGACGTCACGACGACGTCACAACTACGACGTCACGACTACGACGTCACGACGATGACGCCGCGTCGACGTCACAACTACGACGCCACAACTACGACGTCACAACTACGACATCACAACTACGACATCACAACTACGACGTCGCGACGACGACGTCGCAACTACGACATCACGACGACGTCACGACCACGACATCGCGACGACTATGTCACGACTAGGACGCCATGACGACGTCGCAACTACAACGTCACGACTGCGACGTCGCAACGACGACGTCACGTCTGCAACGTCGCGACGATGACGTCGCAACGACGACGTCACGTCCACGACGTCACAATGACGACGTCGCGACGACGTCACGATTACGACATCACGACTACGATGCCGCGACTGCGACGTCACGATTACGTCACGACGTCACGACGTCACGACGACGTCACGACGACGACGTCGCGACGACGACGTCACCATTACGTCACAACGATGACGTCACGACTACGATGCCGCGACTACGACGTCACGATTACGTCACGACGTCACGACGACGTCGCGACGATGTCGCGACGACAATGTCACGATTACAACGTCACAACGATGACGTCACGACTACGATGCCGCGACTACGACGTCACGTCTGCAACATCACGACGACGACGTCACGAATACAACGTCACGACGTCACGCACAAACAGACACACACACAGACACACATACACACAGACACACACACACAGATACACACACAGACACACAGACACACACACACATAGACACACACACACACATAGACACACACAGACACACACAGACACACACACACACAGACACACACACACACAGACACACACACAGACACACACACACACACACAGACACACACACACAGACACACACACAGACACACACAGACACACACAGACACACACACAGACACACACACACAGACACACACACACACACACAAACACACACAGACACACACACACAGACACACACACAGACACACACACACACAAACACACACACAAACACACACACACACATAGACACACACACACAAACACACACACACAGACACACACACACAGACACACACACACACACAGACACACACACAGACACACACACACTGACACACAGACACACAGACAGACACACACACTGACACACAGACACACACACACACAGACACAAACACACTGACACACACACAAACACACACACACACAGACACACACACAAACACACACAGACACACACACACACACTGACACACACACAGACACAAACACACACACACAAACACAGACACACACACACAGACACAAACACATACACACACTGACACACACACACACACACTGACACACACAGACACACACAGACAAACACACACACACTGACACACACACACTGACACACACACACACCCACACACTCTTGTCATCGCCGTATCTCTCTCACATGAGCTTCTCGCCGGCCTCTTTAGAGCCGTTGATGTCGCATTTGTAGACGGGACCCTTGTGACCAGCCGCTGCGCACAGAGCCACCTGGAACTGGAACTGCAGAATGGTCCTCGTGTAGTACCTGCGAAGAGAGGGGGACGATGTTGACTACCTCGCCTGGTACGCGGGAGGTCGCGGGTTCAATCCCGACCCTGCGTGTCTCTCTCTCTCTCTCTCTTCATCATCACGGTGGCTAGGAGATGTTAACTACCTCCCCTGGTGTGCAGGAGGTCGCGAGTTCGATTCCCGACCCTGCGTGTCTCTCTCTCTCTCTCTCATCATCACGGTGGCTAGGAGATGTTAACTACTTCACCTGGTATACAGGAGGTCGCGAGTTCGATTCCCGACCCTGACGACGCCTGCTGCTGTATATTTGGAGTCTGCGTGTCTCTCTCTCTCATCATCATCACAGTGGCTAGGAGATGTTGACTACCTCGCCTGGTATACAGGAGAATCGTAAGTTTGATCTGGCCCCTGACGCCTGCTGTTGTGTATTTGGAGTTTGCGTGTCTCTCTGTCATCATCATCATCACGGTGCCTAGGAGATGTTGACTACCTCGCCTGGTATACAGGAGAATCGTAAATGTGATTGGTCCACATCCGAGACGGCTTTCTTTAGAGCCTAGTCTCCACTGGTGTTGGACCAGAAGACGCCTAAAGGTTGTCTTTTTGTTTGCATTTTTACTGCTTGTGTTGTGGTTATTGCAGACATGATGCCTTGAATAAAGGTGTCAGTTTTTTGAGCCAGTTAAAAGGGTTAAACCTGTTACTATATCTTGTTACTGGCAAAGGAGGTCTCATAATAGGAGAATCGTAAGTTTGATCCGGCCTCTGATGCCTGCTGCTGTTTATTTGGAGTTTCTGTGTCTCTCTCTCTCCGTGGCCTTTTAAATTTTTTAATTTTTTATCTCCACATTTAGCGCGAACGTCTCTACGCGCTTAGACTCTTAGGGCTGCTATAAACGTCCACGTGGCGGCGATAAGTCACCACTTTGCGACGGTCGCGATCGCTTAGCTACTGCGTAGCAGCTCAATTGGGTGTCCTTACACCTGGTGGAAATGTAAAACAAAAGCGTTGATAGTTTAAGTTTAGGTGGCAGAGAGAGAAAGGGGTCACACCGTATGAAGGAGTAGTCATTGGCAACGTGAAAGAGAGCGGCTGGATCACAGTAGTCCTCATTGTGCAGGATGGGCTCCACAACTCCCACCATCTCCCGTCTACATGGAGACACACACACACACACAGAGACGCACAGAGACACACACACACACACACAGAGACATACACACAGACACACAGAGACACACACACAGAGACATACACACAGACACACAGAGACATACACACAGACATAGAGACACACACACACACACGCAGAAATACACACACAGATACATAGAGACACACACACATAGAGACACACACAGATACACGCACACAGATACACAGAGCCACAACACAGACATAGATACACACCACAGACATAGAGACACACACACAGACAGAGACACACACAGACATAGAGACACACACAGACACAGAGACACACACAGACACACACAGACATAGAGACACACACACACAGAGACACAGACACACAGAGATACACACAGACATAGAGACACACACAGACACACAGAGACACACACACAGACAAACAGAGACACACCACAGACGTAGACACACACACACAGACATAGAGACATACACAGACATAAAGACACACATACAGACACATACACACACACAGAGACACAACACAGACATAGATACACACACACAGACATAGAGATACAAACACAGACACACACACAGATACACACACAGACATAGAGACACACACAGACATAAAGACACACATACAGACACATACACACACACAGAGACACAACACAGACATAGATACACACACATACACACAGACACACACACAGACACACAGAGACACACACACAGACAGAGACACACACACAGACATAGAGACACACATACAGACATAGAGACACACACAGACACACACACACATAGAGACACACACACAGAGACACAACACATACAGACACATACACACACACAGAGACACAACACAGACATAGATACACACACAGACATAGAGACACAAACACAGACACACACACAGACACACACACGTGATGGAGGTGAGGGGAGGGAGGGAGGGCGGGAGGGGAGGGAGGAAGGGGACTGAGGGGAGGGGAAGGAGCGAGAGAGGGACGGAGGGAGGGAGGGAGGGGAGGGACGGAGGGAGGGAGGGAGGAAGGGAGGGAGGGAGGGAGGGAGAGAGGTGGACAGGGAGAGAGAGAGGGAGGGGGGGAGGGGAGGGAGGGACGGAGGGAGGGAGGGAGGGAGGGGAGGGAGGGGAGGGAGGTTGACAGGGAGAGAGAGAGGGAGGGGGGAGGGGAGGGGAGGGAGGGAGGGGGAGGGGAGGAAGGGAGGAAGGGAGGGAGGGAGAGGGAGGGGGGGAAGGAGGGGAGGGAGGGAGGGGGAGGGGAGGGAGGGAGGGGAGGGACGGAGGGAGGGGAGGGAGGGAGGGAGGGAAGGAGAGGAGGGGAGGGAGGGAGGGGGACAGGGAGAGAGGGAGGGCTGGCTGGCTCACTTCATCTGCCACCAGGTCTTCATCCACTCGTTCCGAGGGATGTCCCCGGAGAAGACCTTCCAGCGCCACTGCTCCAGCGACAGCGTGAAGGGCAGCGTGGCCACGATGGTGAGGGCCTGCTTCAGCAGGAAGTTCATGTCGGTTTCTGACGGAGGGGCGAAGAGAGACGAGTGAGGGGGGCCGCTAAGCCCCCCCCCCCCCCCCACCGAAGACGAAGCGTCGTCCCTCCCTCCACCCGTGTGTCTCACGGCGTGTGTCTCACTGTGTGTGTCTCACTGTGTGTGTCTCACTGTGTCTCACTGTGTGTGTCTCACTGTGTGTGTCTCACTGTGTGTGTCTCACTGTGTGTGTCTCACTGTGTCTCACTGTGTGTGTCTCACTGTGTGTGTCTCACTGTGTGTGTCTCACTGTGTCTCACTGTGTGTGTCTCACTGTGTGTGTCTCACTGTGTGTGTCTCACGGCGTGTGTCTCACTGTGTGTGTCTCACTGTGTGTGTCTCACTGTGTGTGTCTCACTGTGTGTGTCTCACTGTGTCTCACTGTGTGTGTCTCACTGTGTGTGTCTCACTGTGTGTGTCTCACTGTGTGTGTCTCACTGTGTGTGTCTCACTGTGTGTGTCTCACTGTGTCTCACTGTGTGTGTCTCACGGCGTGTGTCTCACTGTGTGTCTCACTGTGTGTGTCTCACTGTGTCTCACTGTGTGTGTCTCACTGTGTGTCTCACGGCGTGTGTCTCACTGTGTGTGTCTCACTGTGTGTGTCTCACTGTGTGTGTCTCACTGTGTGTGTCTCACTGTGTCTCACTGTGTGTGTCTCACTGTGTGTGTCTCACTGTGTGTGTCTCACTGTGTGTGTCTCACTGTGTCTCACTGTGTGTGTCTCACTGTGTGTGTCTCACTGTGTCTCACTGTGTGTGTCTCACTGTGTCTCACTGTGTGTGTCTCACGGCGTGTGTCTCACTGTGTGTGTCTCACTGTGTGTGTCTCACTGTGTCTCACTGTGTGTGTCTCACTGTGTGTGTCTCACTGTGTGTGTCTCACGGCGTGTGTCTCACTGTGTGTGTCTCACTGTGTCTCACTGTGTGTGTCTCACTGTGTGTGTCTCACTGTGTGTGTCTCACTGTGTGTGTCTCACTGTGTCTCACTGTGTGTGTCTCACTGTGTGTGTCTCACTGTGTGTGTCTCACTGTGTCTCACTGTGTGTGTCTCACTGTGTGTGTCTCACTGTGTGTGTCTCACTGTGTGTGTCTCACTGTGTCTCACTGTGTGTCTCACTGTGTGTCTCACTGTGTGTGTCTCACTGTGTGTGTCTCACTGTGTGTGTCTCACGGCGTGTGTCTCTGGACAAAGTCCCATCGGTGAGCTCCTCCGGCAGGCAAGGCTGCGATGGCTGGGTCATGTAAGCCCGCATGCCCAGCCACCGCATGCCGAAACAGCTTTTGTTTGGCCGGATCGAGGGGGCTAAACGGGCGCGGCACAGGCTAGAGAAGAGATGGGAGTGATGTGGTACAGGAGGACGTGGAGGCTGAGTGGACTTGCCGATGACCGGTACCGGCGGTGTCAAGATCGGCCTCTGTGGAGGAGGAGGCTCGTGAAGGACGCCGCTACCGGGCAGTTGGAGGCAGTCGCCCCTCCAACAACAACAACAACAACAACGGAGGGCGGGGGAGCGACGCTCACGACAACGAGCGGAGCGCCGGGTGGCTAAAGCGCAGCGGGTTGGCACAGTAAGGGGGCACAGGTGGTGGTGCATCGGCCGGTCATCTCGGTCAGTCGACCCGTGGGCACCTGCTGGGTCTGCCCCCGTGACCACCTCGTGCCAGCGGGCGGTTCGACACTCCACCCGCATCCCCGTCTGTCTCACCGCGTGTCACTCCCCCCCGTCCACCACCGCGTCCCCCCCAGGTCCACCCTCACCTTCGTCGTCCGTGAACCCCGGCGGTAGGAGCCCCAGCTTGCCCAGGTGTGCGGGCGTGGCTGCCGAGAGGCTCATGATCTCCCCCACGGCCTCGTGGAAGCCCTCGTTGGCACCGTCCCGTAGAAGCCAGGGCAGCGGCGCGTACTCCATGTCGTACTGCAGGTGGCCCATCTCGTGGTGCGCCGTCAGGAAGTCGTCCATGTTCACCTTGCCGCACATCTTGATCCTGCGCGACGGAGGAGGAGGAGGAGGAGGAGGAGCGGGGTGGGTGGGTGGGTGGGTGGGTGACGATGTCGCGATGGGTTCAAGGCAAAGCGAGTCGCGCGAAAAAAAAAAATTTTGTCGGGGGTTTTTCTTTCTTTTTTGGTTCTTTCGGTAAAGTCACGTGGAATGAGAATTAAAGAATAAAAATTTTTATCATCGGAGTTGTCTCTTTTTGTTTGCATTTCGACTGCTTGTGGTTGACATGATGCCTTGAATAAAGGTGTCAGTTTTTTTTGTGCCAGTTAAAAGGGGGTAAAAACCTATTACTATAGCTTGTTCCTGGCAATGTAAATGCTCACCCCGAGCCCTCACCCCGAGCCCTCAATACTCTGATAGTGCGCTGGTTTTGATTTGTACGCCTTTTGGCGTCTTCTGGGCCAACACCAGTGGAGACTAAGGGCTCTAAAGAAAGCCGTCTCGGGTGTGGACCAATCAAATTCAAGGAACAGTGCCAATATTATTATCAGAGTTGTCTTTTTTGTTTGCATTTTGACTGCTTGTGTTGTGGTTATTGCAGACATGATGCCTTGAATAAAGGTGTCAGTTTTTTGTGCCAGTTAAAAGGGGGTAAAAACCTATTACTATATCTTGTTCCTGGTAAAAGGAGGTCTCATAATGTAAATGCTCACCCCGAGCCCTCAATACTCTGATAGTGCGCTGGTTTTGAGTTGTACGCCTTTTGGCGTCTTCTGGTCCAACACCGGTGGAGACTTAAGGGCTCTAAGAAAAGCTGTCTCGGGTGTGGACCAATCAAATTCAAGGACAGTGCCAATATTATTATCAGAGTTGTCTTCTTTTTTGTTTGCATTCTGACTGGCTTGTGTTGTGGTTATTGCAGACATGATGCCTTGAATAAAGATGTCAGTTTTTTGTGCCAGTTAAAAGGGGTAAAACCTATTACGAGAATAAAATAATGAAATAAAATAACACAATAAAATTCTCACGACGTTTCGGGCCACGACGCAAATGGCCTTCATTGAGACGGTCTCGTCCCTTCACCTGATGAAGGCCACTTGTGTCGTGGCCGAAACGTCGTGAGAATTTTTTATTGTGTTATTTCATTTCGTTATTTTATTCTCATTCTACGTGGTGGTGACTTTACCGAAAGAACCAAAGAAGATGAATCCTTGCAGTCACGAAAACTTTTTTTTACTTTTAACCAGGTAAGGCGCCACGAAGCCGCACGGCTATTTTTCAGGAGCGACTCTGGCCATTCGCAAACGGGAGCGCGACGAAGGCGGCTTATCGTGTGGAAATAAAAAAGCAGCAGCCAAATACTACCTCCCGCACACCAGGTGAGGGAGTTAACATCTCGCCAAATCACAGGCGTCGCCAGGGGGTCGGGGATGGAACCCACGACCTCCCGCACACCGGGCGAGGGAGTTAACATCTCGACACATACGGGCGTCATTATGGGTTGGGATTGAACCCACGACCTCCCGCGCACCGGGCGAGGTAGTTAACATCTCGCCAAATCACAGGCATCATTATGGGTCGGGGATGGAACCCACGACCTCCCGCACACCGGGCGAGGGAGTTAACATCTCGACACATACGGGCGTCATTATGGGTTGGGATTGAACCCACGACCTCCCGCGCACCGGGCGAGGGAGTTAACATCTCGACACATACGGGCGTCATTATGGGTTGGGATTGAACCCACGACCTCCCGCACACCGTGCGAGGGAGTTAACATCTCGACAAATACAGGCATAGTCATGGGTCGGGATGGAACCCACGACCTCCCGCGCACCGGGCGAGGGAGTTAACATCTCGCCAAATACGGGCGTCATTATGGGTCGGGATGGAACCCACGACCTCCCGCACACCGGGCGAGGTTGTCAACATCTCGACAAATCACAGGCGTCGCCAGGGGGTCGGGGATTGAACCCACGACCTCCCGCGCACCGGGCGAGGTGGTCAACGTCTCCCCAGCCACCGGGCCGGCCCCGAGGGTGGTGGCGGGCACCTGAAGTCCCGGCCGTTGCCCATGTCCCACGCGGTGGGGTGGCACACCACCTCCCGGCCGTCCTCTGGCCGCACCAGCATCGAGTGGTTCCAGAAGCTGGCGCCCATCGGCTGGAGGCCGATCGACTGGAAGAAGTGGTCCGCAGACTCGAACATCGTCTTCACCTGCCAGCCCTGGGCCGAGGATTAAAACAGGGAGGGGGAGGGGCGTCGTCACGGTGTCGTCATGGTGTAGTGACGTCGTCATGGTGTAGTGACGTCGTCACGCTGTAGTGACGTCGTCACGGTGTAGCGGCGTCGTCACGGCGTCGTCACGGCGTAGTGATGTCGTCACGGTGTCGTCATGGTGTAGCGACGTCGTCACGGTGTAGTGACGTCGTCACGGTGTAGTGACGTCGTCATGGTGTAGTGACGTCGTCATGGTGTAGTGACGTCGTCATGGTGTAGTGACGTCGTCACGGTGTAGTGACGTCGTCACGGCGTCGTCATGGTGCAGTGACGTCGTCACGGTGTAGTGACGTCGTCATGGTGTAGTGACGTCGTCACGGTGTAGTGACGTCGTCACGGTGTAGTGACGTCGTCACGGCGTTGTCATGGTGCAGTGACGTCGTCACGGTGTAGCGACGTCGTCACAGCGTCGTGACGTCGTCACGGTGTAGTGACGTCGTCATGGTGTAGTGACGTCGTCACGGTGTAGTGACGTCATCACGGCGTAGTGACGTCGTGACGGCGAGAGGAGTGTGTGGAGTCCACGTGCACTAGAGAGCGAGTGGCAGGTGGTACGCGACCCCTCACTTTGGCGACCATCTGAGGCGTGACGTCGACGCTCGGCTTGTCGGGGAACGGAGTGGCGAGGGAGTTGAGGTTGGTCCAAAAGCGTCCCCACATGTCACCTACACGCACCATCACACACACCATCACACACACCATCACACACCATCACACCATCACACACCATCACACACCATCACACATCCATCATACACCATCACACACCATCACACACACCATCACACACCATCACTACCATCACACACACCATCACACACCATCACCACCATCACACACCATCACACACACCATCACACACCATCACACACCATCACACACACCATCACACACACCATCACACACACCATCACACGCACCATCACACACCATCACACACACCATCACACACCATCACCACCATCACACACCATCACACACCATCACACACACCATCACACACACCATCACACACCATCACACACACCATCACACACACCATCACACGCACCATCACACGCACCATCACACACCATCACACACACCATCACACACCATCACCACCATCACACACCATCACACACCATCACACACCATCACACACCATCACTACCATCACACACCATCACACACCATCACACACACCATCACACACCATCACACACCATCACACACCATCACACGCCATCACACGCACCATCACAAACCATCACACACACCATCACACACACCATCACACCCATCACACACACCATCACACACCATCACACACACCATCACACACCATCACACACACCATCACACACACCATCACACACCATCACACACACCATCACACACCATCACACACACCATCACACACACCATCACACACCATCACACATCATAACACACACCATCACACACACCATCACACACCATCACACACCATCACACACACCATCACACACACCATCACACACACCATCACACACCATCACACACCATCACACACCATCATACACCATCACACACCATCACACATACCATCACACACACCATCACACACCATTACACACCATCACACACCATCACACACACCATCACACACACCATCACACGCACCATCACACACACCATCACACGCACCATCACACACCATCACACACACCATCACACACCATCACACACACCATCACACACCATCACACACCACACCATCACACACCATCACACACACCATCACACACCATCACACGCACCATCACACGCACCATCACACGCACCATCACACACCATCACACACACCATCACACACACCATCACACGCACCATCACACACCATCACACACCATCACACACCACACCATCACACACCATCACACACACCATCACACACCATCACACACACCATCACACGCACCATCACACGCCGCATCACACGCACCATCACACGCACCATCACACACCATCACACACACCATCACACACACCATCACACGCACCATCACACACCATCACACACCATCACACACCATCACACGCACCATCACACACCATCACACACCATCACACACCACACCATCACACACCATCACACACCATCACACACCATCACACGCACCATCACACCATCACACACACGATCACACACCATCACACACCATCACACACCATCACACACATCACACACCATCACACACCATCACACACCACACCATCACACACCATCACACACACCATCACACACACCATCACACACCATCACACACACCATCACACACACCATCACACGCACCATCACACGCACCATCACACACCATCACACACACCATCACACACCATCACCACCATCACACACCATCACACACCATCACACACCATCACACACCATCACTACCATCACACACCATCACACACCATCACACACACCATCACACACCATCACACACCATCACACACCATCACACGCCATCACACGCACCATCACAAACCATCACACACACCATCACACACACCATCACACACCATCACACACACCATCACACACCATCACACACACCATCACACACCATCACACACACCATCACACACACCATCACACACCATCACACACACCATCACACACACCATCACACACCATCACACATCATAACACACACCATCACACACACCATCACACACCATCACACACCATCACACACACCATCACACACACCATCACACACACCATCACACACCATCACACACCATCACACACCATCACACACCATCATACACCATCACACACCATCACACATACCATCACACACACCATCACACACCATTACACACCATCACACACCATCACACACACCATCACACACACCATCACACGCACCATCACACACACCATCACACGCACCATCACACACCATCACACACACCATCACACACCATCACACACACCATCACACACCATCACACACCATCACACACCACACCATCACACACCATCACACACACCATCACACACCATCACACACACCATCACACGCACCATCACACGCCGCATCACACGCACCATCACACGCACCATCACACACCATCACACACACCATCACACACACCATCACACGCACCATCACACACCATCACACACCATCACACACCATCACACGCACCATCACACACCATCACACACCATCACACACCACACCATCACACACCATCACACACCATCACACGCACCATCACACCATCACACACACGATCACACACCATCACACACCATCACACACCATCACACACATCACACACCATCACACACCATCACACACCACACCATCACACACCATCATACACCATCACACACCATCACACACCATCACACACCATCGCACCATCACACACACCATCGCACGCACCATCACACCCCATCACACACACCATCACACACCATCACACACACCATCACACACACACCATCACACACACACCATCACACACCATCACACACCATCACACGCACCATCACACGCCATCACACACCATCACACGCCATCACGTACTAAAACTAAAACTACATTTTGCTTTGCCACTCATTGCACAGAGACCCACAGACTCATCACACAGAGACCCACAGTCTCATCACACAGAGACCCACAGACTCATCACACAGAGACCCATAGACTCATCACACAGAGACCCATAGACTCATCACACAGAGACCCACAGACTCACCACACAGAGAACCATAGACTCATCACACAGAGACCCACAGAGACCCACAGACTCACCACACAGAGACCCATATACTCATTACACAGAGACCCATAGAATCATCACACGAAGACCCATAGACTCACACACAGAGACCCATAGACTCGTCACACAGAGACCCACAGACTCACCACACAGAGACCCATAGACTCATCACACAGAGACCCACAGAGACCCACAGACTCACCACACAGAGACCCACAGACTCACCACACAGAGACCCACAGAGACCCACAGACTCACCACACAGAGACCCACAGAGACCCACAGACTCACCACACAGAGACCCACAGAGACCCACAGACTCATCACACAGAGACCCACAGAGACCCACAGACTCACCACACAGAGACCCACAGAGACCCACCGACTCACCACACAGAGACCCACAGAGACCCACAGACTCATCACACAGAGACCCACAGAGACCCACAGACTCACCACACAGAGACCCACAGAGACCCACAGACTCACCACACAGAGACCCACAGAGACCCACCGACTCACCACACAGAGAGCCACAGACTCACCACACAGAGACCCACAGAGACCCACAGACTCATCACACAGAGATCCAGAGAATCATCACACAGAGACCCACAGACTCACCACACAGAGACCCATAGACTCATTACACAGAGACCCATAGAATCATCACACGAAGACCCATAGACTCACACACAGAGACCCATAGACTCGTCACACAGAGACCCACAGACTCACCACACAGAGACCCATAGACGCATCACACAGAGACCCACAGAGACCCACAGACTCACCACACAGAGACCCACAGAGACCCACAGACTCACCACACAGAGACCCACAGAGACCCACCGACTCACCACACAGAGACCCATAGACTCATCACACAGAGACCCACAGAGACCCACAGACTCGTCACACAGAGACCCAGAGACTCACCACACAGAGACCCACAGAGACCCACAGACTCACCACACAGAGACCCACAGAGACCCACAGACTCACCACACAGAGACCCACAGAGACGCACAGACTCATCACACAGAGATCCAGAGAATCATCACACAGAGACCCACAGACTCACCACACAGAGACCCATAGACTCATCACACAGAGACCCACAGAGACCCACAGACTCACCACACAGAGACCCATATACTCATTACACAGAGACCCATAGAATCATCACACGAAGACCCATAGACTCGTCACACAGAGACCCACAGACTCACCACACAGAGACCCATAGACTCATCACACAGAGACCCACAGACTCACCACACAGAGACCCATAGACTCATCACACAGAGACCCACAGAGACCCACAGACTCACCACACAGAGACCCATATACTCATTACACAGAGACCCATAGAATCATCACACGAAGACCCATAGACTCGTCACACAGAGACCCACAGACTCACCACACAGAGACCCATAGACTCGTCACACAGAGACCCACAGACTCACCACACAGAGACCCACAGAGACCCACAGACTCACCACACAGAGACCCACAGAGACCCACAGACTCACCACACAGAGACCCATATACTCATTACACAGAGACCCATAGAATCATCACACGAAGACCCATAGACTCACACACAGAGACCCATAGACTCGTCACACAGAGACCCACAGACTCACCACACAGAGACCCATAGACTCATCACACAGAGACCCACAGAGACCCACAGACTCACCACACAGAGACCCACAGAGACCCACAGACTCACCACACAGAGACCCACAGAGACCCACCGACTCACCACACAGAGACCCACAGAGAGCCACAGACTCGTCACACAGAGACCCACAGAGACCCATAGACTCACACACAGAGACCCATAGACTCGTCACACAGAGACCCACAGACTCACCACACAGAGACCCATAGACTCATCACACAGAGACCCAGAGACTCATCACACAGAGACCCACAGACTCACCACACAGAGACCCATAGACTCATCACACAGAGACCCACAGACTCACCACACAGAGACCCATATACTCATTACACAGAGACCCATAGAATCATCACACGAAGACCCATAGACTCACATACAGAGACCCATAGACTCGTCACACAGAGACCCACAGACTCATCACACAGAGACCCATAGACTCACCACACAGAGACCCAGAGACTCATCACACAGAGACCTACAGACTCACCACACATAGACCCATAGACTCATCACACAGAGACCCACAGAGACCCACAGACTCACCACACAGAGACCCACAGAGACCCACAGACTCACCACACAGAGACCCACAGAGACCCACAGACTCACCACACAGAGACCCACAGACTCACCACACAGAGACCCACAGAGAGCCACAGACTCACCACACAGAGACCCACAGAGACCCACAGACTCATCACACAGAGACCCAGAGACTCATCACACAGAGACCCACAGACTCACACACAGAGATCCATAGACTCACACACAGAGACCCATAGACTCGTCACACAGAGACCCACCGACTCACCACACAGAGACCCACAGACTCACCACACAGAGACCCACAGAGACCCACAGACTCATCACACAGAGACCCACAGACTCGTCACACAGAGACCCAGAGACTCACCACACAGAGACCCACAGAGACCCACAGACTCACCACACAGAGACCCACAGAGACCCACAGACTCACCACACAGAGACCCACAGACTCATCACAGAGACCCACAGAGACCCACAGACTCACCACACAGAGACCAACAGACTCACCACACAGAGACCCACAGAGACCCACAGACTCATCACACAGAGACCCACAGACTCATCACACAGAGACCCATAGACTCATCACACAGAGACCCACAGAGAGCCACAGACTCGCCACACAGAGACCCACAGAGACCCATAGACTCACACACAGAGATCCATAGACTCACACACAGAGACCCATAGACTCGTCACACAGAGACCCACAGACTCACCACACAGAGACCCATAGACTCACCACACAGAGACCCACAGAGACCCACCGACTCACCACACAGAGACCCACAGAGAGCCACAGACTCGTCACACAGAGACCCACAGAGACCCACAGACTCGCCACATAGAGACCCACAGAGACCCATAGACTCACACACAGAGATCCATAGACTCACACACAGAGACCCATAGACTCGTCACACAGAGACCCACAGACTCACCACACAGAGACCCATAGACTCATCACACAGAGACCCACAGACTCACCACACAGAGACCCATATACTCATTACACAGAGACCCATAGAATCATCACACGAAGACCCATAGACTCACATACAGAGACCCATAGACTCGTCACACAGAGACCCACAGACTCATCACACAGAGACCCATAGACTCATCACACAGAGACCCACAGAGAGCCACAGACTCACCACACAGAGACCCACAGAGACCCACAGACTCATCACACAGAGACCCACAGAGACCCACAGACTCACCACACAGAGACCCACAGAGACCCACAGACTCGTCACACAGAGACCCACAGACTCGTCACACAGAGACCCAGAGACTCACCACACAGAGACCCACAGAGAGCCACAGACTCACCACACAGAGACCCACAGAGACCCACAGACTCATCACACAGAGACCCACAGAGACCCACAGAATCACCACACAGAGACCCACAGAGACCCACCGACTCACCACACAGAGACCCACAGAGACCCACAGACTCACCACACAGAGACCCACAGAGAGCCACAGACTCGCCACACAGAGACCCACAGAGACCCATAGACTCACACACAGAGACCCATAGACTCGTCACACAGAGACCCACAGACTCACCACACAGAGACCCATAGACTCATCACACAGAGACCCACAGAGACCCACAGACTCACCACACAGAGACCCACAGACTCACCACACATAGACCCATAGACTCATCACACAGAGACCCACAGAGACCCACAGACTCACCACACAGAGACCCACAGACTCACCACACAGAGACCCACAGACACCCACAGACTCACCACATAGAGACCCAGACTCATCACCGCCGCTCTTACCCAGGAGGTGTGCAGGCAGCCCTCCCGTGAGGCTGACCTTGCTCCCGTACTGATTCCTCAGCTTGCGTCTCACGTAAGCGTGCAGCTCCTTGTACAGAGGCTCCACCTGCACACACACAAGACAAAGGTCCCCCGTGTAGCCTCAACAGACTGTAGGGGCAAGTGCTGTTAGCGAGTAGCAGCAGCACCTATACACAGACAAAGGTCCCCCGTGTAGCCTCAACAGACTGTAGGGGCAAGTGCTGTTAGCGAGTAGCAGCAGCACCTATACACAGACAAAGGTCCCCCGTGTAGTCTCAACGGACTGTAGGGGCAAGTGCTGTTAGCGAGTAGCAGCAGCACCTATACACAGACAAAGGTCTCCCGTGTAGCCTCAACAGACTGTAGGGGCAAGTGCTGTTAGCGAATAGCAGCAGCACCTATACACGGACAAAGGTCTCCCGTGTAGCCTCAACAGACTGTAGGGGCAAGTGCTGTTAGCGAGTAGCAACAGCACCTATACACAGACAAAGGTCCCCCGTGTAGCCTCGACAGACTGTAGGGGCAAGTGCTGTTAGCGAGTAGCAGCAGCACCTATACACAGACAAAGGTCCCCAGTGTAGCCTCAACATAATGTAGGGGCAAGTGCTGTTAGCGAATAGCAGCAGCACCTATACACAGACAAAGGTCCCCCGTGTAGCCTCTGACAGACCGTAGGGGCAAGTGCTGTTAGCGAATAGCAGCAGCACCTATACACAGACAAAGGTCCCCCGTGTAGCCTCAACAGACTATAGGGGCAAGTGCTGTTAGCGAGTAGCAGCAGCACCTATACACAGACAAAGGTCCCCAGTGTAGCCTCAACAGACTGTAGGGGCAAGTGCTGTTAGCGAGTAGCAGCAGCACCTATACACAGACAAAGGTCCCCCGTGTAGCCTCAACAGACTGTAGGGGCAAGTGCTGTTAGCGAGTAGCAGCAGCACCTATACACAGACAAAGATCCCCCGTGTAGCCTCAACAGACTGTAGGGGCAAGTGCTGTTAGCGAGTAGCAGCAGCACCTATACACAGACAAAGGTCCCCTGTGTAGCCTCAACAGACTGTAGGGGCAAGTGCTGTTAGCGAGTAGCAGCACCTATACACAGACAAAGGTGCCCCGTGTAGCCTCTAACAGACTGTAGGGGCAAGTGCCATTAGCGAGTAGCAGCAGCACCTATACACAGACAAAGGTCCCCCGTGTAGCCTCAACAGACTGTAAGGGCAAGTGCTGTTAGCGAGTAGCAGCAGCACCTATACACAGACAAAGGTCCCCCGTGTAGACTCAACAGACTGTAGGGGCAAGTGCTGTTAGCGAGCAGCAGCAGCACCTATACACAGACAAAGGTCCCCCGTGTAGCCTCAACAGACTGTAGGGGCAAGTGCTGTTAGCGAATAGCAGCAGCACCTATACACAGACAAAGTTCCCCCGTGTAGCCTCAATAGACTGTAGGGGCAAGTGCTGTTAGCGAATAGCAGCAGCACCTATGTACAGACAAAGGTCCCCCGTGTAGCCTCAACAGACTGTAGGGGCAAGTGCTGTTAGCGAGTAGCAGCAGCACCTATACACAGACAAAGGTCCCCCGTGTAGCCTCAACAGACTGTAGGGGCAAGTGCTGTTAGCGAATAGCAGCAGCACCTATACACAGACAAAGGTCCCCCGTGTAGCCTCTAACAGACCGTAGGGGCAAGTGCTGTTAGCGAATAGCAGCAGCACCTATACACAGACAAAGGTCCCCCGTGTAGCCTCAACAGACTGTAGGGGCAAGTGCTGTTAGCGAATAGCAGCAGCACCTATACACAGTCAAAGGTCCCCCGTGTAGCCTCAACAGACTGTAGGGGCAAGTTCTGTTAGCGAATAGCAGCAGCACCTATACACAGACAAAGTTCCCCTGTGTAGCCTCAACAGACTGTAGGGGCAAGTGCTGTTAGCGAATAGCAGCAGCACCTATACACAGTCAAAGGTCCCCCGTGTAGCCTCAACAGACTGTAGGGGCAAGTGCTGTTAGCGAGTAGCAGCACCTATACACAGACAAAGGTCCCCCGTGTAGCCTCAACAGACTGTAGGGGCAAGTGCTGTTAGCGAATAGCAGCAGCACCTATACGCAGACAAAGGTCCCCCGTGTAGCCTCAACAGACTGTAGGGGCAAGTGCTGTTAGCGAGTAGCAGCACCTATACACAGACAAAGGTCCCCCGTGTAGCCTCAACAGACTGTAGGGGCAAGTGCTGTTAGCGAATAGCAGCAGCACCTATACACAGACAAAGCTCCCCCGTGTAGCCTCAACAGACTGTAGGGGCAAGTGCTGTTAGCGAGCAGCACCTATGAAGGGTACTGGGCGCTGTGGCACACGAGGGGGTGGGTGGCCAGCAACCACGCCCGGCCGCCTTTGTCTCCCCAGTGGCTGATGTTTAACTGCACACCGCAGCAGGTACTAATTTGAGGGTGAGTCGACCTAGGGGAGGCCCAGGACCGGTTCAGAGACTCGTCACCGGTGGTGTTGGCCGTGAGCGGGAATCGAACTCGGGTCGCCAGGTTCGTAGCGCGGCGTAGCGCTAACCGCGCTACAACCACTGATCCCCACACACACACACAGACACACACAGACACACACACAGACACACAGACACACACAGACACACACACACACACGGACACAAACACTCTGACAAACACACACTCGGACACTAACACACACGGACACACACACACACATACGGACACACACACTGACAAACACACACTCTGACACACACACAGACACACACGGACACAAACACTCTGACAAACACACACTCGGACACTAACACACACGGACACACACACACACACACTCTGACACACACACACTCGGACACAAACACACACGGACACACACACTCGGACACACGCACACAACAACAACAACCGACATTCGCCACTAAGTGGCGGTGACGTCACCACGACGCTTGTGCCAGGCCATGTGCACCTTGAGGTCACGTGAAGTGTCAAACGCCCACTGGCAGGAGGTCACGGGGCAGACCCAGCAGGTGCCACGGGTCGACTGACTGAGATGACTGGCTGATGCACCACCTGTGCCCCCTACTGTGGCAACCTGCTGTGCTTTAGCCACCCGGCGCTCCGCTCGTTGTTGTGAGTAGCGTCCTTCACGAGCCTCCTCCACAGAGGCCGATCTTGACACCGCTGGTACCAGTCATCGGCAAGTCCACTCAGCTCCACGTCCTCCTGTACTACATCACTCCATCTCTTCTCTAGCCCGTGCCGCGCCCGTTTAGCCCCCTCGATCCGGCCGAACAAAAGCTGTTTCGGCATGCGGTGGCTGGGCATGCGGGCTAAATGACCCAGCCAACGCAGCCTTGCCCGCCGGAGGAGCTCACCGATGGGACCTTGCCCAGATCTTTCAAGGATTTGTGAGCTCCTCACACAATCCAGTCTGGTTAATTCCAGGATGGATCGTAGGCAGGCCAGCCTAAATGTTTCTAACCGGCGAAGATGTTCCATTAGGGGGGTCCACGTTTCGCGAGCGTAGAGAAGGGAGGGAATGACCGTGGCCGAGAAGACCTGAAGCTTAGTCCAGAGCGACAGACCAGGTAGCTTCCACACAGCGTTACGCAACCGATGAAAAGATATTGCCGCTCAACTGAATCGGAGTGAGACCTCTGCTGTTAAACTGGAGCCGGTCATAAGCACACTGCCCAGGTATGGGAAACTCTCCACTCTCTCCACAACTGCCCCATCACCGATTGGGAGTTGTGGGGGTGGAGTGTCCAATGGTACAAAATACCCAGGCAGGTGCTCACACACACTCGGACACAAATACATAGGGCACTGACATACACTCGGACACACACACACTCGGACACAAACACACACGGACACACACACACTCGGACACAAACACTCTCGGACACAAACACACACTCGGACACACACACTCGGACACACACGGACACACACACTCGGACACACACACAAACACACACGCACGTACACGTACACGCACGTGCACGTGGACAAAGATCCCCACCCACCCGTGCTGCCTCGGGCTTGTTGATGGGGGCAAGTGCTGTGGTAGTGATGGCGACGATGGCGGTGGTGAAGATGGCGGTGGCGGCGACGGTGGCGGTGACGACGATGATGAAGATGGCGGCGATGACGATGGCGGTGACGATGAGGGCGGTGACGATGATGATGATGAAGATGGCGGCGACGACGGTGGCGGTGTCGATGGTGATGATGATGGCGGTGACGATGAGGGCGGTGGCGAAGACGGTGACAATGGTGGCGGTGATGATGACGGTGACGACGTTGGCGACGATGGCGGTGACGATGATGACGATGATGACGACTGCGGCGACGATGGCGGTGACGATGATGACGACGATGGCGGTGACGACGATGACGACGATGGCGGTGACGATGATGGCGACGATGACGACGATGGCGGTGACGATGATGACGACGATGACGACGATGGCGGTGACGATGATGACGACGATGACGACGATGGCGGTGACGACGTTGACGACGATGACGACGACTGCGGCTGCCGCGTCTGTGTGCGCACTCACGGTGTTGTAGAGGGTCTGCACCTCCTCCATGAGCTGTCGGCGTGAGTAAGCGTAGCCAGGGCCCCCAGCGAACTCCTCCTTCACCTCGTAGTTGCCCCTCCAATAGTCCCCGTAGTCCATGTAGCCTGCCGCACGCACACACACACACAGACACACACACAGACACAGACACACACACACAGACACACACACACATACAGAGACACACACACACAGACACACACACACAGACATACACACAGACACACACACACAGACACACACACACACACAGACACACACACACATACAGAGACACACACACACAGACACACACACACAGACATACACACAGACACACACACACAGACACACACACACAGACACACACAGACACACAGACACACACAGACATACACATACACACAGACACACATACACACAGACACACACACACACAGACACACACAGACACATACACACACAGACACACACAGACACACACACACACAGACACACACACAGACACACACACACATACACACACATACACACACAGACACACACACAGACACACACACATACACACACATACACACACACAGACACACACATACACACACAGACATACACACACACAGACATACGCACACACACGCAGACATGCACACACGCACACACACACAGACACACACACAGACACACACACACAGACACACAGACACACACACAGACACGCACACACGCACACACAGACATACACACACACGCACAGACACACAGACATACACACACACAGACATGCACACACGCACACACACATACACACATACACACAGAGACACACACACGCACACACAGACACACACACACACACACGCATACACACACATACACACACACAGACACACACACAGACACACACACACACAGACACACACACACACGCACATACACACACACAGACACACACAGACACACACAGACACACACACACAGACACACACACACAGACACGCACATACACACACACACACACGCACATACACACACACACAGACACGCACACACACGCACACACATACACACAGACACGCACACACACGCACATACACACATACACACACACACGCAACAAAGATCCCCCATGTAGCCTTAACCTCCAATAAGTACCTGGTGTGCTGCATGGTAGTGAACATCGCCACTGGGGGAGAGACAAAGGCGGCCGGGCGTGGTGCTGGCCACCCACCCCCCTCGTGTGTCACAGCGCCGGTAGCCTTCATAGGCGCTGCTCGCTAACAGCACTTGCCCCAAGTCTGTTAGAGGCTACACGGGGGATCTTTGTCTGTGTATAGGTGCAGCTGCTACTCGCTAACAGCACTTGCCCCTACAGCCTGTTAGACGCTGCACGGGGGATCTTTGTCTGTGTATAGGTGCTGCTGCTACTCGCTAACAGCACTTGCCCCTACAGCCTGTTAGAGGCTACACGGGGGATCTTTGTCTGTGTATAGGTGCTGCTGCTACTCGCTAACAGCACTTGCCCCTACAGCCTGTTAGAGGCTACACGGGGGATCTTTGTCTGTGTATAGGTGCTGCTGCTACTCGCTAACAGCACTTGCCCCTACAGCCTGTTGGAGGCTACACGGGGGATCTTTGTCTTTGATGAGGGCAGAGCGACAAGGTGTGACGAGGTGCGGGTGTTTAAAAACTTTGTTATTTTACACTTAGCTGCCGCGTCGTAGACTCTCTTTCAGAAGCGACCACGTGGCCATCACGAATGATAGCTGCTCAAACACGTGGTGGCTGATCATCCATCATCATCCATCATCATCATCCATCATCCATCATCATCATCCATTACCAATCATCATCATCATCACCCATCATCATCAATCATCCATCATCATCAATCATCCATCATCATCATCATCAATCATCCATCATCATCAATCATCCATCATCATCATCCATCATCATCCATCATCATCCATCATCATCCATCATCATCATCCATCATCCATCATCATTATCAATCATCATTATCAATCATCATCATCCATCATCATCATCCATCATCATCATCCATCATCATCATCCATCATCATCATCATCCATCATCCATCATCATCATCCATCATCATCATCATCCATCATCATCCATCATCACCCATCATCATCATCCATCATCATCCATCATCATCCATCATCATCCATCATCATCCATCATCATCCATCATCATCGCGTGGAAATTTAAAGCAGTTGCCAAATATTATTTCGGTAAAGTCACGTAGAAGGGAAGTAAAATATTTCGCTTCTACGTAACTTTACCGAAAGAACCAAGAATATGAATCCCTACAGTCACGAAAGCTTTAAATAGAAATTCAGCAGCCAGATAGTCTAAACGCGGTGGCGACGTCGATTCTGATCGCGGAGGGGGCAAACCGGAGGACCCGGAGACAAATCTACGTGACCACCACGAGGAGAGAGAGGGAGAGACGCAGACTTCAAATATACAGCAGCAGCAGGTATCGTCAGGGTCGGGATCGAACCCACGACCTCCTGCGTACCAGGCGAGGTAGTTAACATCTCACCAAATCACAGGCATCGTCGGGATCGAACCCACGACCTCCTGCGTACCGGGCGAGGTAGTCAACATCTCGCCAAATACAGCAGGCACCCGACCCACGACCTCCTGCGTACCTGGCGAGGTAGTCAACATCTCACCAAATCATAAGCATCGTCAGGGGTACGGGATCGAACTCACGACCTCCTGCGTACCTGGCGAGGTACTCAACATCTCACCAAACACAGCAGGCATCGTCAGGGGTACGGGATCGAACCCACGAACCTCCTGCGTACCGGGCGAGGTAGTCAACATCTCGCCAACTACAGCAGGCACCCGACCAGCGACCTCCTGCGTACCTGGCGAGGTAGTCAACATCTCACCAAATACAGCAGGCATCGTCGGGATCGAACCCACGAACCTCCTGCGTACCGGGCGAGGTGGTCAACACCTCACCAAACACAAGCAGGCACCCGAACCCACGAACCTCCTGCGTACCGGGCGAGGTGGTCAACACCTCGCCAAATCACAAGCAGGCATGGTCACGGGGTCGGGATCGAACCCACGACCCTCCCCAACACCCACCCCCCACGGTGTGTGTGCGAAGCGCGTGCCGTGCTACCGTTGAGGGTGGCCACTTCGTTCTTGAGCTCCACGTATTGCTCGTAGAGGGGCCGCATGAGAAGCCCGACCTGGCGGTGCCAGCCCTCCCAGGCCCAGAGACGCTCGTCGTAGTCAAGGCTGCTCGCCATCAGCGCCTCCAGCTCTGGCGGGGGAGAGGGGGAAGATGCGCCGATGTCGCCGAGGGCCGCGTGGGACGCTAGAGAGCCGTGGAGCCACGCAGAGCCGCCACGGAGATCCCCCCTCCACCTCCAGCCCCCCCCCCCCGTACTCATAGAGACCCACAGAGGCCTCCCCCCGTACTCATAGAGACCCACAGAGACCTCCACCCCCGTACTCATAGAGACCCACAGAGGCCTCCCCCTGTACTCAGAGACCCACAGAGACCTCCCCCCATACTCATAGAGACCCACAGAGACCTCCCCCCGTACTCATAGAGACCCACAGAGACCTCCCCCTGTACTCATAGAGACCCACAGAGATCTCCCCCACCCCTCCCCGTACTCAGAGACCCACAGAGACCTCCCCCCGTACTCATAGAGACCCAGAGAGGCCTCCTCCTGTACTCAGAGACCCACAGAGACCTCCCCCACCCCTCCCCGTACTCATAGAGACCCACAGAGACCTCCCCCCGTACTCATAGAGACCCACAGAGACCCCCCCCCGTACTCATAGAGACCCACAGAGACCTCCCCCGTACTCATAGAGACCCACAGAGACCCCTCCCCCCGTACTCATAGAGACCCACAGAGACCTCCCCCCGTACTCATAGAGACCCAAAGAGACCTCCCCCCGTACTCATAGAGACCCATAGAGACCCCCTCCCGAACTCATAGAGACCCATAGAGACCCCCTCCCGAACTCATAGAGACCCACAGAGACCTCCCCCCGTACTCATAGAGACCCACAGAGACCCCCCCCGTACTCATAGAGACCCACAGAGACCTCCCCCCGTACTCATAGAGACCCACAGAGACCTCCCCCCGTACTCATAGAGACCCACAGAGACCTCCCCCCGTACTCATAGAGACCCACAGAGACCTCCCACCGTACTCATAGAGACGCAGAGAGACCTCCCCCCGTACTCATAGAGACCCATAGAGACCCCCTCCCGAACTCATAGAGACCCACAGAGACCTCCCCCCGTACTCATAGAGACCCATAGAGACCTCCCACCGTACTCAGAGACCCACAGAGACCCCCCCCCGTACTCATAGAGACCCACAGAGACCTCCCCCCATACTCATAGAGACCCACAGAGACCTCCCCCCCGTACTCATAGAGACCCACAGAGACCTCCCCCCATACTCATAGAGACCCACAGAGACCTCCCCCCGTACTCATAGAGACCCATAGAGACCCCCTCCCGAACTCATAGAGACCCACAGAGACCCCTTCCCGTACTCATAGAGACCCAGAGACCTCCCACCGTACTCAGAGACCCACAGAGACCCCCCCCCCCGTACTCATAGAGACCCACAGAGACCTCCCCCCATACTCATAGAGACCCACAGAGACCTCCCCCCCGTACTCATAGAGACCCACAGAGACCTCCCCCCATACTCATAGAGACCCACAGAGACCTCTCCCTTCCCGTACTCATAGAGACCCACAGATACCTCGCCCCTCCCTCCCCGTACTCATAGCGACCCACAGAGACCTACCCCCGTACTCAGAGACCCACAGAGACCTCCCCCTGTACTCATAGAGACCCACAGAGACCTCCCCCCGTACTCATAGAGACCCACAGAGACCTCCCCCCGTACTCATAGAGACCCACAGAGACCTCCCCCCGTACTCATAGAGACCCACAGAGACCTCCCCCCGTACTCATAGAGACCAACAGAGACCCCTCCCCCCGTACTCATAGAGACCCACAGAGACCTCCCCTGTACTCATAGGGACCCACAGAGAGCTCTCCCTTCCCGTACTCATAGAGACCCACAGAGACCTCGCCCCTCCCTCCCCGTACTCATAGCGACCCACAGAGACCTACCCCCGTACTCAGAGACCCACAGAGACCTCCCCCCGTACTCATAGAGACCCACAGAGACCTCCCCCCGTACTCATAGAGACCCACAGAGACCTCCCCCCGTACTCATAGAGACCCACAGAGACCTCCCCCCGTACTCATAGAGACCAACAGAGACCCCTTCCCCCGTACTCATAGAGACCCACAGAGACCTCCCCTGTACTCATAGGGACCCACAGAGACCTCTCCCTTCCCGTACTCATAGAGACCCACAGAGACCTCGCCCCTCCCTCCCCGTACTCATAGCGACCCACAGAGACCTACCCCCGTACTCAGAGACCCACAGAGACCTCCCCCCGTACTCATAGAGACCCACAGAGACCTCCCCCCGTACTCATAGAGACCCACAGAGGCCTCCCCCCGTACTCATAGAGACCCACAGAGACCTCCCCCCGTACTCATAGAGACCCACAGAGACCCCCTCCCGTACTCATAGAGACCCACAGAGACCCCCTCCCGTACTCATAGAGACCCACAGAGACCTCCCCCTGTACTCATAGAGACCCACAGAGACCTCCCCCCGTACTCATAGAGACCCACAGAGACCTCCCCCCGTACTCATAGAGACCCACAGAGACCTACCCCCGTACTCATAGAGACCCACAGAGACCCCCTCCCGAACTCATAGAGACCCACAGAGACCTCCCCCCGTACTCATAGAGACCCACAGAGACCTCCCCCCGTACTCATAGAGACCCACAGAGACCCCCTCCCGTACTCATAGAGACCCACAGAGACCTCCCCCCATACTCATAGATACCCACAGAGACCCCCCCCCCCGTACTCATAGAGACCCACAGAGACCTCCCCCCGTACTCATAGAGACCAACAGAGACCCCTTCCCCCGTACTCATAGAGACCCACAGAGACCTCCCCTGTACTCATAGGGACCCACAGAGACCTCTCCCTTCCCGTACTCATAGAGACCCACAGAGACCTCGCCCCTCCCTCCCCGTACTCATAGCGACCCACAGAGACCTACCCCCGTACTCAGAGACCCACAGAGACCTCCCCCCGTACTCATAGAGACCCACAGAGACCTCCCCCCGTACTCATAGAGACCCACAGAGGCCTCCCCCCGTACTCATAGAGACCCACAGAGACCTCCCCCCGTACTCATAGAGACCCACAGAGACCCCCTCCCGTACTCATAGAGACCCACAGAGACCCCCTCCCGTACTCATAGAGACCCACAGAGACCTCCCCCTGTACTCATAGAGACCCACAGAGACCTCCCCCCGTACTCATAGAGACCCACAGAGACCTCCCCCCGTACTCATAGAGACCCACAGAGACCTACCCCCGTACTCATAGAGACCCACAGAGACCCCCTCCCGAACTCATAGAGACCCACAGAGACCTCCCCCCGTACTCATAGAGACCCACAGAGACCTCCCCCCGTACTCATAGAGACCCACAGAGACCCCCTCCCGTACTCATAGAGACCCACAGAGACCTCCCCCCATACTCATAGATACCCACAGAGACCCCCCCCCCCGTACTCATAGAGACCCACAGAGACCTCCCCCCGTACTCATAGAGACCCACAGAGACCCCCTCCCGTACTCATAGAGACCCACAGAGACCTCCCGCCCCCCCTCCGTACCAGTGACGTGCGGTGAGGTCAATGGCTGGGGAGGCAGTGGCTAGTGTCAAAGCCAGATTCACACACTGAGGGGGGCGTGGCCTCGCTGAGGGGGGCGTGGCCTCGCTGAGGGGGCGTGGCCTCGCAGAGGGGGGCGTGTTAGACACGTCCCCCTTCGGTGAGGCAGATGTGACAGCTGCCTCCCCTGGTGCTTTTTCATTGCAGTTTCATGAGACCAGCGTGCCTAAATATCTTTATACACGTAGTACGTGAAATAAGTTAACCTGGAGTATGGAAGACGAGGACATGAAATGAAGGGGTCTACAAACATCACATTGGTGACGTACTGAGATAGTAACAGGCACGTGCTTATTGCCCGCGCTCCATCCAGTCACTGAGGGTGTTGCGCAATCAGAGGGGAGGCTGAGCTTGTCGCTGCCTCACCTCTCGCGAGGCAGCGAATGATTGGAATCGTACAGAAATGACATTTGTAGCACAGATCAGTGGCAAAAATCTTAATATTAATTTTTTATTTGATTTTTTTTTTCGTAACAGCTATTTTCATTGGAGTATAACAGGTGAGGCTCTGCCTCCCCCTGCCTCCCCTGACCGCACGTCACTGTCCCGTACTCATAGGGACCCACGGGTGTTGCAGGCACCGGCATTTACCTGGGTCCAGTCTCAGACATTTGCTTGGGTCGTCTGGATAGCAGATCCTGCTGGTGCTGTAGATGTTGCTCATGTTGCCCATGACTGCGTTCAGCTACAAAACACAGCCACAGTAGTAGTAGTAGTGGTAGCAGCAGCAGTAGTAGTAGTAGCAGCAGTAGTAGCAGCAGTAGTAGCAGCAGCAGTAGTAGTAGCAGCAGTAGTAGTAGCAGTAATAGTAGCAGCAGTAGTAGTAGTAGCAGCAGTAGTAGTAGTAGCAGTAGTAGTAGCAGCAGTAGTGGTAGCAGCAGTAGTGGTAGCAGCAGCAGTCGTAGTAGTAGCAGCAATAGTAGTAGCAGCAGTAGTAGTAGCAGCAGTAGTAGTAGCAGTAATAGTAGCAGCAGTAGTAGTAGTAGCAGCAGTAGCAGCAGCAGTAGTAGTAGTAGCAGCAGTAGTAGTAGCAGCAGTAGTAGTAGTAGCAGCAGCAGTAGTAGCAGCAGCAGTAGTAGCAGCAGCAGTAGTAGTAGTAGCAGCAGTAGTAGTAGCAGTAGTAGTAGCAGCAGTAGTGGTAGCAGCAGCAGTCGTAGTAGTAGCAGCAATAGTAGTAGCAGCAATAGTAGTAGCAGTAGCAGCAGTAGTGGTAGCAGCAGCAGTCGTAGTAGTAGCAGCAATAGTAGTAGTAGCAGCAGTAGTAGTAGCAGTAGCAGCAGTAGTAGTAGCAGCAGTAGTAGTAGCAGCAGTAGTAGTAGCAGCAGCAGTAGTAGTAGCAGTAGTAGTAACAGCAGTAGTAGTAGCAGCAGCAGTAGTAGTAACAGCAGTAGTAGAAACAACAGCAGCAGCAACAAGACAACGTCATACCACAATCAGTCACCATCAATTAACAGTCGGCATTCGACAGTACAGGGACTCCTCGTCCGGATGTCTAGATGCCTGTTCGGACCGAGGGTCGTAAGTTCAATTGCCGCGCAATAGATGGTGGTAGTGGCATCTACATCTGCAGAACGTGAAGAACCAGTGACATCTACATCTGCAGAACGTGAAGAACCAGTGGCATCTACATCTGCAGAACGTGAAGAACCAGTTTCACCTACATCTACAGAACATGAAGAACCAGTGGCATCTACGTCTGCAGAACGTGAATAACCAGTGGCATATCTGGAGAACGTGAATAACCGGTGGCATCTACATCTGGAGAATATGAAGAACCAGTGGCATCTACATCTGTAGAACGTGACGAACCAGTGGCATCTACATCTGCAGAACGTGAAGAACCAGTTGCATCTACATCTACAGAACATAAAGAACCAGTGGCATCTACATCTGCAGAACGTGAAGAACCAGTGGCATCTAGATCTACAGAATGTGAAAAACCAGTGGCATCTACATCTGCAGAACGTGAAGAACCAGTTGCATCTACATCTGCAGAACGTGAAGAACCAGTTGCATCTACATCTACATAACATGAAGAACCAGTGGCATCTACATCTGCAGAACGTGAAGAACCAGTGGCATCTACATCTGCAGAACGTGCAGAACCAGTGGAATCTACATCTACAGGAGATTATACAACTTTGAAAACCATTCCCCGTGTCTAGTGTACACGCCGCACAACACGTTTGGAATCGACAGGAGTACAGTTGGGACCTCTGTAACCTAACTCGTACGTAGGTAGAGGAGTTCTGATATAAATAAATGTTGTGTCGTTAAACCCGCCACCACCCGACGCAGCCAACTAGTAAGGGGTTTGTCACGTAAACAGAACGTGGCCAATTCGTTACTAGTGCAGCACTAACCGGTTGCTGTGTGTTGGAGAGTTAAACCTACTACTACATTTACAATTCGTTACTAGTATGGCACTAACCGGTTGCTGTGTGTTGGAGAGTTAAACCAACTACTACATTTACAATTCGTTACTAGTACAGCACTAACCGGTTGCTGTGTATTGGAGAGTTAAACCCACTACAACATTCACAATTGGTTACTAGTACAGCACTAACCGGTTGCTGTGTGTTGGAGAGTTAAACCCACTATAACATTTACAATTCGTTACTAGTACAGCACTAACCGGTTGCTGTGTGTTGGAGAGTTAAATCCACTAAAACATTAACAATTAGTTACTAGTACAGCACTAACCGGTTGCTGTGTGTTGGAGAGTTAAACCCACTACAACATTCACAATTAGTTACTAGTACAGCACTAACCGGTTGCTGTGTGTTGGAGAGTTAAACCCACTACAACATTCACAATTCGTTACTAGTACAGCACTAACCGGTTGCTGTGTGTTGGAGAGTTAAACCCACTACTACATTTACAATTCGTTACTAGTACAGCACTAACCGGTTGCTGTGTGTTGGAGAGTTAAACCCACTACTACATTTACAATTCGTTACTAGTACAGCACTAACCGGTTGCTGTGTGTTGGAGAGTTAAACCCACTACAACATTTACAATTCGTTACTAGTACGGCACTAACCGGTTGCTGTGTGTTGAAAGTTAAACCCACTACAACATTTACAATTCGTTACTAGTACGGCACTAACCGGTTGCTGTGTGTTGGATAGTTAAACCCACTACAACATTCACAATTCGTTACTAGTACACCACTAACCGGTTGCTGTGTGTTGGAGAGTTAAACCCACTACAACATTCACAATTCGTTACTTGTACAGCACTAACCGGTTGCTGTGTGTTGGAGAGTTAAACCCACTACAACATTCACAATTCGTTACTAGTACAGCACTAACCGGTTGCTGTGTGTTGGAGAGTTAAACCCACTACAACATTCACAATTCGTTACTAGTACAGCACTAACCGGTTGCTGTGTGTTGGAGAGTTAAACCCACTACAACATTTACAATTCGTTACTAGTACGGCACTAACTGGTTGCTGTGTGTTGGAGAGTTAACCCAACTACTACATTTACAATTCGTTACTAGTACAGCACTAACCGGTTGCTGTGTATTGGAGAGTTAAACCCACTACAACATTTACAATTCGTTACTAGTACACCACTAACCGGTTGCTGTATGTTGGAGAGTTAAACCCACTACAACATTTACAATTCGTTACTAGTACGGCACTAACCGGTTGCTGTGTGTTGAAAGTTAAACCCACTACAACATTTACAATTCGTTACTAGTACGGCACTAACCGGTTGCTGTGTGTTGGAGAGTTAAACCCACTACAACATTCACAATTCGTTACTAGTACACCACTAACCGGTTGCTGTGTGTTGGAGAGTTAAACCCACTACAACATTTACAATTAGTTACTAGTACAGCACTAACCGGTTGCTGTGTGTTGGAGAGTTAAACCCAGCACTAACCCCCTCTCTCTCTATTTAAGGCCTCGACACAGAGGCGTTGTTTCTGTGTGTCTAAGTGTGTGTCTCTCTCTCTGTTTGTCTATGTGTGAGTCTCTCTCCGCTTGTGTGTCTGCCTGTGTGCCCATGCTGTGTGTCTCTCTCTGTGTGTCTCTGTGAGTATCTCTCTGCTTGTGTGTCTGTCTGTGTCTATATATGTGTCTCTGTCTCTCTGTGTGAGTCTCTCTCAGCTTGTGTCTCTGTCTTTGTGTCTATGTTGTGTGTCTCTCTCTGTGTGTATCTGTGTGAGTCTCTCTCTGCTTGTGTGTCTGTCTGTGTGTCTATATATGTGTCTCTGTCTCTCTGTGTGAGTCTCTCTCTGCTTGTGTCTCTGTCTTTGTGTCTATGTTGTGTGTCTCTCTCTCTGTGTGTCTCTGTGTGAGTCTCTCTCTGCTTGTGTGTCTGCTTGTGTGTCTGTGTGTGTGTCTCTGTGTGTGTCTATGTGTGTGTCTCTCTCTGTGTCTCTGTGTGTGTCTCTCTCTTTGTGAATCTCTCTCTCTGTGTCTCTGTGTGAGTCTCTCTCTGTGTGTCTCTGTGTGAGTCTCTCTCTGTGTGTCTCTGTGTGAGTCTCTCTCTGCTTGTGTGTCTGTCTGTGTGTCTACGCTGTGTGTCTCTCTCTGTGTGTCTCTGTGTGTCTCTCTCTCTGCTTGTGTCTCTCTCTGTGTGTCTCTGTGTGAGTCTCTCTCTGTGTGTCTCTGTGTGAGTCTCTCTCTGCTTGTGTGTCTGTCTATGTGTCTATGTTGTGTCTCTCTCTGTGTGTCTCTGTGTGAGTCTCTCTCTGCTTGTGTGTCTGTCTGTGTGTCTTTCTCTGTTTGTCTCTGTGTGTCTATGTGTGTGTCTCTCTCTGTGTGTCTCTGTGTGTATCTCTCTCTGCTTGTGTCTATCTCTGTGTGTCTCTGTGTGTCTCTCTCTGCATGTGTCTCTCTCTGTGTGTCTCTGTGTGTGTCTCTCTCTGTGTGTCTGTCTGTGTGTCTCTGCGTGAGTCTCTCTCTGCTTGTGTGTCTCTCTGTGTGTGTCTCTCTCTCTCTGCTTGTGTGTCTGTCTGTGTGTCTCTGTGTGAGTCTCTCTCCGCTTGTGTGTCTCTGTGTGTGTCTGTGTGTCTCTATGTGTGTGTCTGTCTGTGTGTCTCTGTGTGAGTCTCTCTCTGCTTGTGTGTCTCTGTGTGTGTCTGTGTGTCTCTATGTTTGTGTCTGTCTGTGTGTCTCTGTGTGAGTCTCTCTCTGCTTGTGTGTCTCTCTGTGTGTGTCTCTCTCTCTCAAATTTCTCAATCTTTGGAGGAACAGAATCAACCAGGTGGGGTGTTGACTGTTACGTTAGCCGACTCTCTGTGTTGTATTGCATTTCATTATTATTTAATTACATTCAATTCTCCGTGACTTTACCGAAGGAACCAAAGGTTAAATTCCTGCAGCCGCGAAATCTTCGAACCCAGGTTTGCGCTATTCAAAGTTCAACGTTTCGATAACGGATTTTCTTTTTAATTTTTTATCAACGCGAGTGTTTGGCATTTCAACATCGCGCAGTGCCACCGATTTCGGATCTATCGGTACCCCGAGTCGCCGGAGCCAGGCGCCCATCCCTGGGAACAAAACATAGCGTCCCAGAAAGTACAGCGAAACACTTGTTGGTTGCGAGCAACTTGGACCTGCGAGCGTTTCGCAAGACGAGCAGAAATTTTGTAAATGAATGTAATAACTTGATGAACGAGCGAGGGTCTTGCAGTTACGAGCGGCGTGACGTGTAAGTACGCTTCGTCTCGCCGAGCGTCACCGTGATCACAACCGGTACACTGCGGGAGCACTTTGACGTACGGGCGCTTTGGATTACAAACACGTTTCAGCAAAGGAATTGCGCTCGCAATCCAAAGGTTTTACTGCAACGCGTTTCATTGCCTCGGCCATTTTGTTTCATTTGGTACCACCATGAGGATCACGTGACAAATCCCCTTACCCCCATTGGCTGTGTCGTCGGATGGGGGCGGGTTTAACCAAATCAAGCATTTCTATTTTACGCTAACTAAGCCCGAAAACATCCGTTATGGGTTATACTAGTAGTGTTGAATTACTGTTAACCCGAAATAACCATTAATCGAATACACTGATGATGATGCTGCTGATGATGATGCTGCTGCCGATACCACTGATTATTCTGATGATGATGCTGCTGCTACTGTTGCCGGTGACGACGTTGCTACTTCTGACGATGCTGCTGCTGCTGATGATGATGATGCTGCTGATGATGATGCTGCTGCTGCTGATGATGCTGCTGATGATGATGCTGCAGTGGATGCTGCTGATGCTGCTGTTGATGATGATGATGCTGCTGCTGATGATGCTGCTGCTGCTGATGCTTCTGATGATGCTGCTGATGATGATGCTGCTGATGATGCTGCTGCTGCTGATGCTGCTGCTGCTGATGCTGCAGCTACTGCTACTGATGATGCTGCTGCAGCTGCTGCTGCTGATGATGATGATGCTGCTCATGCTACTGCTGCTGCTGCTGACGTTGATGCTGCTGCTGATGCTACTGCTGCTGCTGATGATGCTGCTGCTGCTGATGCTACTTCTGCTGACGATGATGCTGCCTGCGTACCTGTGCGTACTTGTCAGGCGAAAGGGCTCCACTCCCCTCCTCCCGCAGGATCTCCAGCTGCTGTTTCAGCGTCCGGTCGGTGATCTTAGACAAGTCGAACTGGCGAGCTTCCGCGGATTTCTTCCCGTAGAACTCGGACCACTCGGCGGCCTTCACATTCTGAGAAACACGCACACGGGTAGCTCGGTGTGGGGCGCTTCCGCAGATTTCTTCCCATAGAACTCGGCGACTAAGACGCAGCATTCACACGCATCGGTGAGGGGGGGGGGGGGGGGCTTCCGCGGATTTCTTTCCATAGAACTCGGCCGCTAAGACGCAGCATTCACGCGCATCGGTGAGGGGGGCTTGCACGGATTTCTTCCCACAGAACTCGGCGACTAAGACGCAGCATTCAGGCGCATCAGTGAGGCGCTTACGCAGATTTCTTCCAATATAATTGAGCAGCGAAAACGCAACACACACACACATCAGTGAGCGGCTTCCACGGATTTCTTCTCATATAACTCGGTAGCTATGCAGCAGCATTCACACACACACATCAGTGAGAGGGGCTTCCTCGGATTTCTTCGCATATAACTCCGCAGCTAAGACGCAACATTCACGTTAGCGAGGGGGCTTCCACTGATTTCTTCTGATAGAAATCGGTAGCTATGAAGCAGCATTCACACACACATCAGTAAGGGGCTTCCTCAGATTTCTTCCCATAGAACTCGGCCGCCATGACGCAACGTACACACACATCAGTGAGGGGCTTCCGCGGATTTCTTCCAGTAGAAATCGGCCGCCATGACGCAACGTACACACACATCAGTGAGGGGCTTCCGCGGATTTCTTCCAGTAGAAATCGGCCGCCATGACGCAACGTACACACACATCAGTGAGGGGCTTCCGCGGATTTCTTCCAGTAGAAATCGGCCGCCATGACGCAACGTACACACACATCAGTGAGGGGCTTCCGCGGATTTCTTCCAGTAGAAATCAGTAGCTATGCAGCAGCATTCACACACACATCAGTAAGGGGCTTCCGCGGATTTCTTCCCGTAGAAATCGGCGGCTAAGACGCAACGCACACACACATCAGTGAGGGGGCTTCCGCAGATTTCTTCCCCGAGTACTCGGCAATCAAGAAGTAAACGCACATCGGTGAACTAAACAGCCGACGATTCGGGCAATGGCCCTCCTCCAGAGCGCACGCATGGAAGCGAGTCGATCATTTATGCGCTGGTGAAGAAGGGCTGTTGCCCGAAACGTCGCCCCGCAAAAATGACACTGCAGTATATTCTATCTTTCGTTGTCTGTGGAAGTTTGTATTCTGTGTAAAAACAGAATACAATCTTGAGCCGTTATATAGGGTCCAACGTCAACCCAACGTTAGTCAAACGTCAACCGAACATTCTTGGCCGAACGTCAACCCAACGTTGGCCAAACGTCACCCTAACTTTGGCCAAACGTCACCCCAACGTTGTCTCAACGTCAACCCAACGTTGGCCCAACGTTGGTCCAACGTCAACCCAACATTGGGCCAACGTTGGTCAAACGTCCACCCAACATCATTGGCCCAACGTCAACCCAACGTTGGCCAAACGCCAACCCAACGTTGGCAAAACGTCAAGCTCAACGTTGGTACAATGTCAACTCAACGTTGGTCCAACGTCAACCCAAGGTTGGTCCAACGTCAACTTAACGTCGGTCCAATGTCAATCAAATGTAGGTCCAACGTCAACACAATGTTGTTCCAACGTCGGCCCAACGTTGTTCCATTGTTAACGCAACGTTGGCCCAACGTCACCCCAACGTTGGCCTATGCCAACTCAAGATTGTTCAAGCGTCAGCCCAACGTTGGCCCAACGTCAACCCAACGTTGATCCAACGTTGGTCCAACATTGATCCAACGTTGGCCAAACGTCAACCCAACGTTGGCAAAACGTCAAGCTCAACGTTGGTACAACGTCAACTCAACGTCGGTCCAATATCAAGTCAAGATTGTTCCAATGTAAATCCAACGTTGGCCCAACGTTGACCCATGCCAACTCTAGATTGTCCTAGCGTCAACCCAACGTCAACCCAACGTTGGCCCATGTCAACCCCAGATTGTCCTAGCATCAACCCAACGTCAACCCAACGTCGACCCAACGTTGACCTAACGTTGACCCCATGCCAACTCAAGATTGTCCTAGCGTCAACCCAACGTCAATCCAACGTTGACCCATGCCAACTCAAGATTATTCAAGCGTCAACCCAACGTCAACCCAACGTTGGCCCAACGTTGACCCAACGTTGTGCCATGTCAACTCAAGATTGTCCTAGCGTCAACCCAACGTCAACCCAACGTTGGCCCATGCCAACTCAAGATTGTTCAAGCGTCAACTCAACGTCAACCCAACGTTGGCCCAACGTTGACTCAACGTTGGCCCATGTCAACTCAAGATTGTCCTAGCGTCAACCCAACGTCAACCCAACGTTGGCCCATGCCAACTCAAGATTGTCAAGCGTCAACTCAACGTCAACCCAACGTTGGCCCAACGTTGACTCAACGTTGGCCCATGTCAACTCAAGATTGTCCTAGCGTCAACCCAACGTCAACCCAACGTTGGCCCATGCCAACTCAAGATTGTTCAAGCATCAACCCAACGTCAACCCAACGTTGACCCATGTCAACCCCAGATTGTTCAAGCGTCAACCCAACGTCAACCCAACGTTGGGTCAACGTTGGTCCCTTGTCAACTCAAGATTGTCCTAGCGTCAACCCAACGTCAACCCAACGTTGACCCATGCCAACTCAAGATTGTTCAAGCATCAACCCAACGTCAATCCAACGTTGACCCATGTCAACCCCAGATCGTCCTAGCGTCAACCCAACGTCGACCCAACGTTGACCCAACGTTGACCCCATGCCAACTCCAGATTGTTCAAGCGTCAACCCAATGTCAACCCAACGTTGACCCATGTCAACTCAAGATTGTCCTAGCGTCAACCCAATGTCAACCCAACGTTGACCCATGTCAACTCAAGATTGTCCTAGCGTCAACCCAACGTCGACCCAACGTTGACCCATGTCAACTCAAGATTGTCCTAGCGTCAACCCAACGTCGACCCAACGTTGACCCATGTCAACTCATGATTGTTCAAGCGTCAACCCAACGTCAACCCAACGTTGGCCCCTTGTCAACTGAAGATCGTCCTAGCGTCAACCCAACGTCGACACAACGTTGACCCACCGTCGACCCCATGCCAACTCCAGATTGTCCTAGCGTCACCCCAACGTCAACCCAATGTTGATCCAACGTTGGCCCATGCCAACTCCAGATTGTCCTAGCGTCAACCCAACGTCAACCCAACGTCGACCCAACGTCGACCCACCGTCGACCCCATGCCAACTCCAGATTGTCCTAGCGTCAACCCAACGTCGACCCAACGATGACCCAACGTTGGCCCATGCCAACTCCAGATTGTCCTAGCGTCAACCCAACATCAACCCAACGTCGACCCAACGTCGACCCAACGTTGACCCATGCCAACTCCAGATTGTCCTAGCGTCAACCCAACGTCGACCCAACGTTGGCCCCATGCCAACTCAAGATCGTCCTAGCGTCAACCCAACGTCGACACAACGTCAACCCAACGTTGACCCACCGTCGACCCCATGCCAACTCCAGATTGTCCTAGCGTCAACCCAACGTCGACCCAACGATGACCCAACGTTGGCCCATGCCAACTCCAGATTGTCCTAGCGTCAACCCAACATCAACCCAACGTCGACCCAACGTCGACCCAACGTTGACCCATGCCAACTCCAGATTGTCCTAGCGTCAACCCAACGTCGACCCAACGTTGGCCCCATGCCAACTCAAGATCGTCCTAGCGTCAACCCAACGTCGACACAACGTCAACCCAACGTTGACCCACCGTCGACCCCATGCCAACTCCAGATTGTCCTAGCGTCAACCCAACGTCGACCCAACGTTGACCCATGCCAACTCCAGATTGTCCTAGCGTCAACCCAACGTCGACACGTCAACCCAACGTTGACCCACCGTTGACCCCATGCCAACTCAAGAGTGTCCTAGCGTCAACCCAATGTCAACCCAACGTCGACCCATGCCAACTCCAGATTGTTCAAGCGTCAACCCAACGTTGACCCAACGTTGGCCCCTTGTCAACTCAAGATCGTCCTAGCGTCAACCCAACGTCGACACAACGTTGACCCATGTCAACTCAAGATTGTTCAAGCGTCAACCCAACGTCAACCCAACGTCAACCCAACGTTGACCCACCGTTGACCCAACGTCGACCCAACGTCGGCCCCATGCCAACTCCAGATTGTCCTAGCGTCAACCCAACGTCGACCCAACGTTGGCCCCATGCCAACTCAAGATCGTCCTAGCGTCAACCCAACGTCGACACAACGTCAACCCAACGTTGACCCACCGTCGACCCCATGCCAACTCCAGATTGTCCTAGCGTCAACCCAACGTCGACCCAACGTTGACCCATGCCAACTCAAGATTGTCCTAGCGTCAACCCAACGTCAACCCAACGTCAATCCAACGTTGACCCATGTCAACCCCAGATTGTCCTAGCGTCAACCCAACGTCGACCCAACGTTGACCCAACGTCGACCCCATGCCAACTCCAGATTGTCCTAGCGTCACCCCAACGCCAACCCCAACGTCGACCCACCGTCGACCACCAAGCCAACTCCAGATCGTCCTAACGCCAACCCCAACATCCGCCCACCCCCGTGACGTCCACCCGACGTCACACGCCCACCCACCACCCGACCCCGGTACCGACCGAAGCTTGCGCGTTGGCGTCCGTGACGTTGGTGTTGTAGTCCCAGTCAGCCAGGGCGTAGGCGTAGTACAGAGCCTGGGCCTCGGTGTCGAACTGGGCCAGAAAGTCGCGGGCGGTGACGTCCTCCACGGACCGCGACGCCGACGACGCCGACGATGCCGCGCCGCCGCCGCCGGCGGTCGCGAGAAGGGCCAGGCCCAGGACGAGCAGCAGCGGCAGCGGCCCCGGTAGTTGTGGCGGCGACGGCACCGGTGGTTGTGGTCGCGCCGGTGGTTGTGGCGATGGCACCGGTAGTTGTGTCGGTGGTACCGGTGGTTGTGGCGATGGCACCGGTGGTTGTGGCGATGGCACCGGTAGTTGTGTCGGTGGCCCCGGTAGTTGTGGCGGTGGTACCGGTAGTTGTGGCGGTGGTACCGGTAGTTGTGGCGGTGGTACCGGTAGTTGTGGCGATGGCACCGGTGGTTGTGGCGATGGCACCGGTAGTTGTGTCGGTGGCACCGGTAGTTGTGGCGGTGGTACCGGTGGTTGTGGTCGCACCGGTAGTTGTGGCAGTGGTGCAGTGGCCATGGATGACCTTCAAGCCAGGTAAGCCCTTTCTACTGTGGTCACTTACTAACTACTATAGTTAGTACTAACTATAGTAGTTAGTACTAATGATAGTAATATAGTTAGTACTAACTACTACTTAGTACTAACTACTATAGTTAGTACTAACTACTATAGTCAGTACTAACTAGTACTAACTACTATAGTTAGTACTAACTAGTACTAACTATAGTACTAACTAGTACTAACTACTATAGTACTATAGTTAGTGCCAACTACTTTAGTACTATAGTTAGTACTAATGATAGTACTATAGTTAGTACTAACTACTACTTAGTACTAACTACTATAGTTAGTACTAACTACTATAGTTAGTACTAACTACTATAGTAATATAGTTAGTGCTAACTACTTTAGTACTATAGTTAGTACTAATGATAGTACTATAGTTAGTACTAACTACTACTTAGTACTAACTACTATAGTTAGTACTAACTACTATAGTAATATAGTTAGTACTAATGATAGTACTATTATAGTTAGTACTAACTACTATAGTTAGTACTAGCTACTACTTAGTACTAACTACTATAGTTAGTGCTAACTACTATAGTACTATAGTTAGTGCTAACTACTGCTAATTAGAACTGACTACTTTAGGTAAAAGCCTCTCACGAATACAAATTAATTCATCGAAATAAAATTTACAAAATACTGATATACATTTTAAAAATTAGTTTGTTAAAAAAAGTAAATGATTAAAATGTGTTTAAAACAATATTTAAACTATTTTAAAAAATCGGTTATAAATTCCACCCGAACAATGTTGACAATACGTCGAAATTATTTTAAAAAATATATATTAGTCGTAATTTTTATTCTTCAAAGAATTCCTTCCGCCTAAGTCTGCCGTTAAATGTTTATTTAATTCCACCCAGAACTGTGTTCTTTTTTTTACATTTATAATTAAATAAACTTAATCTTGTGCTGGAGAGTTATTGCCAATAGAACGACGATAAATTAACGCTTTTGTGGCTAAAACGAGCGATACGAAAACAAAACTAACAACATTTATGACGAAATCACAGCTACTGCGGTGCTATTAATAACTATTAAAAAGCAATCCCTTAAAAAAAATTACCCCTTTTAATATCACGACTAACGCCTCATCAAACACCCAAATAATTAAATATTACATCTGACGGAATCGAATCGCTGCCTCCGAATATAAATCGAATCGATTGCAACCACCCGCCCCCACAAAAAACCCTCCGACCAATCGATAATTCGGAATCGATCCAATCGAAATTGTTCGACCGCCACCAAGTCAAATCGGAGGTAATCGATCCGGCCTCAGCAACAGAGAGAACAGCGCGAGCGGAGCGCGCGCGAGGGCTTTTATAGAAACGGCGGTCACGAGGGCGTGGTCAAGATTAGCGGGAAAACCCCGCCACGCCCCCTTCACCTCACCCCCTTCACCTCACCCCTCCCTTCACCCCCCCTCCCCTCTCACTCACCCACTCACTCACTCACCCATTCACTCACTCACTCACCCACCATCTCACTCACCCACTATCTCACTCACCCACCATCTCACTCACTCACTCACCATCTCACCCACTCACCCACTATCTCACTCACTCACCCATTCATTCACTCACTCACTCACCCACTCACCCACTCACCCACTATCTCACTCACTCACCCATTCACTCACTCACTCACCCACTCACCCACTCACCCACTATCTCACTCACTCACTCACCCACTCACACACTCACTCACCCACTATCTCACTCACCCACTCACCCATTCACTCACTCACTTACTCACCCATTCACCCACTCACTCACCCACCATCTCACTCACCCACTCACCCACTATCTCACTCACCCACTCACCCACTCACTCACTCACTCACCCATTCACTCACTCACCCACCCACTCACTCACCCATTCACCATCTCACTCACCATCTCACTCACCCACTCACCATCTCACTCACTCACCCACTCACACACTCACTCACTCACCCACTATCTCACTCACCCACTCACCATCTCACTCACCATCTCACTCACCCACCCACTCAATCACCCACCATCTCACTCACTCACCCATTCACTCACTCACACACTCACTCACTCACTCACCCATTCACTCACTCACTCACCCACTCACCCATTCACCATCTCACTCACCATCTCACTCACCCACCCACTCAATCACCCACCATCTCACTCACCCACTCACCCACTCACTCACTCACCCATTCATTCACTCACTCACTCATCCACTATCTCACTCACCCACTCACTCACCCACTCACCATCTCACCCACTCAATCACCCACCATGTCACTCACCCACTCAATCACCCACTCACCAACTCACTCACTCACCATCTCACTCACCATCTCACTCACCCACCCACTCACCCACTCACTCACCCATTCACTGACTCACTCATCCACTATCTCACTCACCCACTCACTCACCCACTCACCATCTCACTCACCCACTCAATCACCCACCATCTCACTCACCCACTAAATCACCCACTCACCCACTCACCCACCCACCATCTCACTCACCATCTCACTCACTCACTCACCCACCATCTCACTCACCCACTCACCCACTATCTCACTCACCCACTCACCCACTCACTCACT
>NC_133736.1:4172489-4224989 GCF_048934315.1 Petromyzon marinus | reverse complement strand
CGTCATCATTATCCATCATGCATCATCATCCATCATCATCGTCAACATCATCCATCATCATCATCATTCATCATCACGATCCATCATCATCCATCATCATCATTCATTCATCATCATCATCATCCATCATTATCATCCATCATCATCATTCATCATCATCCATCATCATCATCCATCATCATCATCCATCATCATCATCATCATCCATCATCCATCATCATCATCTATCATCATCATCCATCATCATCATCCATCATCATCCATCATCATCATCCATCATCATCCATCATCATCATCCATCATTATCCATCATCATCATCATCATTCATCATCATCATCATCCATCATCATCATCCATCATCATCATCCATCATCCATCATCATCATCATCCATCATCATCCATCATCATCATCATCCATCATCATCTTCATCCATCATTATCATCCATCATCATCATCCATCATCATCATCCATCATCCATCATCATTCATCATCCATCATCATCATCCATCATCATCCATCATCCATCATCATCCATCATCATCATCCATCATCATCATCATCATCCATCGTCATCATCCATTATCATCCATCATCATCCATCATCATCATCATCATCCATCATCATCCATCATCATCATCATCCATCATCATCATCCATCATCATCCATCATCATCATCCATCATCATCATCATCCATCATCTTCATCCATCATTATCATCCATCATCATCATCCATCATCATCATCCATCATCCATCATCATTCATCATCCATCATCATCATCCATCATCATCCATCATCATCATCCATCATCATCATCCATCATCATCATCCATCGTCATCATCCATCATCATCCATCATCATCGTCCATCATCATCCATCATCATCCATCATCATCATCATCCATCATCATCCATCATCATCATCCATCATCATCATCCATCATCCATCATCATCCATCATCATCCATCATCATCATCCATCATCATCGTCCATCATCATCCATCGTCATCATCCATCATCATCATCCATCATCATCGTCCATCATCATCCATCATCATCATCATCCATCATCATCCATCATCATCATCCATCATCATCCATCATCATCATCATCCATCATCATCATCCATCATCATCATCCATCATCATCATCCATCATCATCATCCATCATCATCATCCATCATCATCATCATCATCCATCATCACCATCCACCATCACCATCCATCATCACCATCCACCATCACCATCCATCATCACCATCACAACCATCATCATCATCACGTGGACATTCACGGCAGCAGCCAGACTCTCTGAACGCCGTGGTGACGTCGATTCTAAACGTGGAGGGGGGGAAAGGCGGAGGAGCCGGAGACAAATCCACGGGGAGAGAGACGCAGACTCCAAATATACAGCAGCAGCAGGCATCGTCAGGGTCGGGATCGAACCCACGACCTCCTGCGTACCATGCGAGGTAGTCAACATCTCACCAAATACAGGCGTCGTCAGGGCCGGGATCGAACCCACGACCTCCTGCGTACCGGGCGAGGTAGTCAACATCTCACCAAATACAGGCATGGTCAGGGTCGGGATCGAACCCACGACCTTCTGCGTACCGGGCGAGGTAGTCAACATCTCACCAAATACAGGCATCGTCAGGGTCGGGATCGAACCCACGACCTCCTGCGTACCAGGCGAGGTAGTCAACATCTCTCTGCCGGAGGTACCCCTGACTGACTTCACGCCCTGGCTCCCCCACTCCGTCATCGCCAGAGTGAATGATTAACCACGGATTTGGGTCCAATCAAGACAAAATGTGAACAATGCCATGACCACGAAAATAGAAACACCACCGCCACCGCCACCCTCACCACCACCACCTCGACAACTTTGAACCGTGGCGGCTGTAAATGCTTGCGCCACATCTCACCCTCCTCTACGGGTGTGGGGAGCGGTGGGGGAATGTGTGCGTGTGTGTGTGTATGTGTGTGTGTCTGTGTGTGTATGTATGGGGAGCGATAGTGTAGCGGTTAGCGCTACGCTGCGCTATGAACCCGGCGACCCGGGTTCGATTCCCGCTCACGGCCAACAGCAGTGACGATTATCTGAACCGGTCCCGGGGCCTCCCCTAAGTCGACTCAGCCTCAAATGAGTACCTGGTGCGGTGTGTAAACATCGCCACTAGGGAGACAAAGGCGTTCGGGCGTGGTGCTGGCCACCCACCCCCTCGTGTACCGTTCCGGCCTTCATAGGTGCTGCTCGCTAACAGCACTTGCCCCTACAGTCTGTTAAGGCTATATGGGGGATCTTTGTTGCGTGTGTATGTGTGTGTGTGTATACGTGTGTGTGTGTGCTAGACGGTAACGCTGTGGTGAGCAGTGCCGTGGGAGGAGGGCCAATTTCGATTCGCCATTCCCCTCATGGCGTTTGTAGCCACCACAGCGACCAAATGGGGGCTCTGGACGGGTGCGAGGGGCTGGTAACCCCTCCACTTTCAATAAATTACCACTAAACCACATCTAAAATATATAATTAATACGCTTGTGCCGGAGGCCCCGGGGGGACAGGCGTCTATGACGTCTTATGGCCAAGGAGACTGAATCCTTACCATCGGGGCTCCTCCAGAAACAACAAAAAGCCACTGCGTGTGGCCACGTGGAATGTCCGAATGCTCACTGCGGAGGAGAGGCTGCCACTCCTCTGTCGGGAGCTGGACCGGTACCGCCTGGATCTCTTTGGTATTCAGGAGGTCCAGTAGACCGGCTCTGGCTCCTGCCACCATGAGAGGTGGACAGTCCTTTACTAGGGGCAGAAGACTACCAAACAACAGGGAGTGGCTCTTCTTCTGAACAAAAGAATGAAGGGGGCGTGGGAGCGTGGTGGTGAGGTGTGGGAAGCTGTAAGCACCAAGCTACTTTGGGCTCGCCTTCCCATCAATCGGAGATGAGGAGTGGTGGTCATGGTTACTTATGCCCCCACCGAAGACGAACATCCGTGGAGGGATGCAGGCAAGGCCGATGAGTCAGATGCCTTCTATGACCTCCTGTCACAGGTGCTGGCTAAAGTGGCCCCTCGGAATAGAGTAATCTTGTTGGGCGACTTCAATGCCCGAGTTGGCCATGATGCTGGCACCTGGCCTGGAGTGATTGGAAGGTTATGGGCCAGATCAGCTGAATAAAAATGGTAGGAAGCTGCTAGACTTTTGTGCAGCCCATGGGCTTGCAATTACCAACACGCTGTTTCGGCATCAGCGCTTCCACACAACATCATGGATGCATGCTGGGTCCAAGCAAGAACATCTGCTGGACTACGTAGTGATGGAACAGCGGATGCGGGCCCATGTCCTTGACACCAGGACCTATCGTGGAAATGATCTGCCCACTGACCATCGACTTGTAATCTGTAATATGCGTCTGCCGTTCTTCCACTCCGGTGGTGGGTGTACACCCAGGACCCCATTCAAACCCATAGTGACCTGGTCTCAGCTAGCTGATGAAAGTTGCAAGAATTTCATCATCGCTTATGGCTGGGGTTGGCATCGTCCCCCACTCCTGATGTAGAGGGGAAATGGGCGAGATTTAGGACTGTGGCTCATGCAGCTGCAATGGCTACTTTGGGTACACTGTCCAAACTCCCCCAGAGACCCTGGCTGACAGAGGAGGTGTTCAGGCTGGCTGAGAAAAAGCGAAAGGCCCACTCTCATCGTCTACAGCATCTGATGTCAGAATGGCGAGGCTTACCGCAGTCTTCACTCGAAGGTTCGAAGAGCCGTGAGGCGCTGCAAGGATGGGTGGTGGTCGCGGGTTGATGAGGAGATGGAGTCTGTCTCAATGACCCACGATCACAAATCACTATTTAACGCCATCAAAAAAATAACCTGCAGCACCACAACTATTGCCATAATTAGGGGAAAGAACGGTGATCCAAATTCCGACCCCCAGGAACAGGTTTGCAGATTTGCTGAGCATTTCTGTGAGGTCCTGCGGAGGGGAAATCCCTCAGCTTGGAAAACATCGTGGGACAAAGTGGGGAGGACCCTGCTGAGGCTGCGGTGCCTCAAATATTGGAAGAAGTCACCCCCTGTGAGTGGCTGGCTGAGGTGCCATCTGTTGAGGAAGTACTGAAGGCGATCCAGAGTCTGAGACCAGGAAAGGCACCAGGCAGAAATGACCTCCCAAGCGAAATGCTGCTGAACAACAATCTGGACCAATGGATGGGTTCCGCAGGATTGGAAGGATGCCCTGGTGGTCCTCCTCTTTAAGAAGGGGGATCGCACAGACTGTAACTACAGGGGCATCTCACTCCTCAGTGTGCCGGGATAGGTCCTGGCAAGGACTATTCAACATCGCCTTGCCAGGCATGCTGAGGAGAGGATTGCGGAGCCCCAATGCGGTTTCAGGAAAGGGCGGTTCTGTACAGATGCCATATTTTCTGTCCGTCTGCTACAGCAGAGGTGTAGGGAATTTCAACAAGACCTACATGTCTACTTTATTAACCTGGTCAAGGCCTATGATACCATCAGTATCCTGGGCTCTGGGTTGTTGGGAGAGCGTCCCATACCTGGATAGTGTGCTCATGAGCGGCTCCGAATCAGTTGAGCGGCATTATCTTTTAATCGGTTGCGTAACGCTGTGTGGAAGTTTCCTGGTCTGTCGCTCCACATGAAGCTTCAGGATTTCTCAACCACAGTCATGTCCTCCCTTCTCTACACTTGCGAAACGTGGACCCCTCCAAATGGAACATCTTCGCCGGTTATAAACATTTACGCTAGCCTGCCTACGATCCATCCTGGGTTTAACCAGGCTGGATTGTGTGAGGAGCTCACAAATCCTTGAAAGATCTGGAAAAGTCCCATCGATGAGCTCCCCCGGCAAGGCAAGGCTGCGTTGGCTGGGTCATGTAGCCCGCATGCCCAGCCACCGCATGCCCAAACAGCTTTTGCTAGGCCGGATAGAGGGGGCTAAACGGGCATGACATGGACTAGAGAAGAGATGGAGTGATGTGGTACAGGAGGACGTGGAGCTGAGTGGACTTGCCGATGACTGGTACCACCGGGGTCAAGATCGGCCTCTGTTGAGGATGCTCGTGAAGGACGCTACTGGGCAGTTGGAGGCAGTCGCCCTCCAACAACAACAGAGGGCGGAGGAGCGACGTTCACAACAACGAGCGGAGCGCCGGGTGGCTATAGCACAGCAGGTTGGCACAGGTGGCGCATCGGCCAGTCATCTCAGTCATCTCAGTCAGTCGACCCGTGGCACCTGCTGGGTCTGCCCCGTGACCTCCTGCCAGCGGGCGTTCGACACTTCACGTGGCCTCAATGTGCACATGGCCTGGCACAAGCGCCGTGGTGACGTCACCGCTACTTAGTGGCGAATGGCGGTTGTTGTATATGTATGTGTGTACAGTTGTCCCTCACTATAACGCGGTTCACCTTTTGCGGCCTCGCTGTATCGCGCATTTTTTTTAGTGTCATTTTGCATGCTTTTTTTTCCTGCGTACAGTATGAACGCGCATTGTGTTCGGCGTCCTGATTGGCTAAGGGAGAACCGCACATGTGTTCGGCGTCCTGATTGGCTAAGGGAGAACCGCACATGTGTTCTCCGTCCTGATTAGCTAAGGGAGCACAGAATGCGTTCGGCTAGCCAGATTTACAAAAATGTTTGGGCTTGAAAACAGGTTTTGATCTTTGGTTTCATTTACTGATATTGTACTTATTTTTTTTAAATCTGCGAAAGTGTGAACTTTGAGAGTGTTTCAATGAGAGAGAAATGTGAGAAAATGTTAATGCCTGTCTGAGAAAAGTGTATAAAAGTGTGTGGTTATGGGTTTTGCGGCCTTAAAACACGTATAATAATTGTAAAAAAATTAAGCTTATTACTTCGCGGATTTCGTCTATTGCGGGTTATTTTTAGAACGTATCCTCCGCGATAAACGAGGGACCACTGTATATGTTTGTGTAAATGCGTATGTATATGTGTGTGTATGTGTGTATATATGCGTCTAGATGTGTGTATATATGTGTACAGTATATATGTGTGTGCAGTATATGTGTTATTATATGTGTGTGTGTATGAGGGGAGTGGTAATGTAGCGGTTAGCGCACTTTGCTACAAACCCCGTGACCTGGGTTCGATTCCCGTTGACGGCCAACACCGGTCTTGGGCCTCCCCTAGGTCGACTCAGCCTCAAATGCGTACCTGGCGTGGCGCGTAGTAAACATCGCCACTGGGGAGACAAAGGCGGCCGGGCGTGGTGTTCGACGCCCACCCCCTCGTGTGCCGTTCCGGCCTTCATTGGTGCTGCTCGCTAACAGCACTTTGCCCCCACAGTCTGTTACAGGCTACGCGGGGGGGGGGGATCTATCTTTTTTTTATTCTTGTACACGTGTAAGGACAGTACGGGGCGATGTAGGGACAGTACGGCTCCCCGTGGCCATGGTTACCAATTAACGTCAGGGAACAGGCACAGGGTCACGTCCGGGTAACGTGCGACCTACGTGGCCGCTGCTAACGACCGACGCGACCGGCTTCGACAGGTTCGCGCGAGGCGTAGCGCGGGACCCAACGGTCGTGAATCGTAACAAGGGCAGAGAGAGAGAGACCGGCAGACAGGGCCGGGCCGGGCGCGGTGAGGGAGGGGTTCGGGAATAGGGGCGTGGCCGGGCCGTGAGGGGGATAAAAGCCGGCGCGAAACGGGGCTCCGGGCTGCTGTAGTCGTCACCTCGTAGCGGGCCGGTCCTCATGGTCGTCCTGGAAGTGGGCCACCTTGCAGTCGTGGAAGGCTAGAGTTGCGCCGTCTCAGAATAGAGCCACCCAGGTTAGCCACGTGCAACACAGTCACTCGCGGGTTTACCCGTTATCAGTGAGTCGGCGGACTTTATTCATAATAAATACACGTGTAGCAAAGCAAGACGGTGTCTCTGAGAGCTACGTTACAGATGTGTGTGTGTGGTGAGTCTATGGGTCTCTGTGTGTGTGATGAGTCTGTGGGTCTCTGTGTGGTGAGTCTATGGGTCTCTGTGTGATGAGTCTATGGGTCTCTGTGTGATGAGTATATGGGTCTCTTTGTGTGTGATGAGTCTATGGGTCTTTGTGTGTGTGATGAGTCTATGGGTCTCTGTGTGATGAGTCTATGGGCCTCTGTGCGATGAGTCTGTGGGTCTCTGTGTGTGATGAGTCTATGGGTCTCTGTGTGATGAGTCTATGGGTCTCTGTGTGATGAGTCTATGGATCTCTGTGTGTGTGATGAGTCTGTGGGTCTCTGTGTGATGAGTCTGTGGGTCTCTGTATGATGAGTCTATGGGCCTCTGTGTGATGAGTCTATGGGTCTCTGTGTGATGAGTCTGTGGGTCTCTGTGTGATGAGTCTATGGGTCTCTGTGTGATGAGTCTATGGGTCTCTGTGTGTGTGATGAGTCTATGGGTCTCTGTGTGATGAGTCTATGGGTCTCTGTGTGATGAATCTGTGGGTCTCTGTGTGATGAGTCTATGGGTCTCTGTGTGATGAGTCTATGGGCCTCTGTGTGTGTGATGAGTCTATGGGTCTCTGTGTGTGTGATTAGTCTATGGGTCTCTGTGTGATGAGTCTATGGGTCTCTGTGTGTGTGATGAGTCTATGGGTCTCTGTGTGATGAGTCTGTGGGTCTCTGTGTGATGAGTCTGTGGGTCTCTGTGTGATGAGTCTATGGGCCTCTGTGTGTGTGATGAGTCTATGGGTCTCTGTGTGTGTGTGATGAGTCTATGGGCCTCTGTGTGAGACTGAGATGACCCGGCCAATGCACCATCTGCACCCTCCCCACTGTGCCAGGCTAGGTGCAGGAGGTCACGGGGACAGACCCGGCAGGCGACATTGGGTTGACCGACTGAGACGACCGGCCGATGCACCACCAGCAGTACCCCGCTGACTGCGCTAAGTCACGCTGACAAACTCACGCACGCACTCAGCGTCATCGCCGTCGTACGGCTGCTGGCGATGTTGATCAGCAGCTGTCACTTTACACCGCCCCCCGCCCCCCTGGAAGTGGTCGACTCGCCAGGTGTTTGCCCCCGATGAGCACGGTTGGCTGTCCAACGTACACACGCCAGTCGCAGAGTGGGCGCATCGCCGGGTCTGTGGGTGACACGTGTGTGTCTGTGGGTCTCTATGTGAGTCTGTGGGTCTCTATGTGAGTCTGTGGGTCTCTATGTGAGTCTGTGGGTCTCTATGTGTGTCTGTGTCTCTATGTGAGTCTATGGGTCTCTATGTGAGTCTGTGGGTCTCTATGTGTATCTGTGGGTCTCTATGTGAGTCTGTGGGTCTCTATGTGTATCTGTGGGTCTCTATGTGTATCTGTGGGTCTCTATGTGAGTCTGTGGGTCTCTATGTGAGTCTGTGGGTTTCTATGTGAGTCTGTGGGTCTCTATGTGTATCTGTGGGTCTCTATGTGAGTCTATGGGTCTCTATGTGAGTCTGTGGGTCTCTATGTGAGTCTGTGGGTCTCTATGTGTGTCTGTGGATCTCTATGTGTATCTGTGGGCCTCTATGTGAGTCTGTGGGTCTCTATGTGAGTCTGTGGGTCTCTATGTGAGTCTGTGGGTTTCGATGTGTATCTGTGGGTCTCTATGTGAGTCTGTGGGTTTCTATGTGAGTCTGTGGGTCTCTATGTGAGTCTGTGGGTCTCTATGTGTATCTGTGGGTCTCTATGTGAGTCTGTGGGTCTCTATGTGAGTCTGTGGGTCTCTATGTGTGGCTGTGGGTCTCTATGTGAGTCTATGGGTCTCTATGTGAGTCTCTATGTGAGTCTGTGGGTCTCTATGTGTATCTGTGGGTCTCTATGTGAGTCTGTGGGTCTCTATGTGTATCTGTGGGTCTCTATGTGTATCTGTGGGTCTCTATGTGAGTCTGTGGGTCTCTATGTGAGTCTGTGGGTCTCTATGTGAGTCTGTGGGCCTCTATGTGAGTCTGTGGGTCTCTATGTGTATCTGTGGGTCTCTATGTGTATCTGTGGGTCTCTATGTGAGTCTGTGGGTCTCTATGTGAGTCTGTGGGTCTCTATGTGTGGCTGTGGGTCTCTATGTGAGTCTGTGGGTCTCTATGTGTATCTGTGGGTCTCTATGTGAGTCTGTGGGTCTCTATGTGAGTCTGTGGGTCTCTATGTGAGTCTATGGGTCTCTATGTGAGTCTGTGGGTCTCTATGTGAGTCTGTGGGTTTCTATGTGAGTCTGTGGGTCTCTATGTGAGTCTATGGGTCTCTATGTGAGTCTGTGGGTCTCTATGTGAGTCTGTGGGTTTCTATGTGAGTCTGTGGGTCTCTATGTGAGTCTGTGGGTCTCTATGTGAGTCTATGGGTCTTTATGTGAGTCTGTGGGTCTCTATGTGAGTCTGTGGGTTTCAATGTGAGTCTGTGGGTCTCTATGTGAGTCTGTGGGTCTCTATGTGAGTCTGTGGGTCTCTATGTGTATCTGTGTGTCTCTATGTGAGTCTGTGGGTCTCTATGTGTATCTGTGGGTCTCTATGTGAGTCTGTGGGTTTCTATGTGTATCTGTGGGTCTCTATGTGAGTCTATGGGTCTTTATGTGAGTCTGTGGGTCTCTATGTGAGTCTGTGGGTTTCAATGTGAGTCTGTGGGTCTCTATGTGAGTCTGTGGGTCTCTATCTGTATCTGTGGGTCTCTATGTGAGGCTGTGGGTCTCTATGTGAGTCTGTGGGTCTCTATGTGAGTCTGTGGGTCTCTATGTGTATCTGTGTGTCTCTATGTGAGTCTGTGGGTCTCTATGTGTATCTGTGGGTCTCTATGTGAGTCTGTGGGTTTCTATGTGTATCTGTGGGTCTTTATGTGAGTCTGTGGGTCTCTATGTGAGTCTGTGGGTCTCTATGTGAGTCTATGGGTCTCTATGTGAGTCTGTGGTTCTCTATGTGAGTCTGTGGGTCTCTATGTGTATCTGTGGGTCTCTATGTGAGTCTGTGGGTCTCTATGTGAGTCTGTGGGTCTCTATGTGTGGCTGTGGGTCTCTATGTGAGTCTGTGGGTCTCGATGTGTATCTGTGGGTCTCTATGTGAGTCTGTGGGTCTCTATGTGAGTCTGTGGGTCTCTATGTGAGTCTGTGGGTCTCTATGTGTATCTGTGGGTCTCTATGTGAGTCTGTGGGTTTCTATGTGTCTGTGGGTCTCTATGTGAGTCTATGGGTTTCAATGTGAGTCTGTGGGTCTCTATGTGAGTCTGTGGGTCTCTATGTGTATCTGTGGGTCTCTATGTGAGGCTGTGGGTCTCTATGTGAGTCTGTGGGTCTCTATGTGAGTCTGTGGGTCTCTATGTGTATCTGTGTGTCTCTATGTGAGTCTGTGGGTCTCTATGTGTATCTGTGGGTCTCTATGTGAGTCTGTGGGTTTCTATGTGTATCTGTGGGTCTCTATGTGAGTCTGTGGGTCTCTATGTGAGTCTGTGGGTCTCTATGTGAGTCTATGGGTCTCTATGTGAGTCTGTGGGTCTCTATGTGAGTCTGTGGGTCTCTATGTGTATCTGTGGGTCTCTATGTGAGTCTGTGGGTCTCTATGTGAGTCTGTGGGTCTCTATGTGTGGCTGTGGGTCTCTATGTGAGTCTGTGGGTCTCGATGTGTATCTGTGGGTCTCTATGTGAGTCTGTGGGTCTCTATGTGAGTCTGTGGGTCTCTATGTGAGTCTGTGGGTCTCTATGTGTATCTGTGGGTCTCTATGTGAGTCTGTGGGTTTCTATGTGTCTGTGGGTCTCTATGTGAGTCTGTGGGTCTCAATGAGAGTCTGTGGGTCTCTATGTGAGTCGGTGGGTCTCTATGTGAGTCTGTGGGTCTCTATGTGAGTATGTGGGTCTCTATGTGTATCTGTGGGTCTCTATGTGTATCTGTGGGTCTCTATGTGTATCTGTGGGTCTCTATGTGAGTCTGTGGGTCTCTATGTGTATCTGTGGGTCTCTATGTCTATCTGTGGGTCTCTATGTGTATCTGTGGGTCTCTATGTGTATCTGTGGGTCTCTATGTGAGTCTGTGGGTCTCTATGTGAGTCTATGGGTCTCTATGTGTATCTGTGTGTCTCTATGTGAGTCTGTGGGTCTCTATGTGAGTCTGTGGGTCACACGTGTGTATCTGTGGGTTTCTATGTGAGTCTGTGGGTCTCTATGTGAGTCTGTGGGTCTCTATGTGAGTCTGTGAGTCTCTATGTGAGTCTGTGGGTCTCTATGTGAGTCTGTGGGTCTCTATGTGTATCTGTGGGTCTCTGTGTATCTGTGTCTCTATGTGAGTCTGTGGGTCTCTATGTGAGTCTGTGGGTCTCTATGTGAGTCTATGGGTCTCTATGTGAGTCCGTGGGTCTCTATGTGAGTCTGTGGGTCTCTATGTGAGTCTGTGGGTCTCTAGGTGAGTCTATGGGTCTCTATGTGAGTCTGTGGGTCTCTATGTGAGTCTGTGGGTCTCTATGTGAGTCTATGGGTCTCTATGTGAGTCTGTGGGTCTCTATGTGAGTCTGTGGGTCTCTATGTGAATCTGTGGGTCTCTATGTGTATCTGTGGGTCTCCATGTGTATCTGTGGGTCTCTATGTGTATCTGTGGGTCTCTATGCGAGTCTGTGGGTTTCTATGTGTATCTGTGGGTCTCTATGTGAGTCTGTGGGTCTCTATGTGAGTCTGTGGGTCTCTATGTGAGTCTATGGGTCTCTATGTGAGTCTGTGGGTCTCTTTGTGAGTCTGTGGTCTCTATGTGTATCTGTGGGTCTCTATGTGTATCTGTGTCTCTATGTGAGTCTATGGGTCTCTATGTGTATCTGTGGGTCTCTATGTGAGTCTGTGGGTCTCTGTGTGAGTCTGTGGGTCTCTATGTGAGTCTGTGGATCTCTATGTGTATCTGTGGGTCTCTATGTGTATCTGTGTCTCTATGTGAGTCTATGGGTCTCTATGTGAGTCTGTGGGTCTCTATGTGAGTCTGTGGGTCTCTATGTGTCTGTGGGTCTCTATGTGTGTCTGTGGGTCTCTATGTGAGTCTGTGGGTCTCTATGTGAGTCTGTGGGTCTCTATGTGAGTCTGTGGGTCTCTATGTGTATCTGTGGGTCTCTATGTGTATCTGTGTCTCTATGTGAGTCTATGGGTCTCTATGTGTATCTGTGGGTCTCTATGTGAGTCTGTGGGTCTCTATGTGAGTCTGTGGGTCTCTATGTGAGTCTGTGGATCTCTATGTGTATCTGTGGGTCTCTATGTGTATCCGTGTCTCTATGTGAGTCTAAGGGTCTCTATGTGAGTCTGTGGGTCTCTATGTGAGTCTGTGGGTCTCTATGTGTATCTGTGGGACTCTGTATCTGTGTCTCCATGTGAGTCTATGGGTTTCTATGTGAGTCTGTGGGTCTCTATGTGAGTCTGTGGGTCTATATGTGTATCTGTGGGTCTCTATGTGTATCTGTGTCTCTATGTGAGTCTATGGGTCTCTATGTGAGTCTGTGGGTCTCTATGTGAGTCTGTGAGTCTCTATGTGAGTCTGTGGGTCTCTATGTGTATCTGTGGGTCTCTATGTGAGTCTGTGGGTCTCTATGTGAGTCTGTGGGTCTCTATTAGAGTCTATGGGTCTCTATGTGAGTCTGTGGGTCTCTATGTGTATCTGTGGGTCTCTATGTGAGTCTGTGGGTCTCTATGTGAGTCTGTGGGTCTCTATGTGTATCTGTGGCTCTCTGTATCTGTGTCTCTATGTGAGTCTATGGGTCTCTATGTGAGTCTGTCGGTCTCTATGTGAGTCTGTGGGTCTCTATGTGTATCTGTGGGTCTCTATGTGTATCTGTGTCTCTATGTGAGTCTATGGGTCTCTATGTGAGTCTGTGGGTCTGTATGTGAGTCTTTGAGTCTCTATGTGAGTCTGTGGGTCTCTATGTGTATCTGTGGGTCGCTATGTGAGTCTGTGGGTCTCTATGTGAGTCTGTGGGTCTCTATGTGAGTATGTGGGTCTCTATGTGTATCTGTGGGTCTCTATGTGTATCTGTGGTTCTCTATGTGTATCTGTGGGTCTCTATGTGTATCTGTGGGTCTCTATGTGAGTCTGTGGGTCTCTATGTGTATCTGTGGGTCTCTATGTCTATCTGTGGGTCTCTATGTGTATCTGTGGGTCTCTATGTGTATCTGTGGGTCTCTATGTGAGTCTGTGGGTCTCTATGTGAGTCTATGGGTCTCTATGTGTATCTGTGGGTCTCTATGTGAGTCTGTGGGTCTCTATGTGAGTCTGTGGGTCACACGTGTGTATCTGTGGGTTTCTATGTGAGTATGTGGGTCTCTATGTGAGTCTGTGGGTCTCTATGTGAGTCTGTGGGTCTCTATGTGAGTCTGTGGGTCTCTATGTGAGTCTGTGGGTCTCTATGTGTATCTGTGGGTCTCTGTGTATCTGTGTCTCTATGTGAGTCTGTGGGTCTCTATGTGAGTCTGTGGGTCTCTATGTGAGTCTATGGGTCTCTATGTGAGTCTGTGGGTCTCTATGTGAGTCTGTGGGTCTCTATGTGAGTCTATGGGTCTCTATGTGAGTCCGTGGGTCTCTATGTGAGTCTGTGGGTCTCTATGTGAGTCTGTGGGTCTCTAGGTGAGTCTATGGGTCTCTATGTGAGTCTGTGGGTCTCTATGTGAGTCTGTGGGTCTCTATGTGAGTCTGTGGGTCTCTATGTGAATCTGTGGGTCTCTATGTGTATCTGTGGGTCTCCATGTGTATCTGTGGGTCTCTATGTGTATCTGTGGGTCTCTATGTCAGTCTGTGGGTTTCTATGTGTATCTGTGGGTCGCTATGTGAGTCTGTGGGTCTCTATGTGAGTCTGTGGGTCTCTATGTGAGTCTATGGGTCTCTATGTGAGTCTGTGGGTCTCTTTGTGAGTCTGTGGTCTCTATGTGTATCTGTGGGTCTCTATGTGTATCTGTGTCTCTATGTGAGTCTATGGGTCTCTATGTGTATCTGTGGGTCTCTATGTGAGTCTGTGGGTCTCTGTGTGAGTCTGTGGGTCTCTATGTGAGTCTGTGGATCTCTATGTGTATCTGTGGGTCTCTATGTGTATCTGTGTCTCTATGTGAGTCTATGGGTCTCTATGTGAGTCTGTGGGTCTCTATGTGAGTCTGTGGGTCTCTATGTGTCTGTGGGTCTCTATGTGTGTCTGTGGGTCTCTATGTGAGTCTGTGGGTCTCTATGTGAGTCTGTGGGTCTCTATGTGAGTCTGTGGGTCTCTATGTGTATCTGTGGGTCTCTATGTGTATCTGTGTCTCTATGTGAGTCTATGGGTCTCTATGTGTATCTGTGGGTCTCTATGTGAGTCTGTGGGTCTCTATGTGAGTCTGTGGGTCTCTATGTGAGTCTGTGGATCTCTATGTGTATCTGTGGGTCTCTATGTGTATCCGTGTCTCTATGTGAGTCTAAGGGTCTCTATGTGAGTCTGTGGGTCTCTATGTGAGTCTGTGGGTCTCTATGTGTATCTGTGGGACTCTATGTGTATCTGTGGGTCTCTATGTGAGTCTGTGGGTCTCTATGTGAGTCTGTGGGTCTCTATTAGAGTCTATGGGTCTCTATGGGAGTCTGTGGGTCTCTATGTGTATCTGTGGGTCTCTATGTGAGTCTGTGGGTCTCTATGTGAGTCTGTGGGTCTATATGTGTATCTGTGGGTCTCTATGTGTATCTGTGTCTCTATGCGAGTCTATGGGTCTCTATGTGAGTCTGTGGGTCTCTATGTGAGTCTGTGAGTCTCTATGTGAGTCTGTGGATCTCTATGTGTATCTGTGGGTCTCTATGTGAGTCTGTGGGTCTCTATGTGAGTCTGTGGGTCTCTATTAGAGTCTATGGGTCTCTATGTGAGTATGTGGGTCTCTATGTGTATCTGTGGGTCTCTATGTGAGTCTGTGGGTCTCTATGTGAGTCTGTGGGTCTCTATGTGTATCTGTGGCTCTCTGTATCTGTGTCTCTATGTGAGTCTATGGGTCTCTATGTGAGTCTGTCGGTCTCTATGTGAGTCTGTGGGTCTCTATGTGTATCTGTGGGTCTCTATGTGTATCTGTGTCTCTATGTGAGTCTATGGGTTTCTATGTGAGTCTGTGGGTCTGTATGTGAGTCTGTGAGTCTCTATGTGAGTCTGTGGGTCTCTATGTGTATCTGTGGGTCTCTATGTGAGGCTGTGGGTCTCTATGTGAGTCTGTGGGTCTCTATGTGAGTCTGTGGGTCTCTATGTGAGTCTGTGGGTCTCTATGTGTATCTGTGGGTCTCTATGTGTATCTGTGTCTCTATGTGAGTCTATGGGTCTCTATGTGTGTCTGTGGGTCTCTGAGTCTATGGGTCTCTATGTAAGTCTATGGGTCTCTATGTGTATCTGTGGGCATCTATGTGTATCTGTGGGTCTATAACGTGTATCTGTGTCTCTATGTGTATCTATGTGTTTCTATATGAGTCTGTGGGACTCTATGTGAGTTTGTGGGTCTCTATGTGTATCTATGGGTTCTCTATGTGAGTCTGTGGGTCTCTATGTGAGTCTGTGGATCTCTATGTGATTCTGTGGTTCTCTATGGGTATCTGTGTCTTTATGTGAGTCTGTGGGTCTCTATGTGAGTCTGTGGGTCTCTATGTGAGTCTGTGGGTCTCTATGTGAGTCTGTGGGTTTCTATGTCTATCTGTGGGTCTAGATGTGAGTCTGTGGGTCTCTATGTGAGTCTGTGGGTCTCTATGTGAGTCTATGTCTCTATGTGTATCTGTGGGTCTTAATGTGTATCTGTGTCTCTATGTGAGTCTGTGGGTCTCTATGTGAGTCTGTGGGTCTCTATGTGAGTCTGTGGGTCTCTATGTGTATTTGTGTCTCTATGTGAGTCTGTGGGTCTCTATGTGTATCCGTGGGTTTCTATGTGTTTCTGTAGGTCTCTATGTGAATCTGTGCGTCTCTATGTGTATCTGTGTCTCTATGTGAGTCTATGGGTCACAAGTGTGTATCTGTGGGTCTCTATGTGAGTCTTTGGGTCTCTATCTGAGTCTATGGGTCTATATGTGAGTCTATGGGTCTCTATGTGAGTCTGTGGGTCACACGTGTGCATCTATGGGTCTCTATGTGAGTCTATGGGTCGCAAGTGTGTATCTATGGGTATTTATGTGAGTCTGTGGGTCTCTATGTTTATCTATGGGTCTCTATGTGAGTCTGTGGATCTCTATGTGAGTCTGTGGGTCTCTGTGTCTCTATATGAGTCTGTGGGTCTCTATGTGAGTCTGTGGGTCTCTATGTGTATCTGTTCGTCTCTATGTGTATCTGCGTCTCTATGTGAGTCTATGGGTCTCTATGTGTATCTGTGAGTGTCTATGTGAGTCTGTGGGTCTCTATGTGTATCTATGGGTCTCTATGTGAGTCTGTGGATCTCTACGTGAGTCTGTGGCTCTCTGTGTCTCTATGTGAGTCTGTGGGTCTCTATGTGAGTCTGTGGGTCTCTATGTGTATCTGTTCATCTCTATGTGTATCTGCGTCTCTATGTGAGTCTATGGGTCTCTATGTGAGTCTATGGGTCTCTATGTGAGTCTGTAGGTCTCTATGTGAGTCTGTGGGTCTCTATGTGAGTCTGTGGGTATCTATGTGAGTCTGTGGGTCTCTATGTGAGTATGTGGATCTCTATGTGTATCTGTGAGTGTCTATGTGAGTCTGTGGGTCTCTATGTGTATCTATGGGTCTCTATGTGAGTCTGTGGGTCTCTACGTGAGTCTTTGGGTCTCTGTGTGTGTCTATGGGTCTCTATGTGTGTCTATGGGTCTCTATGTGAATCTATGGGTCTCTATGTGAGACTATGGATGCACGTGTGAGTCTATGGGTCTCTGTGTGAGTCTATGGGTCTCTATGTGAATCTATGGGTGTCTGTCTGATTCTATGGATGCACGTGTGAATCTATGGGTCTCTATGTGAGTCTATGGGTCTCTATGTGAATCTATGGGTCTCTAGGTGAGTCTATGGATGCACGTGTGAATCTATGGGTATATGTGTGAGTCTATGGGTCTATATGTCAATCTATGGGTGCATGTGTGAGTCTATGGGTCTCTGTGTGAGTCTATGGGTCTCTATGTAAGTCTATGGGTCTCTATGTGAGTCAATGAGTCTCTATGTGAATCTATGGGTCTCTGTGTGAGTCTATGGTTCTCTATATGAATCTATGGGTCTCTATGTGAGACTATGGATGCACATGTGAATCTATGGGTCTCTGTGTGAGTGTATGGGTCTCTAAGTGAATCTATGGGTGTCTGTGTGAATCTAGGGGTCTCTATGTGAGTCTATGGGTCTCTGTGAATCTGTGGGTCTCTGTGTGAATCTATGGGTCTCTGTGTGAATCTGTGGGTCTCTATGTGAATCTATGGGCCTCTACGTGAGCCTATGGATGCACATGTAAGTCTATGAGTCTCCGTGTGAGTCAATGGGTCTTTATGTGAATCTATGGGTGTCTGTGTGATTTTATGGATGCACGTGTGAGTCTATGGTTCTCTATGTGAGTCTATGGATGCACGTGTAAATCTATGGGTCTCAGTGTGAGTCTGTGGGTCTCTATGTGAGTCTGTGTGTCTCTATGTGAGTCTGTGGGTATCTATGTGAGTCTGTGGGTCTCTATGCGAGTCTGTGGGTCTCTATGTGAATCTATGGGTTTCTACATGAGACTATGTATGCACGTGTGAGTCTATGGGTCTCTATCTGAGTCTATGGATGCACGTGTAAATCTATGGGTCTCTGTGTGAGTCCATGGGTCTCTATGTGAGTCTATGGATGCACGGGTGAATCTATGGGTCTCTATGTGAGTCTTTGGGTCTCTGTGTGAGTCTATGGGTCTCTATGTGAGTGTATGAGCCTCTATGTGAGTCTATGGATGCACGTGTAAATCTATGGGTCTCTGTGTTAGTCTGTGGGTCTCTATGTGAGTCTGTGGGTCTCTATGTGAGTCTGTGGGTCTCTATGTGAGTCTGTGGGTATTTATGTGAGTCTGTGGGTCTCTATGTGAGTCTGTGGGTCTCTATGTGTATCTGTGAGTGTCTATGTGAGTCTGTGGGTCTCTATGTGAGTCTGTGGGTCTCTGTGCCTCTATGTTAGTCTGTGGGTCTCTATGTGAGTCTGTGGGTCTCTATGTGTATCTGTGCGTCTCTATGTGTATCTGTGTCTCTATGTGAGTCTATGGGTCTCTATGTGAGTCTATGGGTCACACGTGTGTATCTGTGGGTCTCTATGTGTATCTGTGGGTCTCTATGTGTATCTGTGTCTCTACGTGAGTCTGTGGGTCTCTGTGAGTCTGTGGGTCTCTATGTGAGTCTGTGGGTATCTATGTGAGTCTGTAGGTCTCTATGTGAGTCTGTGGGTCTCTGGGTGTGTCTATGGGTCTCTATGTGTGTCTATGGGGTCTCTCTGTGAGTCTAGGATCTCAGTGCAAATTGACAGATTTGGTGTCTATGGGTGTCTGTGTGATTCTATGGATGCACGTGTGAATCTATGGGTCTCTGTGTGAGTCTGTGGGTCTCTACGTGAGTCTATGGGTCTCTCTGTAAATCTATGGGTCTCTGTGAGTCTATAGGTCTCTATGTTAATCTATGGGTCTCTATGTGAGACTATGGATGCACGTGTGAGTCTATGGGTCTTTATGTGAGTCTATGGATGCACATGTGAATCTATGGGTCTCTGTGTGAGTCTATGGGTCTCTATGTGAATCTATCGGTCTCTGTGAGACTATGGATGCACGTGAGTCTATGGGTCTCTGTGTGAGTCTATGGGTCTAAATGTCAATCTATGGGTGCATGTGTGAGTCTATGGGTCTCTGTGTGAGTCTATGGGTCTCTATTTGAGTCTATGGATGCACGTGTGAATCTATGGGTCTCTATGCGGGTTTATGGGTCTCTATGTGAATCTATGGGTCTCTGTGTGAATCTATGGGTCGCTGTGTGAATCTATGGGTCTCTATGTGAGTCTATGGATGAACGTTGAATCTATGGGTCTCTGTGTGAGTCTATGGGTCTCTTTGTGAATCTATTGGTCTCTATGTGAATCTATGGGTCTCTGTGTGAGTCTATGGGTCTCTATGTGAGTCTATGGATGCACGTGTGAATCTATGGGTTTCTGTGTGAGTCTGTGGGTCTCTATGTGAGTCTATGGGTCTCTGTGTGAATCTATGGGTCTCTATGTGAATCTATGGGTCTCTGTGTGAGTGTATGGGTCTCTATGTGAGTCTATGGGTCTCTATGTGAATCTATGGCTGTCTGTGTGAGTCTATGGGTCTCTGTGTGGATCTATGTGTCTCTATGTGAAACTATGGATGTACATGTGAATCTATCGGTCTCTGTGTGAGTCTATAGGTCTCTATGTGAATCTATGGGTCTCTATGCGGGTCTATGGGTCTCTATGTGAATCTATGGGTCTCTGTGTGAATCTATGGGTCTCTATGTGAATCTATGGGTCTCTATGTGAGTCTATGGATGAACCTGTGAATCTATGGGTCTCTGTGTGAGTCTATGGGTCTCTGTGTGAATCTATGGGTCTCTATGTGAATCTATGTGTCTGTGTGAGTCTATCGGTCTCTATGTGAGTCTATGGATGCATGTGTGAATCTATGGGTCTCTGTGTGAGTCTGTGGGTCTCTTTGTGAGTCTATGGGTCGCTGTGTGAATCTATGCGTCTCTATGTGAATCTATGGGTCGCTGTGTGAGTGTATGGGTCTCTATGTGAGTCTATGGGTCTGTATGTGAATCTATGGGTGTCTGTGTGAGTCTATGGGTCTCTATGTGTCTTCTTTGGGTCTCTGTGTGAGTCTATGGGTCTCTATGTGAGTCTATGGGTCTCTATGTAAGTCTATGGTTCTCTATGTGAGTCTGAGTCTCTATGTGAATCTATGGGTCTCTGTGTGAGTCTATGGTTCTCTATATGAATCTATGGGTCTCTATGTGAGACTATGGATGCACATATGAATCTATGGGTCTCTGTGTGAGTCTATGGGTCTCTATGTGAATCAATGGGTGTCTGTGTGAGTTTAGGGGTCTCTGTGTGAGTCTATGGGTCTCTATGTGAATCTATGGGTGTCTGTGTGATTCTATGGGCCTCTATGTGAGACTGTGGATGCACATGTGAGTCTATGGGTCTCCGTGTGAGTCTATGGGTCTCTATGTGAATCTATGGGTGTCTGTGTGAGTCTATGGGTCTCTTTGTGGGTCTATGGGTCTCTATGTGAATCTATGGGTGTCTGTGTGAGTCTATGAGTCTCTGTGTGGGTCTATGGGTCTCTATGTGAGACTATGGATGCACATGTGAATCTATGGGTCTCTGTGTTAGTCTATGGGTCTCTATGTGAATCTATGGGTCTCTGTGTGAGTATATGGGTCTCTATGTGAATCTATGGGTCTCTATGTGAATCTATGGGTCTCTGTGTGAGTCTATAGGTCTCTATGTGAATCTATGGGTCTCTATGCGGGTCTATGGGTCTCCATGTTAATCTATGGGTCTCTGTGTGAATCTATGGGTCGCTGTGTGAATCTATGGGGCTCTATGTGAGTCTATGGATGCACCTGTGAATCTATGGGTCTCTGAGGCTATCCGTCTCTGTGTGAATCTATGGGTCTCTATGTGAATCTATGGGTCTCTGTGTGAGTCTATCAGTCTCTGTGAGTCTATGGATGCACGTGTGAATCTATGGGTCTCTGTCTGTCTGTGGGTCTCTTTGTGAGTCTATGGGTCGCTGTGTGAATGTCTCTATGTGAATCTATGGGTCTCTGTGTGAGTGTATGGGTCTCTATGTGAGTCTATGGGTCTCTATGTGAATCTATGGGTGCTGTGTGAGTCTATGGGTCTCTGTGTCTTTGGGTCTCTTTGTGAGTCTATGGGTCTCTATGTGAGTCTATGGGTCTCTATGTAAGTCTATGGTTCTCTATGTGCGTCTATGAGTCTCTATTTGAATATATGGGTCTCTGTTTGAGTCTATGGTTCTCTATATGAATCTATGGGTCTCTGTGAGACTATGGATGCACATTTGAATCTATGGGTCTCTGTGTGAGTCTATGGGTCTCTATATGAATCTATGGGTGTCTGTGTGAGTCTAGGGGTCTCTGTGTGAGTCTATGGGTCTCTATGTGAATCTATGGGTCTCTGTGTGAATTTATGCGTCTCTATGTGAATCTATGGGCCTCTATGTGAGACTATGGATGCACATGTGAGTTTATGAGTCTCCGTGTGAGTCTATGGGTCTCTATGTGAATCTATGGGTGTCTGTGTGATTCTATGGGCCTCTATGTGAGACTATGGATGCACATGTGAGTCTATAGGTTTCCGTGTGAGTCTATGGGTCTCTATGTGAATCTATGGGTGTCTGTGTGATTCTATCGGTCTCTGTGTGAATCTATGGGTCTCTGTGTGAATCTATGGGTCTCTGTGTGAGTCTATGGGTCTCTATGTGAATCTATGGGTCTCTGTGTGAGTCTATGGGTCTCTATGCGAATCTATGGGTCTCTATGTGAGACTATGGATGCAGGTGTGAGTCTATGGGTTTCTGTGTGAGTGTATGCGTCTCTGTGAGTCTATGGATGCACGTGAATCTATGGGTCTTTGTGTGAGTCTATGGGTCTCTGTGTGAGTCTATGGGTCTCTGTGAGATGCTCCTGTAGTTGTTACGGTCTGTGCGGTCCCCCTTCTTAAAGAGGGGGACCACTAGGACATCCTTCCAATCCTGCGGAACCCGTCCAGTGGTCCACACTGTTGTTATGATGTCATATAGGGCAGTCTGTGCACAAACGCCACCCTCCCTCAGCATTTCGCTTGGGAGATCATCTCTGCCCGGTGCTTTCTCCTGGTCTCAGACTCTGGATAGCCTTCAGTACTTCCTCAACAGATGGCACCTCAGCCAGCCACTCAAAGGGGGTGACTTCTTACCCCCAACGCTTGAGGCACCGCAGCCTCAGCAGGGTCATCACCGCTGTGCCCCACGATGTTTTCTGGACTGGATGATTTCCCCTCCCCTCAAGATTTCACGGAAATACTCAGCAAACCTGCAACCCTCTTACTGGGAGGCAGGGATCATATCAACTATCTATCCCTTGAGGATGGTGACAGGTGTGGCGTGGCAAGTTACTGTTTTTTTAATAGAACTGAAGAGTGATTTGTAATCGTGGGCCACTCAGGCAGACTCCATCTCCTCAGCAACCCGCCACCACCAACCCAAATCCTTGCAGCGACTCACGGCTCTCCGAACCTCCGAGCGAAGGCTGCGGTAAGCCTCCTCCATTCTCCGACGTGGGATGCTGTAGCCGATGACAGTGGGCCTGTCGCTTTTTCTCAGCCAGCTTGAACACCTCCTCTGTCAGCCTTGCCTCTCTGGGGAGGTCTGGACCGCATACCCAAAGCAGCCATTGCAGCTGCCTGAGTCACAGTCCTAAACCTCGCCCATTTACCCTCGGCATCAGGAGTGGGGGACGATGCCAGCCCCAGCCGCAGGCGATGATGAAATTCTCGCTTGCAACTTTCGTCAGCTAGCTGAGACCAGGCCACTGTGGGTTTCAATGGGGTCCCGGTTGTACACCCACCACCGGAGCGGAAGAACGGCAGGCGCACCTTACAGATGACAAGTCGATGGTCAGTGGGCAGGCGCATCTCCGCGGTAGGCCCTGGTGTCAAGGACATGGTCCCGCATCCGCTGTTCCGTCACTACGCAGTCCAGCAGCTGTTCTTGCTTTGACCCGGACGCCTGTTTCCCCCCGGGGGCCGTCCGGCAACAAGCTGAGCTACGTATTTTTTGCACGTGGGGTTTTTGTGGTCATTAATTGAAAGGTGGTGGAGTTACCAGCCCCTCGCACACGTCCAGGGCCCCCCTCCCCCCCCCCCCCCCCCCCCGCTTGGCCGCTGTGGTGGCTAGAAGCACCACGAGCGGAATAGGCGATGTTGAAATTTCGATTTAAAGCTTTCGTGACTGCAAGGATTCATCTTCTTTGGTTCTTTCGGTAAAGTCACCACCGCGTAGAATGAGAATAAAAAAATAAATTGATAAAATAAAATAACACAATAATGCTCTCACGACGTTTCGGCCACAACACAAGCGGCCTTCATCAGGTGAAGGGGACGAGACTGTCTGGAGGACAGCGCTGGAGTGAAAAAACCACGCTCAGATCACGACCTTTAAGCTGTGTGAGAAGAAACAAAGCGCCTTGACAAAGGAATTAGCATAGAATTTAGCATTGAAATGGCTGAGTGATTAGCTTGTGACTGGTCACAGAAATAGCTATGCTAAAGTTAAAGCATACACATCCGCAGAGGCACCCCTTGACAAAGGAATTAGCATAGAATTTAGCATTGAAATGGCTGAGTGATTAGCTTGTGACTGGTCACAGAAATGGCTATGTTAAAGCATACACAGCCGCATTTCAATGCTAAATTCTATGCTAATCCCTTTGTCAAGGGGTACCTCTGCGGATGTGTATGCTTTAACTTAGCTATTTCAATGAGCCATTTCAATGCTAAATTCTATGCTAATTCCTTTGTCAAGGCGCTTTGTTTCCTCTCACACAGCTTAAAGGTCGTGATCTGAGCGTGGCTTTTTCACTCCAGCGCTGTCCTACCAGACAGTCTCGTCGCCTTCACCTGATGAAGGCCGCTTGTGTTGTGGCCGAAAACGTCGTGAGAATATCATTGCGTTATTTTATTTTATTAACTTATTATTTTAATCTCATTCTACGTGGTGGTGACTTTACCGAAAGAACCAAAGAAGATGTTGAAATTGTCCTTCCCCTCCCCCACCCACATGGCGTTGCTAGCACCCACCGCAGCGTTACCGCCCAGCGCCACGGAGTAATCAGGGGGTTGTTCCTTGCCGGACAAACGCATACCACACACACACCGCACCACGCTAATGCACACGCCATGCTCAACAACGCACGCCAGATTATGATAACGTAGACAACGCAACAACCACCACCACAGATTTTCCAAACTTTTTCTTTAAAACACAAGAGGGAGGGGAGGGAGGGAGAGAGGGAACGGAGGGAGGGAGTGTCACACAGCGTCACACAGCGTCACACAGTGTCACACAGTGTCACAGCGTCACACAGCGCAGCGTCACACAGCGTCACACAGTGCAGCGTCACACAGCGTCACACAGTGCAGCGTTACACAGTGTCACACAGCGTCACACAGTGTCACACAGTGCCACACAGTGTCACACAGCGTCACAGAGTGCCACACAGTGTCACACAGCGTCACACAGCGTCACACAGTGTCACAGCGTCACACAGTGCCACACAGTGTCACACAGCGTCACAGAGTGCCACACAGTGTCACACAGTGCCACACAGTGTCACACAGCGTCACAGAGTGTCACACAGCGTCACACAGCGTCACACAGCGTCACAATGCGTCACACTGTGTCACACAGCGTCACAGCGTCACAGTGTCACACAGCGTCAGTGTCACACAGCGCAGCGTCACACAGCGTCACACAGCGCAGCGTCATGCAGCGTCACGCAGCGTCACACTGCGTCACACAGCGTCACACAGCGTCACACGGCGTCACAGTGTCACATAATGTCACACAGCGTCACACAGCGTCACACAGTGTCACACAGCGCAGCGTCACACTGTGTCACACAGCGTCACACTGCGTCACACAACGTCACACTGCGTCACACATCACACAACGTCACACTGCGTCACACTGCGTCACACAGCGTCACACGTCACACTGCGTCACACAGCGTCACACAGTGTCACACTGCGTCACACAGCGTCACACTGCGTCACACTGTGTCACACTGCGTCACACAGCGTCACAAGTCACACAGCGTCACACAGCGTCACACTGCGTCACACTGTGTCACACAGCGTCACACAGCGTCACACGTCACACAGCGTCACACAGCGTCACACTGCGTCACACTGCGTCACACGTCACACAGCGTCACACAGCGTCACACTGCGTCACACAGCGTCACACAGCGTCACACGTCACACAGCGTCACACAGCGTCACACTGCGTCACACAGCGTCACACAGCCTCACACAGCGTCACACAACGTCACACTGCGTCACACAGCGTCACACTGCGTCACACTGCGTCACACAGCATCACACATCACACAGCGTCACACTGCGTCACACTGCGTCACACAACGTCACACTGCGTCACACGTCACACTGCGTCACACTGCGTCACACAGCGTCACACTGCGTCACACAGCGTCACACTGCGTCACACAGCGTCACACAGCGTCACACAGCGTCACACAACGTCACACTGCGTCACACTGCGTCACACTGCGTCACACAACGTCACACTGCGTCACACTGCGTCACACAACGTCACACTGCGTCACACTGCGTCACACTGCGTCACACTGCGTCACACAGTACGGTTGGTAGCAAGTCACCAGACAGTTGCAATATTAAAAACTGCGGACGAGTTTACAAAGTGGGGGGGGGGGGAATCTCCCTCCCCCCCCCACTATCTCACCGGTGGGGGGATAGGGGGGGAGGGGAGAGGGGGGAGGGGAGAGGGGGGGAGAAGGGGGGATAGGGGGGCGGGGTGAGGTTGGGGGGGGTGTGTCACGATGGGCACAGCGGCGACTGAAGACTCAAGGGGCGAGGTCGCCGAGGTCGCGAATGCCGAAAACCCCCCTCCCCCCACGTGACCTCCCTTGAGCCCCCCCACCCCCACGTGACCTCCGTGACCTCCCTTGAGCCCCCCCCCCCCCCACGTGACCCCACTCCGCCCTCCTCCCATCAACACGAACGTTGACACTTACACAGCGGGATTGTTAGTGAGTGAGTGAGTTAGCGAGTTAGTAGGTAGTCATTCGCGATTGTAAACGGGTCACATTTCCACCCCCCCCCCACGTGACCTCACTTAAATACGGCAGAGTAAACAATGCAGGCGTGGTGCTGATTCCCTCTCTAGGATCGGTTTAACCGCGCGCGAGGGTGTGGTGTGTGTGGTGTGTGTAGTGTGTGTGTGGTGTGTGTGTGGTGTGTGTGTAGTGTGAGTGTGTGTGTAGGGTTAGGGTGTGTGTGGTGTGTGTGTGGTGTGTGTGGTGTGTGGTGTGTGTGGTGTGTATGTATGTCGGGAGCTGGACCGGTACTGCCTGGATCTATGCGGCATTCAGGAGCTCCGGTCGACCGGCTCTGGCTCCTGCCACCATGAGGGGTGGACAGTCCTCTACTCGGGGCAGCAGACTGCCAAACAACAGGGAGTGGTTCTTCTTTTGAACAAAAGAATGAAGGGGGCGTGGGAGCGTGGCGGTGAGGTGTGGGAAGCTGTAAGCCCCAGGCTACTTTGGGCTCGCCTTCCCATCAATCGGAGGCAAGGAATAGTGGTCGTGGTTACTTATGCCCCCACCGAAGATGAACATCCGTGGAGGGATGCAGGCAAAGACGATGAGTCAGATGCCTTCTATGACCTCCTGTCACAGGTGCGGGCTAAAGTGGCCTCTCGGGATAGAGTCATCATGTTGGGTGACTTCAATGCCCGAGTTGGTCATGATACTGGCACCTGGTCTGGAGTGATTGGAGGGCATGGGCCAGATCAGCTCAATAACAACGGTAGGAGGCTGCTAGATTTTTGTGCAGCCCATGGGCTTGTAATTACCAACACGCTGTTCCGGCATCGGCGCATCCACACAACATCATGGATGCATGCCGGGTCCAAGCAAGAACATCTGCTGGACTACATAGTGACGGACCAGCGAATGCGAGCCCATGTCCTTAACACCAGGACCTACCATGGAGCTGATCTGCCCTCTGACCGACCATCGACTAGTCATCTGTAAGATGCGCCTGCCATTCTTCCACTCCGGTGGTGGGTGTACACCCAGGACCCCATTCCAACATAAAGTGGCCTGGTCTCAGTTATCTGATGAAAGTTGCAAGCGAGAATTTCATCATCGCTTGCGGCTGGGATTGGCATCGTCCCCGACTCCTCCTGATGTCGAGGGTAAATGGGCGAGGTTTAGGACTGTGACTCATGCAGCTGCAATGGCTGCTTTGGGTACGCGGTCCAGACCTCCCCAGAGACCCTGGCTGACAGAGGAGGTGTTCAGGATGGTTGAGAAAAAGCGACAGGCCCACTGTCATCGGCTACAGAATCCCACGTCAGAGAATGAGGAGGCTTACCGCAGCCTTCGCTCGGAGGTTCGGAGAGCCGTGAGGCGCTGCAAGGATGGGTGGTGGTCGCGGGTTGCTGAGGAGATGGAGTCTGCCTCAGTGGCCCGTGATCACAAATCTCTATTTAACTCCATCAAAAAAGTAACCTGCAGCGCCACACCTATTACCATCATTAGGGGAAAAAACGGTGATCCAATCTCCGACCCCCAGGAACAGGTTCGCAGATTTGCTGAGCATTTCTGTGAGGTCCTGGGGGAGGGAAAATCCCTCAGCCAGGAAAACATCGTGGCACAAAGTGAGGATGACCCTGCTGAGGCTGCGGTGCCTCAAATATTGGAAGAAGTCACCCCCTGTGAGTGGCTGGCTGAGGTGCCATCTGCTGAGGAAGTATTGAAGGCGATCCGGAGTCTGAGACCAGGAAAGGCAGCGGGCAGAGATGATCTCCCAAGCGAAATGCTGAGGGAGGGTGGCGTTTGTGCACAGACTGCCCTATATGACATCATAACAACAGTCTGGACCACTGGACGGGTTCCGCAGGATTGGAAGGATGCCCTGGTGGTCCCCCTTTTTAAGAAGGGGGACCGCACAGACTGCAACAACTACAGGGGCATCTCACTCCTCAGTGTGCCGGGAAAGGTCCTGGCAAGGATTATTCAGCATCGCCTTGCCAGGCACGCTGAGGAGAGGCTTGCGGAGCCCCAATGCGGTTTCAGGAAAGGGCGGTCCTGCACAGATGCCATATTTTCTGTCCGTCTGCTACAGCAGAGGTGTAGGGAATTCCAACAAGACCTACATCTCTGCTTTATTGACCTGGTCAAGGCCTATGATACCATCAGTAGGCCTGGGCTCTGGGTCGTTCTTCGTGCTTTTGGAGTACCTGACCCTCTGCTCACGATCATTAAGGACCTTCATGATGGTGAGCGGGCCCGGGTAAAACTACGTGGCCGGGAGTCAGAGCCATTCCCTGTACACCTTGGGGTGCGACAGGGATGTCCTCTGGCTCCCACATTATTTAACATCTATTTTGACCACGTAGTTCGTGAAGCCTTCAATAGCTGTACCGGGGGAATCTCCATATGGTACAGATATAATGGGAGGCTAATCGATGCCCGGGTGCGGTCAAGGGATGGCTCCCTATTGCTCAACCACGTTATGTATGCTGATGATTTGGTAATAGCTGCTCAGTCAGAGGAGTTGTTGGAGACGCTGCTGCTGAGACTGGAGCGTGCCACTAAAAGGTGGGGCCTTACCATCAGCCCCACCAAAACTAAGCACCTGCCTGGGTATTTTGTACCATAGGACACTCCACCCCCACAACTCCCAATCGGTGATGGGGCAGTTGTGGAGAGAGTGGAGAGTTTCCCATACCTGGGCAGTGTGCTTATGACTGGCTCCAGTTTAACAGCAGAGGTCTCACTCCGAATCAGTCGAGCGGCATTATCTTTTCATCGGTTGCATAACGATGTGTGGAAGCTACCTGGTCTGTCGCTCCGCACTAAGCTTCAGGTCTTCTCGGCCACGGTCATTCCCTCCCTTCTCTACGCTTGCGAAACGTGGACCCCCCTAATGGAACATCTTTGCCGGTTAGAAACATTTAGGCTGGCCTGCCTGCGATCCATTCTGGGTTTAACCAGACTGGATTGTGTGAGGAGCTCACAAATCCTTGAAAGATCTGGGCAGGGTCCCATCGGTGAGCTCCTCCGGCAGGTAAGGCTGCGATGGCTGGGTCATGTAGCCCGCATGCCCAGCCACCGCATGCCGAAACAGCTTTTGTTTGGCCGGATTGAGGGGGCTAAGCGGGCGCGGCACGGGCTAGAGAAGAGATGGAGTGATGTGGTACAGGAGGACGTGGAGCTGAGTGGACTTGCCGATGACTGGTACCAGCGGTGTCAAGATCGGCCTCTGTGGAGGAGGCTCGTGAAGGATGCTACTGGGCAGTTGGAGGCAGTCGCCCTCCAACAACAACGGAGGGCGGAGGAGCGACGCTCAGAACAACGAGCGGAGCGCCGGGTGGCTAAAGCACAGCAGGTTGGCACAGTAGGGGGCACAGGTGGTGCATCAGCCAGTCATCTCAGTCAGTCGACCCGTGGCACCTGGGTCTGCCCCGTGACCTCCTGCCAGCGGGCGTTCGACACTTCACGTGGCCTCAGGGTGCACATAGCCTGGCACAAGCGTCGTGGTGACGTCACCGCCACTTAGTGGCGAATGGCGGTTGTTGTTGTGTGTGTGTGGTGTGTGTGTGGTGTGTGTGGTGTGTGTGTGGTGCGTGTGGTGTGTGTGGTGTGTGTGGTGTGGTGTGTGTGGTGTGTGTGTGGTGTGTGTGGTGTGTGTGGTGTGTGTAGTGTGTGTGTGTGTGGTGTGTGTGTGGTGGTGTATGTGTGGTGTGTTTGGTGTGTGTGTGTGTGGTGGTGTATGTGTGGTGTGTGTGGTGTGTGTGTGGTGGTGTGTGTGGGGTGTGTGGTGTGTGTGGTGTGTGTGTGGTGTGTGTGTATGGTGTGTGTGGTGTGTGTGGTGTGTGTGTGGTGTGTGTGTGGTGGTGTATGTGTGGTGTGTGTGGTGTGTGTGGTGGTGTGTGTGGTGTGTGTGGTGTGTGTGTGGTGTGTGTGGTGTGTGTGGTGTGTGTGGTGTGTGTGTGGTGTGTGTGTGTGGTGTGTGTGTGGTGTGTGTGTGGTGTGTGTGTGTGGTGTGTGTGTGTGTGGTGCGTGTGTGTGGTGTGTGTGTGTGGTGCGTGTGCTTCGATCCCGACCCTGACGATGCCTGCTGTATCCGACGAGATGTTGACTACCTCGCCGGGTGCGCGGGAGCCCGTGGGTTCCATCCCAACTCCCCCCCCCGACGACGCGAGTCAGTGAACACCTCGCCAAACACAGCAGGCATCGTCAGGGTCGGTCTCGAACCCACGGACACTCCTTCCGTAGCCGAGGCGAGGCAGTCAACATCCCCGGCCTACGCGGACATTCCCACTCCGGTGATTCCCGCGCATCTCCGCTCCAGGTTTTCCGCCTCACCGAGCGAGCGAGCGAGCCAACCAACCAACCAACCACCCCCCGAGCCCGCCGGCCCTCCGCTAGGTCCGCTCGGCCTGAAACAACGGAGCGAGAACAGGCGGCGTGCGCGAGGCAAGCTAGATTCTTGCTTCCCCTAACTTTGTAACTTTAAAACTTTGTGGCTTTTCAGCTTTGTTTTTTTAAACTTTTGAACGTTCACGTTTTTTTTACTTTACTTTTTTTTTTTAAACTTTTTTTAAAAGTTTCTAACTTTAAATGTTTTTTTCTTCTGAAATTTAAATTTTCAACTTTTTAACTTTAGGACTTTTGAACCTTTCACGTTTGAACTTTGGAACTTTTAAATATATTTTTTTCTTAACTTTTCTTTTTTCCAGTTTGACATTTTTTTTTGTAACTTTTGAACTTTTTGACGTTGGAACTTTCCAGCTGAATTTAAAAAAAAATGTTTTACCTAAACTTTGTTTTATTTTGTAGCTTTTTTCTTCTTTTAAACTTTAGTTTACTTTTTAACTTTCGTTGCAGACTTTGTATAAAATGCGATCCGTCTTCGTTGGAATGGTGGGGGGTGGAGGGGAGGGGGGTGGAACGAGAGGAAAAACACAAAACACGGAAAGGACCTTCCAAGGTCATCTCGGATTTTTGGCACGGTCAAGGAATGCTCGGATGATTCACAGTTTCGCTTTGTTGTTGTTGTTGTTGTTTATAATAATGTGGTAGTTCTTGTTGTTGTTGTTTATAATAATGTGGTGGTTCTTGTTGTTGTTTATAATAATGTGGTGGTTGTTGTTGTTTATAATCATGTGGTGGTTGTTGTTGTTGTTTATAATAATGTGGTGGTTGTTGTTGTTTATAATCATGTGGTGGTTGTTGTTGTTGTTGTTTATAATAATGTGGTGGTTGTTGTTGTTTATAATCATGTGGTGGTGGTGGTTGTTGTTGTTGTTTATAATCATGTGGTGGTTCTTGTTGTTGTTGTTTATAATAATGTGGTGGTTCTTGTTGTTGTTTATAATAATGTGGTGGTTCTTGTTGTTGTTTATAATAATGTGGTGGTTCTTGTTGTTGTTGTTTATAATAATGTGGTGGTGGGTGTTGTTGTTTATAATCATGTGGTGGTGGTTGTTGTTGTTGTTTATAATCATGTGGTGGTGGTTGTTGTTTATAATCATGTAGTAGTGGTGGATGTTGTTGTTTATAATCATGTGGTGGTTGTTGTTGTTGTTTATAATCATGTGGTTGTTGTTGTTTATAATAATGTAGTGGTGGTGGTTGTTGTTGTTGATTATAATGTGGTTGTTGTTGTTTGTAATAATGTAGTGGTTGTTGTTGTTTATAATGTGGTTGTTGTTTATAATAATGTGGTGGTGGTTGTTGTTTATAATAATGTAGTGGTGGTTGTTGTTGTTTATAATAACGTGGTTGTTGTTTATAATAATGTGGTTGTTGTTTATAATAACGTGGTTGTTCATATTCTTAGTTTTTTCGGTAAAGTCACGTTGAAGAGAAACAACAAAATAACAAAATATATATAAAACAATAAAAAATTCTCACGACGTTTCGACCATAACTCAAACGGTCATCATCAGGTGTGTCGGTTTGCATAAATTTATTTATGCAAAAATTTATTTATGCAAACCGACACACCTGATGATGACCGTTTGAGTTATGGTCGAAACGTCGTGAGAATTTTTTATTGTTTTATATATTTTGTTATTTTGTTGTTTCTCTTCAACGTGACTTTACCGAAAAAACTAAGAATATGAATTACTGCAGTCACGAAAGCTTTAAATCAAAATTTAACGTGGTTGTTGTTTATAGTAATGTAGTGGTGGTTGTTTATAATAATGTAGTGGTTGTTGTTTATAATAATGTGGTGGTTGTTGTTGTTTATAATAATGTGGTTGTTGTTTATAATAACGTGGTTGTTGTTTATAATAATGTGGTGGTTGTTGTTTATAATAATGTGGTGGTTGTTGTTTATAATAATGTGGTGGTTGTTGATTATAATGTAGTGGTTGTTGTTTATAATAACGTGGTTGTTGTTTATAATAATGTAGTGGTGGTGGTTGTTGTTTGTAATAATGTGGTTGTTGTTTATAATAATGTAGTGGTTGTTGTTTATAATAACGTGGTTGTTGTTTATAATAATGTAGTGGTTGTTGTTTATAATAATGTGATGGTTGTTGTTTATAATAATGTGGTGGTTGTTGTTGTTTATAATAATGTAGTGGTTGTTGTTTGTAATAATGTGGTGGTTGTTGTTTATAATAACGTGGTTGTTGTTTATAATAATGTAGTGGTGGTTGTTGTTGTTTATAATAATGTAGTGGTTGTTGTTTATAATAACGTGGTTGTTGTTTATAATAATGTGGTGGTTGTTGTTTATAATAATGTGGTGGTTGTTGTTGTTTATAATAACGTGGTTGTTGTTTATAATAATGTAGTGGTGGTTGTTTATAATAACGTGGTTGTTGTTTATAATAATGTAGTGGTGGTTGTTGTTGTTGTTTGTAATAATGTTGTTGTTTATAATAATGTAGTGGTTGTTGTTTATAATAACGTGGTTGTTGTTTATAATAATGTAGTGGTGGTTGTTGTTGTTTATAATAATGTAGTGGTTGTTGTTTATAATAACGTGGTTGTTGTTTATAATAATGTGGTGGTTGTTGTTTATAATAATGTGGTGGTTGTTGTTTATAATAATGTAGTGGTTGTTGTTTATAATAATGTAGTGGTGGTTGTTGTGGTTGTTGTTGTTGTTGTTGAAATACTCTGTTTAGTCTCCTCCTCCTCCTCCTCCGTCATCGTCATCGTAATCCCGAGTCCCGAGTCCGAGTCCAGATCCGAGCCGTCCGAGTCCACGTCTGGTTTCGAGTCCCGGGTCCAGGCGTCGAATCCAGGCCCGGATCTGAGTTTTGAATCCGCGTCCGGGTTTTAGCCCGAATGTAAATTTGAGTCCGGGTCACCCGGTCCGGATCCGAGTTCAAGTTTTTGAGTCCGGATCCGGGATCGAGTACCGAGTACAAATTCAAGTCCCGGTCTACGTCTGGAGTCCGGATCCGAGTCGGAGTCCGGATCCGAGTCCGTCCGGGTCTGGGTCCAAGTCCGGGTTCGACTCCGGATCCGGGTTCGAGTCCGGTGCCGGGTTCCGACTCCGGATCCGGGCTCAAGTTCGACTCCGGATCCGAACTCAAGTTCGACTCTGGATCCGAACTCAAGTTCGAGTCCGGGTCTTGGTTCGAGTCCGGGTCCCAGTCCAGGTCCCAGTCCGAGTTCCCAGTCCGGGTCTTGGTTCGAGTCCGGGTCCCAGTCCGGGTTCGAGTCCGGTTCCGGATCCGGAACTCCGCGAGAGTAGAATTCCAGGCGAGGCGAAGGCTCAGGCGAGGCCCAGTTCCTCGAGGACGTTCCTCGCCACCTCAGCCTCCTGCGCGGGAAACAAGATCGGAACAACGTTCAAGACATCTCAAGAAGACTGGAACAACGTTCAAGACGTCTCGAGAAGACTGGAACAACGTTCAAGACGTCTCAAGAACACTGGAACAACGTTCAAGACGTCTCAAGAGGATCAGAACAACGTTCAAGATGCCTCAACAACATCTGAACAACGTTCAAGACGTCTCAAGAAGACTAGAACAACGTTCAAGACGTCTCGAGAAGACTGGAACAACGTTCAAGACGTCTCGAGAAGACTGGAACAACGTTCAAGACGTCTCGAGAAGACTGGAACAACGTTCAAGACGTCTCGAGAAGACTGGAACAACGTTCAAGACGTCTCGAGAAGACTGGAACAACGTTCAAGACGTCTCAGGAAGACTGGAACAACGTTCAAGACGTCTTGAGAGGATCGGAACAACGTTTAAGACGTCTCAACAACATCGGAACAACGTTCAAGACGTCTCAGGAAGACTGGAACAACGTTCAAGACGTCTCGAGAGGATCGGAACAACGTTCAAGACGTCTCGAGAGGATCGGAACAACGTTCAAGACGTCTCGAGAGGAACAGAACAACGTTCAAGACGTCTCAACAACATCAGAACAACGTTCAAGACGTCTCAAGAAGACTGGAACAACGTTCAAGACATCTCAAGAGGACTGGCACAACGTTCAGGACGTCTCAACAACATCGGAACAACGTTCAAGACGTCTCAAGAAGACTGGAACAACGTTCAAGACGTCTTGAGAGGATCGGAACAACGTTCAAGACGTCTTGAGAGGTCCGGAACAACGTTCAAGACGTCTCAAGAACATCGGAACAACGTTCAAGACGTCTTGAGAGGATCGGAACAACGTTCAAGACGCCTCAACAACATCGGAACAACGTTCAAGACGTCTCAAGAAGACTGGAACGTTCAAGACGTCTTGAGAGGATCGGAACAACGTTCAATACGTCTTGAGAGGTCCGGAACAACGTTCAAGACGTCTTAAGAACATCGGAACAACGTTCAAGACGTCTTGAGAGGATCGGAACAACGTTCAAGACGTCTCAAGAAGACTGGAACAACGTTCAAGACGTCTCGAGAGGATCGGAACAACGTTCAAGACGCCTCAACAACATCGGAACAACGTTCAAGACATCTCCAAAGAGCTATACAGCTCAGTGGGCCTTACATGGTCAAAATAAAAATATATAATAATAGTTTAAAATAACGACTACTACTATTATATTCATATTCTTAGTTTTTTCGGTAAAGTCACGTTGAAGGGAAACAACAAAATAATAAAAAATATATAAAACAATAAAAAATTCTCACGACGTTTCGACCATAACTCAAACGGTCGTCTTCACGTGTGTTGGTTCGCATAAATGTATTTTTAAACGGCGCATTTATTTATTTATAAAAAACGTTAGCGCCACGCGCAGCGATTTGGCAGTTTGCCCAGGACTAGTCCATCTATATTCTGAAAATAGGAGGGGGGAGACGAAATTTTTTATAATGTATGCTGTCTGAAAGCCACTGTAAGCGTGAACAATCAATTAAGACCTGAAATGGTTTATCAAATCTTTCCAATGATTGCTAAGATAGAATCCATCTTCTCGGTTGAAATTGTCTCTGTGCTTGTATATGTGGATAGCCTCATGAACGAATCTCTCATGGAAGCCAGATGGCTTACAAAGAACCTCCGTCTTGGAAAAGTCAATGGCATGTGAGCCTACTGAATTAGAACAATGATCTGCTACGGCCGAGGTGTTGGTCCTACCGTGTTTAAGGTCTGCTTTATGTTCACGAATGCGGTCCGAGATATGGCGTTTGGTTTCTCCAATGTAACTACTACCACAGAGGCAACTTAGTTTGTAGACACCAGGGTATTGTATGTCCGGAATCACATCTTTTACAGACGGAACCAGATGACAGATTTTATGTAATGTGTTGAAACGGACCTGGATCTTGTGTTTATTCAAGATTTTGGAGATCTTTTTTGTGATCCCAGCAATGTAGGGTAAAGTGATGGTTTTGAAAGGCTCCTCAAGAGGGTTTTTCTTCATGGTTTGAGTGATAGCTTTGCGGATTGTATATTCGGAGTAACCATTAGCCCTAAGAGCTTGGTGTACGTGCTTGAGTTCACTGCTTATGTGTTCCTGGTCGGATATGCATTGGGCTCTATGATACAGAGTCTGGATGAGAGAATTCTTCTGTGATGGATGGTGGTGGGAATCCGGTTTCAGATAAGCATCCGTATGGGTAGCTTTCCTGCAGACAGAGTGGCTCATTGAACCATCAGGTCTCTTTTTAATTAGGACATCCAAAAAAGGTATCTTGCCATCTATTTCGACTTCCATGGTAAATCTGATGGCTGGGTGTATGGAATTGATGTGGTCGAAGAATTGGTCTAGAGCAGGCCGGCCATGTGGCCAGATGACAAAAGTGTCATCCACGTACTAATATTGTTAATTTTACACCAGGTGTAAGGCCCCCCACTCAGCTGCTTTGTAGTAGCTCTTGTTCAGAAGCTAACCACGTGGCCATCACGAGTGATAGCTGCTCAAGCACGTGGCTTATCAACTAACGCATGGGAATTCATAGCAGTCAAAAGAGTCTAAAACGATACAAATATTTTTAATTTTACACCGGGCGTAAGGCCCCCCACTTAGCTGCTTTGTAGTAGCTCTTGTTCAGAAGCTAACCACGTGGCCATCACGAGTGATGGCTGCACAACCACGTGACGGCCGAGAATCGTCATCATCGTCGTAGCGTGCACATTCATAGCGGCCAAATACTTTAAAGGCACGTTAACACAGACTCATAGAGACTCATAGAGACCCACGCTCATAGAGACTCATAGAGACCCACACTCATAGAGACCCACGCTCATAGAGACTCATAGAGACCCACACTCATAGAGACCCACACTCATAGAGACTCATAGAGACCACACTCATAGAGACCCACGCTCATAGAGACTCATAGAGACCCACACTCATAGAGACTCATAGAGACCCACACTCATAGAGACTCATAGAGACCCACACTCATAGAGACCCACGCTCATAGAGACTCATAGAGATCCACACTCATAGAGACCTACAGAGACCCACACTCATAGAGACTCATAGAGATCAACACTCATAGAGACCTACAGATACCCACACTCATAGAGACTCATAGAGACCCACACTCATAGAGACTTACAGAGACCCACACTCATAGAGACTCATAGAGACCCACACTCATAGAGACCTACAGAGACCCACACTCATAGAGACTCAAAGAGATCCACACTCATAGGGACCTACAGAGACCCACACTCATAGAGACTCAAAGAGACCCACACTCATAGGGACCTACAGAGACCCACACTCATAGAGACTCATAGAGATCCACACTCATAGGGACCTACAGAGACCCACACTCATAGAGACTCATAGAGACCCACACTCATAGGGACCTACAGAGACTCATACTCATAGGGACCTACAGAGACCCACACTCATAGAGACTCATAGAGACCCACACTCATAGAGACCTACAGAGACCCACACTCATAGAGACTCATAGAGACCCACACTCATAGAGACCTACAGATACCCACACTCATAGAGACTCATAGAGACCCACACTCATAGAGACCTACAGAGACCCACACTCATAGAGACTCATAGAGACCCACACTCATAGAGACCTACAGAGACCCACACTCATAGAGACTCATAGAGACCCACACTCATAGAGACCTACAGAGACCCACACTCATAGAGACTCATAGAGACCCACACTCATAGGGACCTACAGAGACCCACACTCATAGAGACTCATAGAGATCCACACTCATAGAGACCTACAGAGACCCACACTCATAGAGACTCATAGAGACCCACACTCATAGAGACCTTTCAGAGACCCACACTCATAGAGACCCACAGAGACCCACACTCATAGGGACCTACAGAGACTCATACTCATAGAGACCCACAGTGACCCACACTCATAGAGACTCATAGAGACCCACACTCATAGGGACCTACAGAGACCCACACTCATAGAGACTCATAGAGACCCACACTCATAGGGACCTACAGAGACTCATACTCATAGAGACCCACAGTGACCCACACTCATAGAGACTCATAGAGACCCACACTCATAGAGACCTACAGAGACCCACACTCATAAAGACTCATAGAGACCCACACTCATAGGGACCTACAGAGACCCACACTCATAGAGACTCATAGAGATCCACACTCATAGAGACCTTTCAGAGACCCACACTCATAGAGACCCACAGAGACCCACACTCATAGGGACCTACAGAGACTCATACTCATAGAGACCCACAGAGACCCACACTCATAGAGACCCACAGAGACCCTCACTCATAGAGACCCACACTCATAGAGACCCATACCGTACCTAAACTGTGTTTATTTTGGCAGGTGCAAGGCCCCACTAGCTGTTTGGCTCTTGTTCAGAAGTGACCACCGGCCTTTTCACGAATGAGAATTCACACGAAGTGCCGGATCATCATCATCATCAACGTCGTCGTCATCATCATCGTCACGTGGAAATTGAAAGCAGCGATAGATTTTACGCACCTCCGATTAGCACGGATGGCTACGTAGGGTACACAAGTTCAACGTACACTACACTATAAACTACACTGTAGACTACACTATACACTACACTATGCACTACACTATAGACGACATACTACACTATAGACTACACTATATACTACATACTACACTATAAACTACACTATAGACTACACTATACACTACACTATACACTACACTGTAGACTACACTATACACTACACTATACACTATAGACGACATACTACACTATAGACTACACTATACACTACACTATAAACTACACTGTAGACTACACTATACACTACACTATAGACGACATACTACACTATAAACTACACTATAGACTACACTATACACTACACTATACACTACACTATACACTATAGACGACATACTACACTATAAACTACACTATACACTATATACTACACTAAACACTACACTATACACTACACTATACACTACACCATTGACGACATACTATACTATAGACTACAATACACACTCCACTATACACTACAATACACACTACACTATGCACTACAATACACACTACACTATACACTACAATACACACTATACACTACAATACACACTACACTATACACTACAATACACACTACACTATACACGACAATACACACTACAATACACACTACACTATACACTACAATACACACTACACTATAAACCACACACTACAATACACACTACACTATAAACCACACACTACACACTACACTACAATATACACTACACTATACACTACCATATACACTACACTATACACTACAATACACACTATACACTACATTACATACTACACTATACACTACAATACACACTACACTATAAACCACACACTACAATACACACTACACTATAAACCACACACTACACACTACACTACAATATACACTACACTATACACTACCATATACACTACACTATACACTACAATACACACTACACCACACACTACACTACATACTACACCACACACTACAATACATACTACACTATACACTACATTACATACTACACTATACACTACAATACACACTACACTACATACTACACTATACACTACAATATACACTACACTATACACTACCATATACACTACACTATACACTACAATACACACTACACCACACACTACACTACATACTACACCACAATACATACTACACTATACACTACATTACATACTACACTATACACTACAATACACACTACACTATAAACCACACACTACAATACACACTACACTATAAACCACACACTACAATATACACTACACTATACACTACACCACACACTACACTACATACTACACCACACACTACAATACATACTACACTATACACTACATAACATACTACACTATACACTACACTACAATACACACTACACTACATACTACACTATACACTACAATACACACTACACTATACACTACACCACACACTACACTACATACTACACCACACACTACAATACATTGAAAACTCATTTGTTTACAACTGCTCGAGGTTTTTGTTGTCCTTCCCCCCACACCGATTAGCCACGGTTGGCTACGTACGGTGTGAAAGAAGTTCAACACACACATGTAACGGTCCAAACCCAGGTTGCTATGGGTTGACTGCTGTGCCAGGCTAGGTGCAGGAGGAGGTCACGTGACAGACCCTGCAGGTTGCTATGGGTTGACTGCTGTGCCAGGCTAGGTGCAGGAGGAGGTCACGGGACAGACCCAGCAGGTTGCTATGGGGTTGACCGCTGTGCCAGGCTAGGTGCAGGAGAAAGGAACGGGTTACGGGGAGATAAGACGCACGAGAGATAAGATAGAAAGGCCAGGGCAAGTGCGCAGGGCAGTCCTTTAGCGATGACAAAACTAGCGACAGAGAACCTCACCACCACCCCCACCCCCGCCAGGCGCTGACGGCTGAGCCACCGCTCCCAACGCACAAAGACAAAGGTCCCCCGTGTAGCCTCTAACAGGGCTGTAGGGGCAAGTGCTGTTAGCGAGTAGCAGCAGCGCCTATACACAGACAAAGATCCCCCGTGTAGCCTCTAACAGGGCTGTAGGGGCAAGTGCTGTTAGCGAGTAGCAGCAGCACCTATACACAGACAAAGATCCCCCGTGTAGCCTCTAACAGGGCTGTAGGGGCAAGTGCTGTTAGCGAGTAGCAGCAGCGCCTATACACAGACAAAGATCCCCCGTGTAGCCTCTAACAGGGCTGTAGGGGCAAGTGCTGTTAGCGAGTAGCAGCAGCACCTATACACAGACAAAGATCCCCCGTGTAGCCTCTAACAGACTGTAGGGGCAAGTGCTGTTAGCGAGTAGCAGCAGCGCCTATACACAGACAAAGATCCCCCGTGTAGCCTCTAACAGGGCTGTAGGGGCAAGTGCTGTTAGCGAGTAGCAGCAGCACCTATACACAAACAAAGGTCCCCCGTGTAGCCTCTAACAGGGCTGTAGGGGCAAGTGCTGTTAGCGAGTAGCAGCAGCACCTTTACACAGACAAAGATCCCCCGTGTAGCCTCTAACAGGCTGTAGGGGCAAGTGCTGTTAGCGAGTAGCAGCAGCACCTATACACAGACAAAGATCCCCCGTGTAGCCTCTCACAGGCTGTAGGGGCAAGTGCTGTTAGCGAGCAGCACCTATCAAGGCCGGCACGGCACACGAGGGGGGTGGGTTGCCGGCACCACGCCCGACCGCCTTTGTCTCCCCCAGTGGCGATGTTTACTACACACCGCACCAGGTACTCATTTGAGGCTGAGTCGACCTAGGTGGAGGCCCAGGACCGGTTCAGATAATCGTCACTGGTATTGGCCGTGAGCGGGAATCGAACCCGGGTCGCCGGGTTCATAGCGCAGCGTAGCGCTAACCGCTACACTACCGCTCCCCACACACACAGACACACACAGACACACACACAGACACACACACACAGACACACACACAGACACACACACACAGACACACACACAGACACACACACACAGACAGACACACAGACACACACACCGGCACACACACACACGCGCGCATAAAGACACACACATCTGATTTTGACTACCTCGCCTGGTACGCAGGAGGTCGTGGGTTCGACCCCGACCCGTGACGCCTATCGATGTATATTGGGAGTTTGCTGCGATACATTTCCACAACATGATGATGATGATGGTAAGCCGCCACTTGGGGTGAGCAGCTACCGTTTGTGATAGCCAGGTGGTCGCTTCTGATCAAGGGCTACTCAGCTCAAGTGGGGCCTTACACCTGGTGAAGTAAAAACATCGTTTATTTTTTTTAGTTTTGAAGCCAGTGTCTCTGTAGTGCGAGCTAAGCATCACCAACACGAGCATTGTGGACCCCTTAAAGACAGACAGAGAGACCCAGACCTTGAACCCATGCCCTCTGTGATTGTAGTTTAGTATCACCAACACGACTATCATGAACAACCTTAAGACAGACAGAGACCCAGACCCAGGGCTTGAACCCATGCCCTCTGTGGTTGTAGCTCAGTATCACCAACACGACTCTCATGGACAATCTTAAGACAGACAGAGACCCAGACCCAGGGCTTGAACCCATGTCCTCTGTGATTGTGACTCAGCATCACCAACAGGGCCATCGTGAACCCCCTAAGACAGACAGACAGAGACCCAGACCTTAAACCCATGCCATCTGTGATTGTAGCTCAGTATCACCAACACGACTATCGTGAACAACCTTAAGAGAGAGACCCAGACCCAGGGCTTGAACCCATGCCCTCTGTGATTGTAGCTCAGTATCACCAACACGACTATCATGAACAACCTTGAGAGACCCAGACCCAGGGCTTGAACCCATGCCCTCTGTGATTGTAGCTCAGTATCACCAACACGACCATTGTGGACCCCCTAAGACAGACAGACAGAGACCCAGACCTTGAACCCATGCCCTCTGTGATTGTAGCTCAGTATCACCAACACGACTATCATGAACAACCTTGAGAGACCCAGACCCAGGGCTTGAACCCATGCCCTCTGTGATTGTAGCTCAGTATCACCAACACGACCATTGTGGACCCCCTAAGACAGACAGACAGAGACCCAGACCTTGAACCCATGCCCTCTGTGATTGTAGCTCAGTATCACCAACATGACTATCATGAACAACCTTGAGAGACCCAGACCCAGGGCTTGAACCCATGCCCTCTGTGATTGTAGCTCAGTATCACCAACACGACCATTGTGGACCCCCTAAGACAGACAGACAGAGACCCAGACCTTGAACCCATGCCCTGTGTGATTGTAGCTCAGTATCACCAACACGACTATCGTGAACAACCTTAAGACAGAGACCCAGACCCAGGGCTTGAACCCATGCCCTCTGTGATTGTAGCTCAGTATCACCAACACGGCCATTGTGGACCCCCTCAGACAGACAGACAGAGACCCAGACCTTAAACCCATGCCATCGGTGATTGTAGCTCAGTATCACCAACACGACTATCGTGAACAACCTTAAGAGAGAGACCCAGACCCAGGGCTTGAACCCATGCCCTCTGTGATTGTAGCTCAGTATTACCAACACGACTATCATGAACAACCTTGAGAGACCCAGACCCAGGGCTTGAACGCATGCCCTCTGTGATTGTAGCTCAGTATCACCAACACGACCATTGTGGACCCCCTAAGACAGACAGACAGAGACCCAGACCTTGAACGCATGCCCTCTGTGATTGTAGCTCAGCATCACCAACACGACTATCGTGAAGAACCTTAAGACAGAGACCCAGACCCGGGGCTTGAACCCATGCCCTGTGTGATTGTAGCTCAGTATCACCAACACGACTATCGTGAACAACCTTAAGACAGAGACCCAGACCCGGGGCTTGAACCCATGCCCTCTGTGATTGTAGCTCAGTATCACCAACACGACTATCGTGAACAACCTTAGACAGAGACCCAGACCCAGGGCTTGAACCCATGCCCTCTGTGATTGTAGCTCAGTATCACCAACACGACTATCGTGAACAACCTTAGACAGAGACCCAGACCCAGGGCTTGAACCCATGCCCTGTGTGATTGTAGCTCAGCATCACCAACACGACTATCGTGAACAACCTTAAGACAGAGACCCAGACCCGGGGCTTGAACCCATGCCCTCTGTGATTGTAGCTCAGTATCACCAACACGACCATTGTGGACCCCCTAAGACAGACAGACAGAGACCCAGACCTTGAACCCATGCCCCGTGTGATTGTAGCTCAGTATCACCAACACGACTATCGTGAACAACCTTAAGACAGAGACCCAGACCCGGGGCTTGAACTCATGCCCTCTGTGATTGTAGCTCAGCATCACCAACACGACTATCGTGAACAACCTTAAGACAGAGACCCAGACCCGGGGCTTGAACCCATGCCCTCTGTGATTGTAGCTCAGTATCACCAACACGACCATTGTGGACCCCCTAAGACAGACAGACAGAGACCCAGACCTTGAACCCATGCCCCGTGTGATTGTAGCTCAGCATCACCAACACGACTATCGTGAACAACCTTAAGACAGAGACCCAGACCCGGGGCTTGAACCCATGCCCTCCGTGGTGCTGTCTCAGCGTCTAAGCGGTGAAGAAACATCGCGTCCCAGGGGCTCTTAAACCTCTGAACCGCGGAACGCCTTGAACCGTGAACCCAGGGCGGCACCGTGGCTCAAGCCAAGACTATAAACCTTCCCAACGTTTTTACTTGTGTTTGACCTCGGGTGTAAGGCCTCCCCGACGGAGCTGTGCAAGCTCCTCGTCTACACAAAGCCCACGTGGCCACCGCCGAATGATCATCGTTTTGCCGCTGTCATCATCACGTGGCAATTGATAGCGGGCAGCCCACTGGTCCCCCCATAGACACGCGTGGACGTCCGCTCGAAATGCGGTAGGGGTGAAACAGTATCGGAGGAAATGATAAAGTATTAAAGCATTTCGTGACTGCGTAAAACTACTCATTGGGTTTTTTCGGCAAAGTCACGCATGTAGAAATACGATAAAAAAATTATATTAAAACCAAAAAAATGTCGCGATTGCTTTTTTGTTTTAATATAATTTTATTGTATTTCTACATACGTGACTTTACCCGAAAAAAAACAACAGAGTAATATCGGAGGAGCCGGAGGGGAATCAATTCACGCTGACGTCACGGGGAGAGAGAGAGAGAGAGACACGCAAACTCCAAATATACAGCAGCAGCAGCAGCAGGCGTGGGCGAGGTAGTCAACATCTCCTAGCCACCGTGATGATGATGATGATGAGAGAGAGAGACACGCAAACTCCAAATATACAGCAGCAGCAGCAGGCGTGGGCGAGGTAGTCAACATCTCCTAGCCACCGTGATGATGATGAGAGAGAGAGACAGGCAAACTCCAAATATACAGCAGCAGCAGCAGCAGGCGTGGGCGAGGTAGTCAACATCTCCTAGCCACCGTGATGATGATGAGAGAGAGAGACACGCAAACTCCAAATATACAGCAGCAGCAGCAGCAGGCGTGGGCGAGGTAGTCAACATCTCCTAGCCACCGTGATGATGATGATGATGAGAGACAGGCAAACTCCAAATATACAGCAGCAGCAGCAGCAGGCGTGGGCGAGGTAGTCAACATCTCCTAGCCACCGTGATGATGATGATGATGAGAGAGAGAGACAGGCAAACTCCAAATATACAGCAGCCGTGAGCGAGGTAGTCAACATCTCCTAGCCACCGTGATGATGATGAGAGAGAGAGAGAGACAGGCAAACTCCAAATATACAGCAGCAGCAGGCGTGGGCGAGGTAGTCAACATCTCCTAGCCACCGTGATGATGATGATGATGAGAGAGAGAGACAGGCATACTCCAAATATACAGCAGCAGCAGGCGTGGGCGAGGTAGTCAACATCTCCTAGCCACCGTGATGATGATGATGATGAGAGAGAGACAGGCAAACTCCAAATATACAGCAGCAGCAGCAGGCGTGGGCGAGGTAGTTAACATCTCCTAGCCACCGTGATGATGATGATGATGAGAGAGAGAGACAGGCATACTCCAAATATACAGCAGCAGCAGCAGCAGGCGTGGGCGAGATAGTCAACATCTCCTAGCCACCGTGATGATGATGATGATGAGAGAGAGAGACAGGCATACTCCAAATATACAGCAGCAGCAGGCGTGGGCGAGGTAGTCAACATCTCCTAGCCACCGTGATGATGATGATGAGAGAGAGAGACAGGCAAACTCCAAATATACAGCAGCAGGCGTGGGCGAGGTAGTCAACATCTCCTAGCCACCGTGATGATGATGATGATGAGAGAGAGACAGGCAAACTCCAAATATACAGCAGCCGTGAGCGAGGTAGTCAACATCTCCTAGCCACCGTGATGATGATGATGATGAGAGAGAGAGACAGGCATACTCCAAATATACAGCAGCCATGAGCGAGGTAGTCAACATCTCCTAGCCACCGTGATGATGATGATGATGAGAGAGAGAGACAGGCAAACTCCAAATATACAGCAGCCGTGAGCGAGGTAGTCAACATCTCCTAGCCACCGTGATGATGATGATGATGAGAGAGAGAGACACGCAAACTCCAAATATACAGCAGCAGCAGCAGGCGTGGGCGAGGTAGTCAACATCTCCTAGCCACCGTGATGATGATGATGATGAGAGAGAGAGACAGACAAACTCCAAATATACAGCAGCAGCAGCAGGCGTGGGCGAGATAGTCAACATCTCCTAGCCACCGTGATGATGATGATGATGAGAGAGAGAGACACGCAAACTCCAAATATACAGCAGCAGCAGGCGTGGGCGAGGTAGTCAACATCTCCTAGCCACCGTGATGATGATGATGATGAGAGAGAGAGACAGGCAAACTCCAAATATACAGCAGCAGCAGCAGCAGGCGTGGGCGAGGTAGTTAACATCTCCTAGCCACCGTGATGATGATGAGAGAGAGAGACAGGCAAACTCCAAATATACAGCAGCAGCAGCAGCAGCCGTGAGCGAGGTAGTCAACATCTCCTAGCCACCGTGATGATGATGATGAGAGAGAGAGACACGCAAACTCCAAATATACAGCAGCAGCAGCAGCAGGCGTGGGCGAGGTAGTCAACATCTCCTAGCCACCGTGATGATGATGATGAGAGAGAGAGACACGCAAACTCCAAATATACAGCAGCAGCAGCAGCAGGCGTGGGCGAGGTAGTCAACATCTCCTAGCCACCGTGATGATGATGATGATGAGAGAGAGAGACAGGCAAACTCCAAATATACAGCAGCCATGAGCGAGGTAGTCAACATCTCCTAGCCACCGTGATGATGATGATGATGAGAGAGAGAGACAGGCATACTCCAAATATACAGCAGCCGTGAGCGAGGTAGTCAACATCTCCTAGCCACTGTGATGATGATGAGAGAGAGAGACGCGCAAACTCCAAATGCACAGCAGGCATCGTCAGGCTCGGGATCGAACCCACGACCTCCTGTATATCAGGCGAGGTAGTCAACATCTCCTAGCCACCGTGATGATGATGATGAGAGAGAGAGACAGGCAAACTCCAAATATACAGCAGCCGTGAGCGAGGTAGTCAACATCTCCTAGCCACCGTGATGATGATGATGAGAGAGAGAGACAGGCAAACTCCAAATATACAGCAGCCGTGAGCGAGGTAGTCAACATCTCCTAGCCACCGTGATGATGATGATGAGAGAGAGAGACAGGCAAACTCCAAATATACAGCAGCCATGAGCGAGGTAGTCAACATCTCCTAGCCACCGTGATGATGATGATGATGAGAGAGAGAGACAGGCAAACTCCAAATATACAGCAGCCATGAGCGAGGTAGTCAACATCTCCTAGCCACCGTGATGATGATGATGAGAGAGAGAGACAGGCAAACTCCAAATATACAGCAGCAGCAGCAGCAGGCGTGGGCGAGGTAGTCAACATCTCCTAGCCACCGTGATGATGATGATGATGAGAGAGAGAGACAGGCAAACTCCAAATATACAGCAGCAGCAGCAGCAGGCGTGGGCGAGGTAGTCAACATCTCCTAGCCACCGTGATGATGATGATGATGAGAGAGAGAGACAGGCATACTCCAAATATACAGCAGCAGCAGGCGTGGGCGAGGTAGTCAACATCTCCTAGCCACCGTGATGATGATGATGATGAGAGAGAGAGACAGGCAAACTCCAAATATACAGCAGGCGTGGGCGAGGTAGTCAACATCTCCTAGCCACCGTGATGATGATGAGAGAGAGAGACACAGACTCCAAATACAGACCAGGCATCGTCAGGGGTCGGGATCGAACCCACGACCTCCTGTGTACCTGGCGAGGTAGTTAACATCTCCTAGCCACCGTGATGATGATGATGAGAGAGACACGCAAACTCCAAATATACAGCAGCAGCAGCAGGCGTCAAGGTCGGGATCGAACCCACGACCTCCTGCGTACCAGGCGAGGTAGTTAACATCTCATAGCCACCGTGAAGTAACTGACCCCCCAACAGGGGGGGGGGAGAGGAGAGGGGGGGGAGGGGAGAGGAGAGGGGGGGAGAGGAGAGGGGGGGGAGAGGGGAGGAGAGGAGGGAGAGGAGAGGGGGGGAGAGGAGAGGGGGGGAGAGGGGGGGAGAGGGGGGGAGAGGAGGGAGGGGGGGGGGGAGGGGAGAGGAGAGGGGGGAGGGGAGAGGAGAGGGGGGGGAGAGAGGAGAGGGGGGGGAGAGGGGGAGGAGAGGAGAGGGGGGGGAGAGGGAGGAGAGGAGAGGAGAGGGGGGGGGAGAGGGGGGAGGAGAGGGAGAGAGAGGGGGGGGAGAGGGGGGGAGATGGGGGGGGAGGGGGGGGAGAGGGGGGGGGAGGGGGGGAGGGGGGGAGAGGAGGGGGGAGAGGGGGGAGAGGGGGGGAGGGGGGAGAGGAGAGGGGGGAGAGGACTTTGTACCTCCTGATGAGGCCACCGCTTCTCAGGTAAAGCGCACAGCTACGTCACAGCTCCACCCACCCCCACACCCACCTCCACTCCACACCCACCCACACCCACCTCTACCCACCCCCACCCACACCCACCTCCACCCACCACCACCCACCACCACCCACCACCACCCACACCCACCCACACCCACCTCCACCCACCTCCACCCAACCCACCCACCTCCACCCACCTCCACACTCACACCTCCACCCACCCACACCTACCTCCACCCACCTCCACCCACCACCACCTCCACCCACACCCACCCACCAAACCCACCTCCATCCACCCCCACACTCACACCTCCACCCACCCCCACCTCCACCCACCTCCACCAACCCCCACCTCTACCCACCCCCACCCACACCTCCACCCACCCACACCCACCCACACCCACACCCACCTCCACCAACATCCACCCACCCACCCACACCCACCTCCACCCACCCACCTCCACCCACCCCCACCCACCCACCCACACCTCCACCCACCCACACCCACCTCCACCAACCTCCACCCACCCACCCACACCCACCTCCACCCACCCACCTCCACCCACCCACCTCCACCCACCCCCACCTCCACCCACCTCCACCTCCACCCACCTCCACCCACCCCAACCTCCACCCACCCCAACCCAGTCTTCGATTTAAGTCAGGGGTGGGCTAATGTTTTTGACTCGCCGGCCACAATGGGTTCTAAAAATTTGACAGAGGGGCCGGGCCAGGAAGCAGATGGACGGAGTGTTTGTGTGAACTAAATATAAATATATATAAAAATCATTTACGTGAAAGGATTTGGCCTTTAACGGGTTAGCAAAGCTTTTTGTTTTGCAAGGCAATTTAACGAATTGCACGAACGTGAACGATAATATAAAAAACCACGTCGTAACGCGACTCATCAAACATCACGAAAACATTCGAGGCCTGCGCCCCAAACCAATTAATTACCGCAATCCCGGTCAAAGTGCGCCATCTAATGGGGAAATGGGGGCATTACAGGAGAGAGGTAAAATTTAATTTAGTAATAATATTAATGTTTGGACACATTCGGCGGGCCGGATGAAAGAGCCCAACGGGCCGTGTCTGGTTTAGGTGGTGGTGGTGGTGGTAGTGGGGGTGGTGATGGTGGTGATGGTGGTGGTGATGGCGGTGATGGTGGTGGTGATGGAGGTGGTGATGGCGGTGGTGATGGAGGTGGCGGTGATGGTGGTCATGGTGGTGATGGTGGTGGTGATGGCAGTGGTGATGGCGGTGATGGTGGTGATGGAGGTGGTGATGGTGGTGATGGTGGTGGTGATGGTGGTGATGGTGGTGGTGATGGCGGTGATGGTGGTGGTGATGGAGGTGGTGATGGCGGTGGTGACGGAGGTGGCGGTGATGGTGGTGATGGTGGTGATGGTGGTGGTGATGGCAGTGGTGATGGCGGTGATGGTGGTGATGGAGGTGGTGATGGTGGTGATGGTGGTGGTGATGGTGGTGATGGCGGTGATGGTAGTGGTGATGGAGGTGGTGATGGTGGTGATGGTGGTGATGGTGGTGGTGGTGATGGCGGTGATGGTGGTGGTGATGGAGGTGGTGATGGTGGTGATGGTGGTGATGGTGGTGGTGGTGATGGCGGTGATGGTGGTGGTGATGGAGGTGGTGATGGAGGTGGTGATGGTGACGGAGGTGGCGGTGATGGTGGTGATGGTGGTGGTGGTGATGGCGGTGATGGTGGTGGTGATGGAGGTGGTGATGGTGGTGGTGGTGATGGCGGTGATGGTGGTGGTGATGGCGGTGGTGGTGATGGCGGTGATGGTGGTGGTGATGGAGGTGGTGATGGAGGTGGTGGTGATGGCGGTGATGGTGATGGGGTGATGGTGGTGGTGATGGAGGTGGTGATGGTGGTGGTGATGGAGGTGGTGATGGGGGTGGTGATGGTGATGGAGGTGGTGATAGTGGTGATGGTGGTGATGGAGGTGGTGGCGGCGGTGGTGGCGATGGCGGTGATGGTGGTGGTGATGGAGGTGGTGATGATGGTGGTGATGGAGGTGGTGATGGAGGTGGTGACGGAGGTGGTGATGGCGGTGGTGACGGAGGTGGCGGTGATGGTGGTGATGGTGGTGGTGATGGCGGTGATGGTGGTGGTGATGGAGGTGGTGATGGTGGTGATGGCGGTGATGGCGGTGATGGTGGTGGTGATGGAGGTGGTGATGGAGGTGGTGATGGAGGTGGTGGTGATGGCGGTGATGGTGGTGGTGATGGAGGTGGTGATGGAGGTGGTGATGGTGGTGGTGATGGTGGTGATGGTGGTGGTGGTGATGGCGGTGATGGTGGTGGTGATGGAGGTGGTGATGGTGGTGGTGGTGGTGATGGTGGTGGTGGTGATGGCGGTGATGGTGGTGGTGATGGAGGTGGTGATGGCGGTGGTGACGGAGGTGGCGGTGATGGTGGTGATGGCGGTGATGGTGGTGGTGATGGAGGTGGTGATGGTGGTGATGGTGGTGGTGGTGATGGCGGTGATGGTGGTGGTGATGGAGGTGGTGATGGAGGTGGTGATGGCGGTGGTGACGGAGGTGGCGGTGATGGTGGTGATGGTGGTGATGGTGGTGGTGGTGATGGCGGTGATGGTGGTGGTGATGGAGGTGGTGATGGTGGTGGTGGTGATGGCGGTGATGGTGGTGGTGATGGCGGTGATGGTGGTGGTGATGGAGGTGGTGATGGAGGTGGTGGTGATGGCGGTGATGGTGGTGGTGATGGAGGTGGTGATGGAGGTGGTGATGGTGGTGGTGATGGAGGTGGTGATGATAGCAGTGGTGGTGGCGGCGGTGGCGGCGATGGTGGCGATGGTGGTGATGGAGGTGGTGATGGAGGTGGTGATGGTGATAGTGGTGATGGTGGTGATGGTGGTGATGGAGGTGGTGGCGGCGGTGGTGGCAATGGCGGTGATGGTGGTGGTGGTTATGGAGGTGGTGATGGTGATGGAGGTGGTGATGGTGGTGATGGTGGTGGTGATGGTGGTGATGGAGGTGGTGATGGAGGTGGTGATGGAGGTGGTGATGGTGGCGGTGATGGTGGTGGTGATGGAGGTGGTGGTGATGGTGGTGGTGATGGAGGTGGTGGTGGTGGTGATAGTGGTGGTGATAGTGGTGGTGATGGAGGTGGTGGTGATGGTGGTGGTGATGGTGGTGGTGATGGAGGTGATGGTGGTGATGGTGGTGATGGAGGTGGTGATGGAGGTGGTGATGGTGGCGGTGATGGTGGCGTTGATGGTGGTGGTGGATGGTGGTGTTGATGGTGGAGGTGGTGATGGTGGTGATGGTGGTGGTGATGGTGGTGAAGGAGGTGGTGGGTGATGGAGGTGGAGGTGATGGAGGTGGTGGTGGTGGTGATAGTGGTGGTGATGGAGGTGGTGGTGATGGTGGTGGTGATGGTGGTGGTTGATGGAGGTGGTGATGGTGTGTGGTGGTGGTGATGGAGGTGGTGATGGAGGTGGTGATGGAAGTGGTGATGGTGGGTGATGGTGGCGTGGTGGTGGTGTGATGGTGGTGGTGATGGGTGGTGATGGTGGTGGTTGGTGGTGGTGTGGTGGTGGTGATGGTGGTGATGGGGTGGTGATGGAGGTGGTGATGTGGGTGTGGGTGGGGAGGGTGGTATGTGGTGGTGATGGGTGGTGGTGGTGTGGTGGTGGTGGGTGGTGGTGGTGTGTGGTGGTGATGGAGGTGGTGGTGATGGTGATGGAGGTGGTGATGGAGGTGGTGATGGTGGTATGGAGGTGGTGATGGTGGTGGTGATGGTGGTGGTGATGGAGGTGGTGATGGTGGAGGTAATGGTGGTGGTGATGGAGGTGGTGATGGAGGTGGTGATGGAGGTGGTGATGGAGGTGGTGGTGGTGGTGATGGAAGTGGTGATGGAGTTGGTGATGGTGATGATGGTGGCGGTGATGGAGGTGGTGATGGAGGTGATGGTGATGGTGGTGGTGATGGTGATGATGGAAGTGGTGATGGAGGTGATGGTGGTGATGGAGGTGGTGATGGAGGTGATGGTGGTGGTGATGGTGGTGATGGAAGTGGTGATGGAGGTGATGGTGGTGATGGAGGTGGTGATGGAGGTGATGGTGATGGTGGTGGTGATGGTGGTGATGGAAGTGGTGATGGAGGTGATGGTGGTGATGGAGGTGGTGATGGAGGTGGTGGTGATGGAGGTGGTGATGGAGGTGATGGAAGTGGTGATGGAGGTGGTGATGGTGGTGATGGTGGCGGTGATGGTGCTGGCGAGTTTCTCACAACAGCAGGGAGTGAGCGTTATTGATTCCCCATCCAAGTAAATTTGACCTTCGCCCTCCCCACCTTTGTATCCCCCCCCCCACCACCCCCCCACCCCCCCCACACCGAGGTGAGAGTTCTCTGGAAGG
>NC_133736.1:3945830-4172389 GCF_048934315.1 Petromyzon marinus | reverse complement strand
CCAACTCACTCACCTCATCCATCACCAACTCACCTCACCTCATCCATCACCAACTCACTCACCTCCTCGCTCACCAACTCACTCCCTCCTCTTACCCGCCCCCCACCCTCCTCTGCCCCCTCCTCTCCCCCCTCCTTCCTCCTCCCCTCCCCCCTCCTCCTCTGCCCCCTCCTCCTCCTCCCCTCCTCTTCCTCCTCCTCCTCACCACGTCACCAGGAAGAGGAAGAAGCAGCAGGCAATGGGGGAAGGTGACGGGAGAGTTTGGAGCGCGTCAGCCAGGGTGACCTCAACCCTACAGCAGCAGCAGCAGCAGCTTCGAGATGACCAAGGGGGTCGCCCCCACCCAGCGGAAAAGGGCCTGCACGGGTACGCATGATGATCATCGTCAGTAGAAGTTGCATGATGATCATCGTCAGTAGAAGTTGCATGATGATCATCGTCAGTAGAAGTTGCATGATGATCATCGTCAGTAGAAGTTGCATGATGATCATCGTCAGTAGAAGTTGCATGATGATCGTCAGTAGAAGTTGCATGATGATCATCGTCAGTAGAAGTTGCATGATGATCATCGTCAGTAGAAGTTGCATGATGATCATCGTCATCGTCAGTAGAAGTTGCATGATGATCATCGTCAGTAGAAGTTGCATGATGATCATCGTCAGTAGAAGTTGCATGATGATCATCGTCAGTAGAAGTTGCATGATGATCATCGTCATCGTCAGTAGAAGTTGCATGATGATCATCGTCAGTAGAAGTTGCATGATGATCATCGTCAGTAGAAGTTGCATGATGATCATCGTCAGTAGAAGTTGCATGATGATCATCGTCAGTAGAAGTTGCATGATGATCATCGTCAGTAGAAGTTGCATGATGATCATCGTCAGTAGAAGTTGCATGATGATCATCGTCAGTAGAAGTTGCATGATGATCATCGTCAGTAGAAGGTTGCATGATGATCATCGTCAGTAGAAGTTGCATGATGATCATCGTCAGTAGAAGTTGCATGATGATCATCGTCAGTAGGAAGTTGCATGATGATCATCGTCAGTAGAAGTTGCATGATGATCATCGTCAGTAGAAGTTGCATGATGATCATCGTCAGTAGAAGTTGCATGATGATCATCGTCAGTAGAAGTTGCATGATGATCATCGTCAGTAGAAGTTGCATGATGATCATCGTCAGTAGAAGTTGCATGATGATCATCGTCAGTAGAAGTTGCATGATGATCATCGTCATCGTCAGTAGAAGTTGCATGATGATCATCGTCAGTAGAAGTTGCATGATGATCATCGTCAGTAGAAGTTGCATGATGATCATCGTCATCGTCAGTAGAAGTTGCATGATGATCATCGTCAGTAGAAGTTGCATGATGATCATCGTCAGTAGAAGTTGCATGATGATCATCGTCAGTAGAAGTTGCATGATGATCATCGTCAGTAGAAGTTGCATGATGATCATCGTCAGTAGAAGTTGCATGATGATCATCGTCAGTAGAAGTTGCATGATGATCATCGTCAGTAGAAGTTGCATGATGATCATCGTCATCGTCAGTAGAAGTTGCATGATGATCATCGTCAGTAGAAGTTGCATGATGATCATCGTCAGTAGAAGTTGCATGATGATCATCGTCATCGTCAGTAGAAGTTGCATGATGATCATCGTCAGTAGAAGTTGCATGATGATCATCGTCAGTAGAAGTTGCATGATGATCATCGTCAGTAGAAGTTGCATGATGATCATCGTCAGTAGAAGTTGCATGATGATCATCATCAGTAGAAGTTGCATGATGATCATCGTCATCGTCAGTAGAAGTTGCATGATGATCATCGTCAGTAGAAGTTGCATGATGATCATCGTCATCGTCAGTAGAAGTTGCATGATGATCATCGTCAGTAGAAGTTGCATTCAAATCATCATCATCAGTAGAAGTTGCATTCAAATCATCGTCATCAGTAGAAGTTGCATTCAAATCATTGTCATCGTAATCAGTAGAAGTTGCATTCAAATCATCATCAGTAGAAGTTGCATTCAAATCATCGTCATGAGTAGTAGCTGCATCAAAATCATCATCATCGGTAGAAGTGCATTCAAATCATCATCATCAGTAGACGTTGCATTCAAATCATCGTCATCAGTAGAAGTTGCATTCAAATCATCATCAGTAGAAGTTGCATTCAAATCATCGTCATCAGTAGAAGTTACATTCAAATCATCATCAGTAGAAGTTGCATTCAAATCATCGTCATGAGTAGCAGCTGCATCAAAATCATCGTCATCAGTAGAAGTTGCATTCAAATCATCATCAGTAGAGGTTGCATTCAAATCATCGTTATCATCAGTAGAAGTTGCATTCAAATCACCGTCATCATCGTAATCAGCAGAAGCTGCATTCAAATCATCGTTATCATCAGTAGAAGTTGCATTCAAATCACCGTCATCATCGTAATCAGCAGAAGCTGCATTCAAATCATCATCATCATCAGTAGAAGCTGCACTCAAATCATCATCATCAGTAGAAGTTGCATTCAAATCACCGTCATCATCGTAATCAGCAGAAGCTGCATTCAAATCATCATGATCATCAGTAGAAGCTGCACTCAAATCATCGTCATCATAGGAAGTTGCATTCCAATCATCGTCATAGGTAAATTTGCATTCAAATTATCGTCATCAGTAGAAGTTGCATTCAAATCGTCATCAGTAGAAGTTGCATTCAAATCATCATCATCAGTAGAAGTTGCATTCAAATCATCATCATCAGTAGAAGTTGCATTCAAATCATCGTCATCAGTAGAAGTTGCATTCAAATCATTGTCATCGTCAGTAGAAGTTGCATTCAAATCATCGTCATCAGTAGAAGTTGCATTCAAATCATCGTCATCGGCATCAGTAGAAGTTGCATTCAAATCATCATCAGTAGACGTTGCATTCAAATCATCGTTATCATCAGTAGAAGTTGCATTCAAATCACCGTCATCATCGTAATCAGCAGAAGCTGCATTCAAATCATCATCAGTAGAAGCTGCACTCAAATCATCGTCATCAGTAGAAGTTGCATTCAAATCACCGTCATCATCGTAATCAGCAAAAGTTGCATTCAAATCATCATCAGTAGAAGTTGCATTCAAATCATCGTCATCATCGCCATCAGAAGTTGCATTCAAATCATCGTCATCGTCACCAGTAGATGTTACATTCAAATCATCATCAGTAGAAGTTGCATTCAAATCATCGTTATCATCGTAATCAGTAGAAGTTGCATTCAAATCGTCATCAGTAGAAGTTGCATTCAAATCATCGTCATCAGCAGAAGTTGTGGGGAGCGGTGGTGCAGCGGTTAGCGCTACGCTGCGCTATGAAACCCGGCGACCCGGCTTCGATTCCCGCTCACGGCCAACACCGCCGGTGACGATCATCCTGAACCGGTCCCGGGGCCTCCCCTAGGTCGACTCGGCCTCAAAACGAGCAACCCGGCGCGCGGTGCGTGGCGAACATCGCCAGCACTGGGGGGGGGGGGGGGGGGGAAGACAAAGGCGGCCGGGCGTGTTGCCGGCCACACCCCACCCGCTCCCTCGTGTGGGCGATTGTCTCCCACCGGCGTGCGACGGGGCTACACGGTGGGATCTTTGCCTTTGCCTGCGTGCGGTTTGACAGCGCCAAGGCCGAGGACGACGAGGACGACGAGGACGACGACGAGGACGACGGGAAGAAGATGAAGAAGATGAAGAGCAGCAGCGGCAGCAGCGGCAGCAGCGGCGGAAACTGCAACCCGGGCCTGGCGCGGGATGACGATGATGGCGACGGCGCCAGCCAGCTCCGCACACAGATGTAGAACGGGACCGCGTGCGGTTACTCAGTGTCCGCTCCGTCGCATCGCTGGCAGAGAGCCATTGCGTGCAACCCGGCTCTGCCACTGGCGAGGTCGCAAGCGACGCGGCCCCACCGCGATCACCACCACCCCCCCCCTCTCCCACCACCACCCTCCACCACAACCGTTACGGTCGCTTTTAACAGACTCGACAGAAATTCCGGAACATCGTTTTGGTTTTTTTTTTTGACATCCGAGAAAGCTTCGGAGTATGTTTTGGTTTTTCATGCGGTCTGTTAAACAACACACACACACTACACTACACACACTACACACACACACCAGGACAAAGATCCCCCGTGTTAGTCTCTAACAGGGCTGTAGGGGCAAGTGCTGTTAGCGAGCAGCAGCACCTATACACAGACAAAGTTCCCCCGTGTAGCCTCTAACAGGACTGTAGGGGCAAGTGCTGTTAGCGAGTAGCAGCAGCACCTATACACAGACAAAGATCCCCCGTGTAGCCTCTAACAGGCTGTAGGGGCAAGTGCTGTTAGCGAGTAGCAGCAGCACCTATACACAGACAAAGATCCCCCGTGTAGCCTCTAACAGGCTGTAGGGGCAAGTGCTGTTAGCGAGTAGCAGCAGCACCTATACACAGACAAAGATCCCCCGTGTAGCCTCTAACAGGCTGTAGGGGGCAAGTGCTGTTAGCGAGCAGCACCTATGAAGGCCGGAACTGCACACGAGGGGGTGGGTGGTCAGCATCACGCCCGGCCGCCTTTGTCTCCCCAGTGGCGATGTTTACTGCTACACACCGCACCGAGTTACTCATTTGAGGCTGAGTCGACCTAGGGGAGATCCAGGACCGGTTCAGATAATCGCAACTGGTGGTGTTGGCCGTGAGCGGGAATCGAACTCGGGTCGCCAGGTTCGTAGCGCTGACTCCTAAAAATAATTGCGAGTAAGTTTGTAATTAAACGGGGGATCTTTCTTGAACGTTGTTTTATTTTTAAATTTAAAACGCGGTGACCTTCAATTCTAGATTTTAAGCTTTCGTGACTGCAAGGATTCATGCTCTCAGGTAAAAATCAATAAAATAAATTAATGTAGTTTTCATTTATTTTATTGATTTTTACCTACGTGACTTTACCGTAGGTATGGGTGACCTTTAAATCTATCGTCACGGGGTCACCGAAACCCAGCCCCGACTCAGACTCGACCGGGGTTGGAGACTCTTTAAGCGGTGTACCTTTAACGCGATCGTTCTAATTGATGTCGATTAACTTTCGCGACGCGATTGATAAAGTTTTGCTTCACCATGAACTGGAGTACGGCGTAACACTTTTGCTTTTTCTCCCCGGCCGGCGCTAACGCCTCTGCGTCGATCAGCCTCCCATTATATCTGTACCATATGGAGATTCTCCCGGTACAGCTATTGAAGGCTTCACGAACTACGTGGTCAAAATAGATGTTAAATAATGTGGGAGCCAGAGGACATCCCTGTCGCACCCCAAGGTGTACAGGGAATGGCTCTGACTCCCGACCACGTAGTTTTACCCGGGCCTTAACGCACACCTACACACACACACCTCCAACAACAACCGCCATTCGCCACTAAGTGGCGGTGACGTCACCACGACGCTTGTGCCAGGCCATGTGCACCTTGAGCCCATCACGTGAAGTGTCGAACGACCGCTGGCAGGAGGTCACGGGGCAGACCCAGGTGCCACGGGTCGACTGACTGAGATGACTGGCTGATGCACCACCTGTGCCCCCTACTGTGCCAACCTGCTGTGCTTTAGCCACCCGGCGCTCCGCTCGTTGTTGCGAGCGTCGCTCCTCCGCCCTCCGTTGTTGTTGGAGGGCGACTGCCTCCAACTGCCCAGTAGCGTCCTTCACGAGCCTCCTCCACAGAGGCCGATCTTGACACCGCTGATACCAGTCATCAGCAAGTCCACTCAGCTCCACGTCCTCCTGTACCACATCACTCCATCTTTTCTCTAGCCCGTGCCGCGCCCGTTTAGCCCCCTCGATCCGGCCGAACAAAAGCTGTTTCGGCATGCGGTGGCTGGGCATGCGGGCTACATGGCCCAGCCAACGCAGCCTTGCCTGCCGGAGGAGCTCACCGATGGGACCTTGCCCAGATCTTTCAAGGATTTGTGAGCTCCTCACACAATCCAGCCTGTTTAAACCCAGGATGGTTCGTAGGCAGGCTAACCTAAATGTTTCTAACCGGTGAAGATGTTCCATTAAGGGGGTCCACGTTTCGCAAGCGTAGAGAAGGGAGGGAATGACTGTGGCCGAGAAGACCTGAAGCTTAGTGCGGAGCGACAGACCAGGTAGCTTCCACACAGCGTTACGCAACCGATGAAAAGATATTGCCGCTCGACTGATTCGTAGTGAGACCTCTGCTGTTAAACCGGATCCGGTCATGAGCACACTGCCCAGGTATGGGAAACTCTCCGCTCTCTCCACAACTGCCCCATCACCGATTAGGAGTTATGGGGGTGGAGTGTCCGATGTTACAAAATACCCAGGCAGGTGCTTAGTTTTGGTGGGGCTGATGGTAAGGCCCCACCTCTTAGTGGCACGCTCTAGTTTCAGCAGAAGTCTCTCCAACTCCTCCTCTGAATGAGCAGCAATTACCAAATCATCGGCATACATAACGTGGTTGAGCAATAGTGAGCCATCCCTTGACCGCACCCGGGCATCGATCAGCCTCCCATTGTACCTGTACCAAATGGAAATTTCCGCGGTACAGCTATTGAAGGCTTCACGAACTACGTGGTCAAAATAGATGTTAAATAATGTGGGAGCCAGAGGACATCCCTGTCGCACCCCAAGGTGTACAGGGAATGGCTTTGACTCCCGGCCACGTAGTTTTACCCCACACACACCCACACACATACACCTACACACACAACAACAACAACCGCCATTCGCCACTAAGTGGCGGTGACGTCACCACGACGTTTGTGCCACACACACCAACACACACTCACACACCCACAAACACACCGACACGCACACCCACACACACACCCACACATACACACACACACCCACGCACAGACACACCCACAAACACACACCCAAAAACACACCAACACCCACACACACACCCACACACACTCACACACCCACACACACACACCCACACACCCACCCACACACCCACACACAAACACCATGTGTCACACCGGCAATAAACCACGGCAAGGCGATGTCTTTGATGCTCAATATTTAATGTGCCTCACGTGCTGCACTAACACGACACTACCGCCACGACACAAAGCGACCACCACCATACTTCACCTGACACATCACCACGCCTGTGTTAACGCTGTGCCTTGGGAGCCAAGCTGGCGGATTTCTTTCACGTTTTTGGGGTGCACTCTGGAACTGTGTCCGCCTCTATGGGAAGCGTGGTGGTGGAGTGTTTGTGTGTGTGTATGTATGTGTGTGTATGTTTGTGTGTGTGTTTGTATGTGTATGTGTGTGTGTATGTGTGTGTGTCAGTGTGTGTGTCAGTGTGTGTGTGTCAGTGTGTGTGTCAGTGTGTGTGTGTCAGTATGTGTGTCAGTGTGTGTGTGTCAGTGTGTGTGTCAGTGTGTGTGTGTCAGTGTGTGTGTCAGTGTGTGTCAGTGTGTGTCAGTGTGTGTGTGTCAGTATGTGTGTCAGTGTGTGTGTCAGTATGTGTGTCAGTATGTGTGTGCGGTAGTGTAGTGGTTAGCGCTACGCCTCGCATCGAAACCTGGCAACCCGGGTTCGACTCCCGTTCACGGCCAACACCGGTGACGATTTATATGAACCGATCCTGGGCCTCGCCTAGATCGACTCAGCCTCAAATAAGTACCTGGTGCGGTGTGTAGTAAACATCGCCACTGGGGAGACAAAGGCGGCCGGGCGTGGTGCCGGCCACCCACCCCCTCGTGTGCCGTGCCGGCCTTCGTAGGTGCTGCTACTCGCTGACCTTCTATGACCTCCTGTCACAGGTGCTGGCTAAAGTGGCCCCTCGGGATAGAGTCATCTTGTTGGGTGACTTCAATGCCCGAGTTGGTCATGATGCTGGCACCTGGTCTGGAGTGATTGGAAGGCATGGGCCAGATCAGCTCAATAACAACGGAATGAGGCTGCTAGATTTTTGTGCAGCCCATGGGCTTGTAATTACCAACGCACTGTTCCGGCATCGGCGCATCCACACAACATCATGGATGCATGCCGGGTCCAATCAAGAAACAGCTGCTGGACTACATAGTGACGGAACAGCGGATGCGAGCCCATGTCCTTGACACCAGGGCCTACCGTGGAGCTGATTTGCCCACTGACCATCGACTTGTCATCTGTAAGATGCGCCTGCCATTCTTCCACTCCGGTGGTGAGCGTACACCCAGGCACCCCATTCAAACCCACAGTGGCCTGGTCTCAGCTAGCTGATGAAAGTTGCAAGCGAGAATCTCACCGTCACTTGCGGCTGGGGTTGGCATCGTCTCCCACTCCTCTCCATCTGATGCTGAGGGGCAAATGGGTGAGGTTCAGACCTGTGGCTCATGTAGCTGCAATAGCTGCATTTGGGAATGCGGTGCCGACCTCCCCAGAGCCCCTGGCTGAAGGAGGAGGTTTTCCGGCTAGTTATGAGAAAACGCGAGGCTTGGGGAGAATGAGGAGGCTTACCTCGGCCTTCGCTCAGATATTCGGAGAGCCTTGAAGCACTGCGAGGATGAGTGGTGGCCGTGGGTTACTGTTGAGATGGAAATCCGCCTCGGTAACCCGCAATCGCGAATCACTGTTTAATTCCACCAAACAAGTTACTTTCAGCGCCTCAGTTATCACCATTCTTCAGGGAAAGAACGCTCAATCCGACCTTCGACATCGCCCCCCCCCCCCCCCCCCCCCCCAGGGACTGGTCTGCAGGTTTTGCCGAGCATTTCTGTGAGGTCCCTGGGTGAGGGGAATTCCCTCAGCACGGACAATATCGTGGGGCAAGGTGGGGATGGCCCTGCCAGGGCTGTGGTGCCTCAAATATTGGCAGAAGTTGCCAACCCTTCTGAGTGGCTGCCTGAGGTGCCATCTGTGCAGGAGGTGTGAGGGACCAGGAAAATCACCGGGCAGAGACGATCTCCCAAGCAACATGCTGAGGGAGGGTGGCATCTGTGTGCAGACTGCCCTACGTGACATCACCAAAACTGCCTGGACCACAGGACGGGTTCCGCAGGATTGGAAGGATGGCCCTAGTGGTCCCGCTCTATTAACGAGAGGGGACCACCAGGTATCCTGGTGGACTCCCAGTGTGCCGGGAAAGGTCCTGGCAAGGATAATTTTTCAACATCGCCTTGCCAGGCACGCTGAGGAGAGGCTTGCGGAGCCCCAGTGCGGTTTCAGGAAAGGGCGGTCCTGCACAGATGCAATATTTTCTGTCCGTCTGCTTCGATACCATCAATAGGCCTGGGCTATGGGCAGTTCTTCGTGTTTTCGGAGTCCCTGACCCTCTGCTCACGATCATTAAGGACCTTCATGATGGTGAGCGGGCCCGGGTAAAGCTACGTGGCCGGCAGTCTGAGCCATTCCCTGTTCACCTTGGGGTGCGACAGGGGTGTCCTCTGGCTCCCACATTATTTCAGTAGCTGTACCGAAGGAATTTTCATCTGATACAGATACAATGGGAGGCTGATTGATGCTCGGGTGCGGTCAAGGGATGGCTCCCTATTGCTCAACCACGTTATTATGTATGCCGATGATCTGGTAATTGCTGCTCATTCAGAGGAGGAGTTGGAGACGCTGCTGCTGAGACTGGAGCGTGCCACTAAGAGATGGGGCCTTACCATCAGCCCCACCAAAACTAAGCACCTGCCTGGGTATTTTGTACCATCGGACACTCCACCCCCACAACTCCCAATCGGTGATGGGGCAGTTGTGGAGAGAGTGGAGAGTTTCCCATACCTGGGCAGTGTGCTTATGACCGGCTCCAGTTTAACAGCAGAGGTCTCACTCCGAATCAGTCGAGCGGCAATATCTTTTCTTCGGTTGCGTAACGCTGTGTGGAAGCTACCTGGTCTGTCGCTCCGCACAAAGCTTTGGGTCTTCTCGGCCACGGTCATTCCTTCCCTTGTCTACGCTTGCGAAACGTGGACCACCCTAATGGAACATCTTCGTGTTTTTGTACGTGTGTGTTTGTATGTGTGTGTTTGTTTTTGCGTATGTTTTTTATGTATGTGTTTATGTGTGTTTGTGCGTATGTGTACGTATGTTAGTATGTATATGTGTGTGTGTGTATGCAAGTCCACTCTGAAATAAAACGATGACCAAATCACTCCAGAGTAACCTTGTTTTTTGGGTACACGTTGTGAAAGTGCGGGTGGAGTTTAAATGAATCATTGCGGCATACGTTGAAAAAGTGTTTGTGTGGCCGTATCTAATGCATATTTTGGGGTACACGTTGAGAAAGTGTTTGTGTCGCAGTGTCTAATGCAAATTTTGCGGTACACGTTGTGAAAGTGTTTGTGTGGACGTGTCTAATGAATACAATTTTTGGGGTATCCTTTGTTAAACTGCTCGTGGCTGTCCCATCTTTTGGGGGGGGGGGGGGGTGACCTTGTTTAAAGTGCTCGTGGCTGTCCAATATTTTTTGGGGTACCCTTTGTTAAAGTGCTTCTGGCTGTCCAATTAAATCTTTTCTTTTGGGTACCCTTTGTTAAACTGTTGGTCGCTGTCCGATTCACCTCTATGGGGTGGGGGATACCCTTTGGGAAAGGGCTTGTGGCCTGTCTAACGAATCTCCATTTTCTTGGGGTACCCTTTCTTAAAGTGCTCATCGCTGTCCATTCTTTTTTGGGGTACCCTTTGGGAAAGTCCTTCTGGCCCTGGAGTCGTGGTCGCTACCGGAGTCGTCGCTACAGAACGGAGTCGCCGCTACCGGAGTCGTCGCTACTGGAGTCGTGGCTACCGAGCCCTACCAGCACACCACCACCACAACCACCACCACGACGGCCAACCCCCCAAAACCCCAAACCAACCGAGACGTTACAAGTGGAGGGGGTGAACATCCGCAAGACGACGACGAAGACGACGAGGAGGAGGAGGAGGCTGCGAGGCACGGGACGAACGTTCCAACACCGCCAGGCTCCCTTAATCCTGCAAGCAACGAACAGAAAAATAAAAGACGCGAATGTACCCCGTGTTAGTCTCTAACAGGCTGTAGGGGCAAGTGCTGTTAGCGAGTAGCAGCAGCACCTATACACAGACAAAGATCCCCCGTGTTAGTCTCTAACAGGCTGTAGGGGCAAGTGCTGTTAGCGAGTAGCAGCAGCACCTATACACATACAAAGGTCCCCCGTGTAGCCTCTAACAGGCTGTAGGGGCAAGTGCTGTTAGCGAGTAGCAGCAGCGCCTATACACAGACAAAGATCCCCCGTGTAGCCTCTAACAGGCTGTAGGGGCAAGTGCTGTTAGCGAGTAGCAGCAGCGCCTATACACAGACAAAGATCCCCCGTGTAGCCTCTAACAGGCTGTAGGGGCAAGTGCTGTTAGCGAGTAGCAGCAGCACCTATACACAGACAAAGATCCCCCGTGTAGCCTCTAACAGGCTGTAGGGGCAAGTGCTGTTAGCGAGTAGCAGCACCGCCTATACACAGACAAAGATCCCCCGTGTAGCCTCTAACAGGCTGTAGGGGCAAGTGCTGTTAGCGAGTAGCAGCACCTATACACAGACAAAGATCCCCGTGTAGCCTCTAACAGGCTGTAGGGGCAAGTGCTGTTAGCGAGTAGCAGCAGCGCCTATACACAGACAAAGGTCCCCCGTGTAGCCTCTAACAGGCTGTAGGGGCAAGTGCTGTTAGCGAGTAGCAGCAGCGCCTATACACAGACAAAGATCCCCCGTGTAGCCTCTAACAGGCTGTAGGGGCAAGTGCTGTTAGCGAGTAGCAGCAGCGCCTATACACAGACAAAGGTCCCCCGTGTAGCCTCTAACAGGCTGTAGGGGCAAGTGCTGTTAGCGAGTAGCAGCAGCGCCTATACACAGACAAAGATCCCCCGTGTAGCCTCTAACAGGCTGTAGGGGCAAGTGCTGTTAGCGAGTAGCAGCACCGCCTATACACAGACAAAGATCCCCCGTGTAGCCTCTAACAGGCTGTAGGGGCAAGTGCTGTTAGCGAGCAGCAGCACCTATACACAGACAAAGATCCCCCGTGTAGCCTCTAACAGGCTGTAGGGGCAAGTGCTGTTAGCGAGTAGCAGCAGCGCCTATACACAGACAAAGGTCCCCCGTGTAGCCTCTAACAGGCTGTAGGGGCAAGTGCTGTTAGCGAGTAGCAGCAGCGCCTATACACAGACAAAGATCCCCCGTGTAGCCTCTAACAGGCTGTAGGGGCAAGTGCTGTTAGCGAGTAGCAGCACCGCCTATACACAGACAAAGATCCCCCATGTAGCCTCTAACAGGCTGTAGGGGCAAGTGCTGTTAGCGAGCAGCAGCACCTATACACAGACAAAGATCCCCCGTGTAGCCTCTAACAGGCTGTAGGGGCAAGTGCTGTTAGCGAGTAGCAGCAGCACCTATACACAGACAAAGATCCCCCGTGTAGCATCTAACAGGCTGTAGGGGCAAGTGCTGTTAGCGAGTAGCAGAAGCACCTATGCACAGACAAAGATCCCCCGTGTAGCCTCTAACAGGCTGTAGGGGCAAGTGCTGTTAGCGAGTAGCAGCAGCACCTATACACAGACAAAGATCCCCCGTGTAGCCTCTAACAGGTTGTAGGGGCAAGTGCTGTTAGCGAGCAGCAGCAGCACCTATACACAGACAAAGATCCCCCGTGTAGCCTCTAACAGGTTGTAGGGGCAAGTGCTGTTAGCGAGCAGCAGCAGCACCTATACACAGACAAAGATCCCCCGTGTAGCCTCTAACAGGTTGTAGGGGCAAGTGCTGTTAGCGAGCAGCAGCAGCACCTATACACAGACAAAGATCCCCCGTGTAGCCTCTAACAGGTTGTAGGGGCAAGTGCTGTTAGCGAGTAGCAGCGCCTATACACAGACAAAGATCCCCCGTGTAGCCTCTAACAGGCTGTAGGGGCAAGTGCTGTTAGCGAGTAGCAGCAGCACCTATACACAGACAAAGATCCCCCGTGTAGCGTCTAACAGGCTGTAGGGGCAAGTGCTGTTAGCGAGTAGTAGCAGCAGCGCCTATACACAGACAAAGATCCCCCGTGTAGCCTCTAACAGGCTGTAGCGGCAAGTGCTGTTAGCGAGTAGCAGCAGCGCCTATACACAGACAAAGATCCCCCGTGTAGCCTCTAACAGGCTGTAGGGGCAAGTGCTGTTAGCGAGTAGCAGCAGCGCCTATACACAGACAAAGGTCCCCCGTGTAGCCTCTAACAGGCTGTAGGGGCAAGTGCTGTTAGCGAGTAGCAGCAGCACCTATACACAGACAAAGATCCCCCGTGTAGCCTCTAACAGGCTGTAGGGGCAAGTGCTGTTAGCGAGTAGCAGCACCGCCTATACACAGACAAAGATCCCCCGTGTAGCCTCTAACAGGCTGTAGGGGCAAGTGCTGTTAGCGAGTAGCAGCAGCACCTATACACAGACAAAGATCCCCCGTGTAGCCTCTAACAGGTTGTAGGGGCAAGTGCTGTTAGCGAGCAGCAACAGCACCTATACACAGACAAAGATCCCCCGTGTAGCCTCTAACAGGTTGTAGGGGCAAGTGCTGTTAGCGAGCAGCAGCAGCACCTATACACAGACAAAGATCCCCCGTGTAGCCTCTAACAGGTTGTAGGGGCAAGTGCTGTTAGCGAGTAGCAGCGCCTATACACAGACAAAATCCCCCGTGTAGCCTCTAACAGGCTGTAGGGGCAAGTGCTGTTAGCGAGTAGCAGCAGCACCTATACACAGACAAAGATCCCCCGTGTAGCGTCTAACAGGCTGTAGGGGCAAGTGCTGTTAGCGAGTAGTAGCAGCAGCGCCTATACACAGACAAAGATCCCCCGTGTAGCCTCTAACAGGCTGTAGCGGCAAGTGCTGTTAGCGAGTAGCAGCAGCGCCTATACACAGACAAAGATCCCCCGTGTAGCCTCTAACAGGCTGTAGGGGCAAGTGCTGTTAGCGAGTATCAGCAGCACCTATACACAGACAAAGATCTCCCGTGTAGCCTCTAACAGGCTGTAGGGGCAAGTGCTGTTAGCGAGTAGCAGCAGCACCTATACACATACAAAGATCCCCCGTGTAGCCTCTAACAGGCTGTAGGGGCAAGTGCTGTTAGCGAGTAGCAGCACCGCCTATACACAGACAAAGATCCACGTGTAGCCTCTAACAGGCTGTAGGGGCAAGTGCTGTTAGCGAGTAGCAGCAGCGCCTATACACAGACAAAGGTCCCCCGTGTAGCCTCTAACAGGCTGTAGGGGCAAGTGCTGTTAGCGAGTAGCAGCAGCACCTATACACAGACAAAGATCCCCCGTGTAGCCTCTAACAGGCTGTAGGGGCAAGTGCTGTTAGCGAGTAGCAGCACCGCCTATACACAGACAAAGATCCCCCGTGTAGCCTCTAACAGGCTGTAGGGGCAAGTGCTGTTAGCGAGCAGCAGCACCTATACACAGACAAAGATCCCCGTGTAGCCTCTAACAGGCTGTAGGGGCAAGTGCTGTTAGCGAGTAGCAGCAGCGCCTATACACAGACAAAGGTCCCCCGTGTAGCCTCTAACATGCTGTAGGGGCAAGTGCTGTTAGCGAGTAGCAGCAGCACCTATACACAGACAAAGATCCCCCGTGTAGCCTCTAACAGGCTGTAGGGGCAAGTGCTGTTAGCGAGCAGCAGCAGCACCTATACACAGACAAAGATCCCCCGTGTAGCCTCTAACAGGTTGTAGGGGCAAGTGCTGTTAGCGAGTAGCAGCGCCTATACACAGACAAAGATCCCCCGTGTAGCCTCTAACAGGCTGTAGGGGCAAGTGCTGTTAGCGAGTAGCAGCAGCACCTATACACAGACAAAGATCCCCCGTGTAGCGTCTAACAGGCTGTAGGGGCAAGTGCTGTTAGCGAGTAGTAGCAGCAGCGCCTATACACAGACAAAGATCCCCCGTGTAGCCTCTAACAGGCTGTAGCGGCAAGTGCTGTTAGCGAGTAGCAGCAGCGCCTATACACAGACAAAGATCCCCCGTGTAGCCTCTAACAGGCTGTAGGGGCAAGTGCTGTTAGCGAGTAGCAGCAGCGCCTATACACAGACAAAGGTCCCCCGTGTAGCCTCTAACAGGCTGTAGGGGCAAGTGCTGTTAGCGAGTAGCAGCAGCACCTATACACAGACAAAGATCCCCCGTGTAGCCTCTAACAGGCTGTAGGGGCAAGTGCTGTTAGCGAGTAGCAGCACCGCCTATACACAGACAAAGATCCCCCGTGTAGCCTCTAACAGGCTGTAGGGGCAAGTGCTGTTAGCGAGTAGCAGCAGCACCTATACACAGACAAAGATCCCCCGTGTAGCCTCTAACAGGTTGTAGGGGCAAGTGCTGTTAGCGAGCAGCAACAGCACCTATACACAGACAAAGATCCCCCGTGTAGCCTCTAACAGGTTGTAGGGGCAAGTGCTGTTAGCGAGCAGCAGCAGCACCTATACACAGACAAAGATCCCCCGTGTAGCCTCTAACAGGTTGTAGGGGCAAGTGCTGTTAGCGAGTAGCAGCGCCTATACACAGACAAAATCCCCCGTGTAGCCTCTAACAGGCTGTAGGGGCAAGTGCTGTTAGCGAGTAGCAGCAGCACCTATACACAGACAAAGATCCCCCGTGTAGCGTCTAACAGGCTGTAGGGGCAAGTGCTGTTAGCGAGTAGTAGCAGCAGCGCCTATACACAGACAAAGATCCCCCGTGTAGCCTCTAACAGGCTGTAGCGGCAAGTGCTGTTAGCGAGTAGCAGCAGCGCCTATACACAGACAAAGATCCCCCGTGTAGCCTCTAACAGGCTGTAGGGGCAAGTGCTGTTAGCGAGTAGCAGCAGCACCTATACACAGACAAAGATCTCCCGTGTAGCCTCTAACAGGCTGTAGGGGCAAGTGCTGTTAGCGAGTAGCAGCAGCACCTATACACATACAAAGATCCCCCGTGTAGCCTCTAACAGGCTGTAGGGGCAAGTGCTGTTAGCGAGTAGCAGCACCGCCTATACACAGACAAAGATCCACGTGTAGCCTCTAACAGGCTGTAGGGGCAAGTGCTGTTAGCGAGTAGCAGCAGCGCCTATACACAGACAAAGGTCCCCCGTGTAGCCTCTAACAGGCTGTAGGGGCAAGTGCTGTTAGCGAGTAGCAGCAGCACCTATACACAGACAAAGATCCCCCGTGTAGCCTCTAACAGGCTGTAGGGGCAAGTGCTGTTAGCGAGTAGCAGCACCGCCTATACACAGACAAAGATCCCCCGTGTAGCCTCTAACAGGCTGTAGGGGCAAGTGCTGTTAGCGAGCAGCAGCACCTATACACAGACAAAGATCCCCGTGTAGCCTCTAACAGGCTGTAGGGGCAAGTGCTGTTAGCGAGTAGCAGCAGCGCCTATACACAGACAAAGGTCCCCCGTGTAGCCTCTAACAGGCTGTAGGGGCAAGTGCTGTTAGCGAGTAGCAGCAGCACCTATACACAGACAAAGATCCCCCGTGTAGCCTCTAACAGGCTGTAGGGGCAAGTGCTGTTAGCGAGTAGCAGCAGCACCTATACACAGACAAAGATCCCCCGTGTAGCCTCTAACAGGCTGTAGGGGCAAGTGCTGTTAGCGAGCAGCGCCTATGAAGGCTACCGGCGCTATGGCACACGAGGGGGGTGGGTGGCCAGCAACCACCCCCGGCCGCCTTTGTCTCCCCCGGCGAGCGATGTTCACTGCTACACACCACAGCGCATGGGGTTACTCGTTTGAGGCCGAGTCGACCTAGGGGAGGAGGGCCCAGGACCGGATGAGACGATTCGCTGTCACGGGCTCTTCGTGGCCGTGAGCGGGGAATCAAACTCGGGTCTGGCGCTAACCGCTGCACCACCGCTCCCCACACACACACAGTATAATGCCCCAATAGGGACGTTGTCATGATCATTATGATCACGATGGTAATCGTCTAAACCGTGGCTGGGAAAACCTTTATTTCTGCCAAGGGCCATTTTTAATATTTATAAAACGTCATTCGCGGGCCATACAAAATGATCAACTTAAAAATTAGCTCCGTTTATATTTGGTAAAACGTTTCATTAACTCGCTCCCCCCCACCCGCCCCCCCCCCTAATGCGATGGGCTGGAACCGCTTTAAATCTAGAATTAAATCTAGAATGGAACCGCTTCTCTTTGGGCGAGGCGTGGTGATGATGTTAGCCGGTACCGACGATGTTGTCGCTGCTACTCGCGACCGCTTTTCAAGGCTTTTGCTCTCCTAGATTTATCGAATTTCGAGGCCCCCGCCCGCGGTTGCCTTGGCAGGGCCAGAGACCCAAATGATTCCGCGGGCCTCAGACGGCCCGCGGGACGGACGGTTCCCCAAGCCCCTGTTCTAAACGGGCATTCTGTTATCATGGGCTATATATAAACAAATTATAGTAAATACTCTTGGTTCTTTCGGTGAAGTCACCACGTAGAAGGGGAAACAATAAAATAATAAAAATATAAAACAATGAAATTCTCACGACGTTTCGACTGAAACACGAGAAGCAATCATCATCAGGTGTGAAAGCCACAGCAAGAACAATTTTAAAAAAGTGGCGTTTTTTATTTTAACTTTAGCACAACGGAGAGCGATTTGGCAGTTTGTTCAGATGGACGAGTCCATCTATGTTCGGAAAAGAGGAGGGGGGAGACGAAAATAATGGGTGCGGTCTGAAAGCCACCGTTAGCGTGAACAATCAATTAAGACCCTAAATGGTTTATCAAATCCGTCCAATGATTGCTAAGCCAGAATCCATCTTCTCGCTTGAAATTGTCTCTCTGTGTTTGTATATGTGGATAGCCTCATGAGCGAATCTCTCATGGTAGCCAGATGGCTTGCAAAGAACCTCCGTCTTGGAGAAGTCAATGTCATGTGAACCTACTGAATTATAACAGTGATATGCCACGGCCGAGGTGTTGGTCCTACCGTGTTTTAGGTCTGCTTTGTGTTCACGAATGCTTTGGTTTTCACACCTGATGATGATTGCTTGCGTTGCAGTCGAAACGTCGTGATAATTTTATTGCTTTATATTTTTATTATTTTATTGTTTCCCTTCTACGTGGTGGTGACTTTACCGAAAGAACCAAGAATATGAATCACTGCAGTCACGAAAGCTTTAAATCAAAAGTCTAATATGTTTTATGCCGTTCTCTGGCAATAAAACGGGCGTCGTTTTAAGATGTTCAAACACCAAATGGAGTCAGGCTTGATTTGAAGCTTTCATGACTGCAGGCATCCACACTCATTGGTTCTTTCGGTAAAGTCACGTAGGTATAATAATAATAATAGATCACGACGTTTCGATCGCAACACAAGCGGTCGTCATCAGGTGAGACAAACACAGCAAGACTTGCAAGACATCTCACCCATCTCACCCATCCCACTCATCCCACCCATCTCACCCATCCCACCCATCCCACCCATCCCACCCATCTCACCATCCCACCCATCCCACCCATCTCACCCATCCCACCCATCCCACTCATCCCACCCATCCCACCCATCTCACCCATCGCACTCATCCCACCCATCTCACCCATCCCACCCATCCCACTCATCTCACCCATCCCACCCATCTCACCATCCCACCCATCCCACCCATCTCACCATCTCACCCATCCCACCATCCCACCCATCCCACCCATCTCACCATCTCACCCATCCCACCCATCTCACCATCTCACCCATCCCACCCATCTCACCATCCCACCCATCCCACCCATCCCACCCATCTCACCATCTCACCATCCCACCCATCCCACCCATCTCACCATCCCACCATCCCACCCATCCCTCCCATCCCACCCATCCCACCCATCCCACCCATCACTCCCATCTCACCATCCCACCCATCCCACCTATCTCACCATCCCACCCATCTCACCATCCCTCCCATTCCATCATCCCACCCATTCCTCCCATCTCAACATCTCACCATCCCACCCATCCCACCCATCTCACCATCCCGCCGATCTCACCATCTCACCATCCCACCTATCCCACCCATCCCACCCATCTCACCATCCCACCCATCCCACCCATCCCACCCATCCCTCCCATCCCACCCATTCCACCCATCCCACCCATCCCTCCCATCCCACCCATCCCACCCATCTCACCATCCCACCCATCCCACCCATCCCACCCATCCCTCCCATCCCACCCATTCCACCCATCCCACCCATCCCTCCCATCCCACCCATCCCACCCATCCCACCCATCTCACCATCCCACCCATCTCACCATCCCACCCATCTCACCATCCCACCCATCCCACCCATCTCACCATCCCACCCATCTCACCATCCCACCCATCTCACTATCCCACTCATCTCACCATCTCACCATCCCACCCATCCCACCCATCTCACCATCCCACCCATCCCACCCATCTCACCATCCCACCCATCTCACCATCCCACCCATCCCACCCATCTCACCATCCCACCCATCTCACCATCCCACCCATCCCACCCATCTCACCATCCCACCCATCCCTCCCATCTCACCATCTCACCATCCCACCCATCCCACCCATCCCACCCATCCCACCCATCCCACCATCCCACCCATCTCACCATCCCACCCATCCCACCCATCTCACCATCCCACCCATCTCACCATCCCTCCCATTCCATCATCCCACCCATTCCTCCCATCTCAACATCTCACCATCCCACCCATCCCACCCATCTCACCATCCCGCCGATCTCACCATCTCACCATCCCACCCATCCCACCCATCCCACCCATCTCACCATCCCACCCATCCCACCCATCCCACCCATCCCTCCAATCCCACCCATTCCACCCATCCCACCCATCCCTCCCATCCCACCCATCCCACCCATCCCACCCATCTCACCATCCCACCCATCCCACCCATCCCACCCATCCCTCCCATCCCACCCATTCCACCCATCCCACCCATCCCTCCCATCCCACCCATCCCACCCATCCCACCCATCTCACCATCCCACCCATCTCACCATCCCACCCATCTCACCATCCCACCCATCCCACCCATCTCACCATCCCACCCATCTCACCATCCCACCCATCTCACTATCCCACTCATCTCACCATCTCACCATCCCACCCATCCCACCCATCTCACCATCCCACCCATCCCACCCATCTCACCATCCCACCCATCTCACCATCCCACCCATCCCACCCATCTCACCATCCCACCCATCTCACCATCCCACCCATCCCACCCATCTCACCATCCCACCCATCCCTCCCATCTCACCATCTCACCATCCCACCCATCCCACCCATCCCACCCATCCCACCCATCCCACCATCCCACCCATCTCACCATCCCACCCATCCCACCCATCTCACCATCCCACCCATCTCACCATCCCACCCATCCCACCCATCTCACCATCCCACCCATCCCTCCCATCTCACCATCTCACCATCCCACCCATCCCACTCATCTCATCATCCCACCCATCCCACTAATCTCATCATCCCACCCATCTCACCATCTCACCATCCCACCCATCCCACCCATCTCACCATCCCACCCATCCCTCCCATCTCACCATCTCACCATCCCACCCATCCCACTAATCTCACCATCTCACCCATCCCACTCATCTCATCATCCCACCCATCTCACCATCTCACCATCCCACCCATCCCACCCATCTCACCCATCTCACCATCCCAGCCATCCCACCCATCTCACCATCCCACCCATCTCACCATCTCACCCATCTCACCATCCCACCCATCCCACCCATCTCACCATCCCACCCATCTCACCATCCCACCCATCCCACCCATCTCACCATCTCACCATCCCACCCATCTCACCATCCCACCCATCCCACCCATCCCTCCCATCTCACCATCTCACCATCCCACCCATCCCACTCATCTCATCATCCCACCCATCCCACTAATCTCACCATCTCACCCATCCCACTCATCTCATCATCCCACCCATCTCACCATCTCACCATCCCACCCATCCCACCCATCTCACCATCCCACCCATCCCACCCATCTCACCATCCCACCCATCTCACCATCCCACCCATCCCACCCATCTCACCATCCCACCCATCTCACCATCTCACCCATCTCACCATCCCACCCATCCCACCCATCTCACCATCCCACCCATCTCACCATCTCACCATCCCACCCATCCCACTCATCTCACCATCCCACCCATCCCACCCATCTCACCATCCCACCCATCCCACCCATCTCACCCATCTCACCATCCCACCCATCCCACCCATCTCACCATCCCACCCATCCCACCATCCCACCATCCCACTCATCTCACCATCCCACCCATCCCACCATCCCACCCATCTCACCATCTCACCCATCCCACCATCCCACCCATCTCACCATCCCACCCATCCCACCCATCTCACCATCCCACCATCCCACCCATCCCTCCCATCCCACCCATCCCACCCATCACTCCCATCTCACCATCTCACCATCCCACCCATCCCACCTATCCCACCCATCCAACCTATCTCACCATCCCACCCATCTCACCATCCCTCCCATTCCATCATCCCACCCATTCCTCCCATCTCAACATCTCACCATCCCACCCATCCCACCCATCCCACCCATCCCTCCCATCCCACCCATCCCACCCATCTCACCATCCCACCCATCCCACCCATCCCACCCATCCCTCCCATCCCACCCATTCCACCCATCCCACCCATCCCACCCATCCCACCCATATCACCATCCCACCCATCTCACCATCCCACCCATCCCACCCATCTCACCATCCCACCCATCTCACCATCCCACCCATCCCACCCATCTCACCATCCCACCCATCTCACCATCTCACCCATCTCACCATCCCACCCATCCCACCCATCTCACCATCCCACCCATCTCACCATCTCACCATCCCACCCATCCCACTCATCTCACCATCCCACCCATCCCACCCATCTCACCATCCCACCCATCCCACCCATCTCACCCATCTCACCATCCCACCCATCCCACCCATCTCACCATCCCACCCATCCCACCATCCCACCATCCCACTCATCTCACCATCCCACCCATCCCACCATCCCACCCATCTCACCATCTCACCCATCCCACCATCCCACCCATCTCACCATCCCACCCATCCCACCCATCTCACCATCCCACCATCCCACCCATCCCTCCCATCCCACCCATCCCACCCATCACTCCCATCTCACCATCTCACCATCCCACCCATCCCACCTATCCCACCCATTCAACCTATCTCACCATCCCACCCATCTCACCATCCCTCCCATTCCATCATCCCACCCATTCCTCCCATCTCAACATCTCACCATCCCACCCATCCCACCCATCCCACCCATCCCTCCCATCCCACCCATCCCACCCATCTCACCATCCCACCCATCCCACCCATCCCACCCATCCCTCCCATCCCACCCATTCCACCCATCCCACCCATCCCTCCCATCCCACCCATCCCACCCATCCCACCCATCTCACCATCCCACCCATCTCACCATCCCACCCATCTCACCATCCCACCCATCCCACCCATCTCACCATCCCACCCATCTCACCATCCCACCCATCTCACCATCCCACTCATCTCACCATCTCACCATCCCACCCATCCCACCCATCTCACCATCCCACCCATCCCACCCATCCCACCCATCTCACCATCCCACCCATCTCACCATCCCACCCATCCCACCCATCTCACCATCCCACCCATCTCACCATCCCACCCATCCCACCCATCTCACCATCCCACCCATCCCTCCCATCTCACCATCTCACCATCCCACCCATCTCACCATCCCACCCATCCCACCCATCCCACCCATCCCACCCATCTCACCATCCCACCCATCTCACCATCCCACCCATCTCACCATCTCACCATCCCACCCATCCCACCCATCTCACCATCCCACCCATCCCACCCATCTCACCCATCTCACCATCCCAGCCATCCCACCCATCTCACCATCCCACCCATCTCACCATCTCACCCATCTCACCATCCCACCCATCCCACCCATCTCACCATCCCACCCATCTCACCATCCCACCCATCCCACCCATCTCACCATCTCACCATCCCACCCATCTCACCATCCCACCCATCCCACCCATCCCTCCCATCTCACCATCTCACCATCCCACCCATCCCACTCATCTCATCATCCCACCCATCCCACTAATCTCACCATCTCACCCATCCCACTCATCTCATCATCCCACCCATCTCACCATCTCACCATCCCACCCATCCCACCCATCTCACCATCCCACCCATCCCACCCATCTCACCATCCCACCCATCTCACCATCCCACCCATCCCACCCATCTCACCATCCCACCCATCTCACCATCTCACCCATCTCACCATCCCACCCATCCCACCCATCTCACCATCCCACCCATCTCACCATCTCACCATCCCACCCATCCCACTCATCTCACCATCCCACCCATCCCACCCATCTCACCATCCCACCCATCCCACCCATCTCACCCATCTCACCATCCCACCCATCCCACCCATCTCACCATCCCACCCATCCCACCATCCCACCATCCCACTCATCTCACCATCCCACCCATCCCACCATCCCACCCATCTCACCATCTCACCCATCCCACCATCCCACCCATCTCACCATCCCACCCATCCCACCCATCTCACCATCCCACCATCCCACCCATCCCTCCCATCCCACCCATCCCACCCATCACTCCCATCTCACCATCTCACCATCCCACCCATCCCACCTATCCCACCCATCCAACCTATCTCACCATCCCACCCATCTCACCATCCCTCCCATTCCATCATCCCACCCATTCCTCCCATCTCAACATCTCACCATCCCACCCATCCCACCCATCCCACCCATCCCTCCCATCCCACCCATCCCACCCATCTCACCATCCCACCCATCCCACCCATCCCACCCATCCCTCCCATCCCACCCATTCCACCCATCCCACCCATCCCACCCATCCCACCCATATCACCATCCCACCCATCTCACCATCCCACCCATCCCACCCATCTCACCATCCCACCCATCTCACCATCCCACCCATCCCACCCATCTCACCATCCCACCCATCTCACCATCTCACCCATCTCACCATCCCACCCATCCCACCCATCTCACCATCCCACCCATCTCACCATCTCACCATCCCACCCATCCCACTCATCTCACCATCCCACCCATCCCACCCATCTCACCATCCCACCCATCCCACCCATCTCACCCATCTCACCATCCCACCCATCCCACCCATCTCACCATCCCACCCATCCCACCATCCCACCATCCCACTCATCTCACCATCCCACCCATCCCACCATCCCACCCATCTCACCATCTCACCCATCCCACCATCCCACCCATCTCACCATCCCACCCATCCCACCCATCTCACCATCCCACCATCCCACCCATCCCTCCCATCCCACCCATCCCACCCATCACTCCCATCTCACCATCTCACCATCCCACCCATCCCACCTATCCCACCCATCCAACCTATCTCACCATCCCACCCATCTCACCATCCCTCCCATTCCATCATCCCACCCATTCCTCCCATCTCAACATCTCACCATCCCACCCATCCCACCCATCCCACCCATCCCTCCCATCCCACCCATCCCACCCATCTCACCATCCCACCCATCCCACCCATCCCACCCATCCCTCCCATCCCACCCATTCCACCCATCCCACCCATCCCTCCCATCCCACCCATCCCACCCATCCCACCCATCTCACCATCCCACCCATCTCACCATCCCACCCATCTCACCATCCCACCCATCCCACCCATCTCACCATCCCACCCATCTCACCATCCCACCCATCTCACCATCCCACTCATCTCACCATCTCACCATCCCACCCATCCCACCCATCTCACCATCCCACCCATCCCACCCATCCCACCCATCTCACCATCCCACCCATCTCACCATCCCACCCATCCCACCCATCTCACCATCCCACCCATCTCACCATCCCACCCATCCCACCCATCTCACCATCCCACCCATCCCTCCCATCTCACCATCTCACCATCCCACCCATCTCACCATCCCACCCATCCCACCCATCCCACCCATCCCACCCATCTCACCATCCCACCCATCTCACCATCCCACCCATCCCACCCATCTCACCATCCCACCCATCTCACCATCCCACCCATCCCACCCATCCCTCCCATCTCACCATCTCACCATCCCACCCATCCCACTCATCTCATCATCCCACCCATCCCACTCATCTCAGCATCTCACCCATCCCACCCATCTCACCATCCCACCCATCTCACCATCTCACCATCCCACCCATCCCACTCATCTCACCATCCCACCCATCCCACCCATCTCACCATCCCACCATCCCACCCATCCCACCAATCCCACCCATCTCACCATCTCACCATCTCACCATCCCACCATCCCACCCATCCCACCCATCTCACCATCCCACCCATCTCACCATCTCACCCATCTCACCATCCCACCCATCCCACCCATCTCACCATCCCACCCATCTCACCATCCCACCTATCCCACCCATCTCACCATCCCACCAATCCCTCCCATCTCACCAACTCACCATGCCCACCATCCCACTCATCTCACCATCCCACCCATCCCACCCATCCCACCCATCTCACCATCCCACCCATCCCAGCCATCTCACCATCCCACCCATCTCACCATCCCACCCATCTCTCCCATCTCACCATCCCACCATCCCACCATCCCACCCATATCACCATCCCACCCATCCCACCCATCTCACCATCTCACCATCCCACCCATCCCACCCATCCCACCCATCTCACCATCCCACCATCCCACCATCCCACTCATCTCACCATTCCACCCATCCCACCCATCTCACCATCCCACCCATCTCACCATCTCACCATCCCACCCATCCCACCCATCCCACCCATCTCACCATCTCACCATATCCCACCCATCTCACCATCCCACCCATCCCACCCATCTCACCATCCCACCCATCCCACCCATCCCACCCATCCCACCCATCTCACCATCTCACCATCCCACCCATCTCACCATCCCACCCATCTCACCATCCCACCCATCTCACCATCCCACTCATCTCACCATCCCACCCATCCCACTCATCTCACCATCCCACCCATCTCACCATCCCACCCATCCCACCCATCCCACCCATCTCACCATCCCACCATCCCACCATCCCACTCATCTCACCATCCCACCCATCCCACCCATCCCACCCATCCCACCATCCCACCCATCTCACCATCCCACCCATCCCACCCATCCCACCCATCCCACCCATCTCACCATCTCACCATCCCACCCATCTCACCATCCCACCCATCTCACCATCCCACCCATCTCACCATCCCACTCATCTCACCATCCCACCATCCCACCCATCTCACCATCCCACCATCTCACCATCCCACCCATCCCTCCCATCTCACCATCTCACCATCTCACCATCCCCACCCATCTCACCATCCCACCCATCTCACCATCCCCACCCATCTCACCATCCCACCATCCCACCAATCCCACCATCCCACCCATCCCTCCCATCTCACCATCCCACCCACCCCACCTACCCCACCCACCTGTAGACGCAGCTGCAGGGAGGCCCTCAGCAGCCCCTCCAGCCCACGCTCGTTGGCCGCCCGGCCGCCTCCCCTGCGGCCCTCCAACCCGGCGGGCAGCGGCGGCCGCGGCCGGCGCCGCCGCGGGGACCGCAGCCAGGCCTCGACCGCCGGCTCCCACGGCCCGCCGGGCCGGCCTCGCCGGTACGCCGGAGCCGGGCCGCCCGCGTGCCGGGCCGCCGCCGGCCGAGGGATCGGAACGTCGGCCGGCGGCAAAGGAGGGGACTCGAACGGCGGGTCGTGGTGACCCCCGCTCCCGCGGAACCGCGCGGCCGGACGCAGATTTCCGCCGCCGCCGGAGTCGTCCTCGTCGGAGTCTTCGTCGGAGTCTTCGAAGGCCCTCGGGCCCCCGAGGAGGCCATCGGAGAACTCGAGCAGCGGCAGCAGCCGCTGGAGGGCGGCGGCGGCGGCGGCGGCGGCGGCGGCGCGACCGTCGGCCCCCTGGCCGCCGCGAGCGGGCCGGGGCCCTCCGTGGTAGCGGTGGCCGCCGTCGCGGTGGCGGCCGAGGGCGCTCCTTGCCGCGGCCTCCTCGTCGAGCTCGTCCGGCGGCGGGACGTCGTCGTCGTCGTCGTCGTCGTCGAGGCCGTAGCCGTCGTCGTAGCCGTCGTCGTCCGCACCGTCATGGCCGCTCACGTCGGCCAGCGGGGAGCGGTAGCGGCCGCCGGCCGAGGAGACGCCCTTGGCGACCTGGGCCCGGGACCTGGGGCTCACGGCGTCGTCTTCCTCGTCGTCTTCCTCCTCGTCGTCGTCGTCACGGCCGCCGGAGGCCCTCGGCGTGTGGCCGTAGAGGTAGGCCATGGGGTTGAGGCCGCCTCTCTTATCGACGCTGGCGCCGCCCTCCGACTCCTCCTCCTCCTCCACCTCATCGTCGTCGTCGTCGTCGCCGCTGTCGCCGCGCTTGCCGGTGCGGACGTTGAGTCTCGAGTCTCCGCTCCTCGGCACCGGCTGCGGAGAGCGTGCCACGCCTACGGCCGTGGCTCCGCCGTCGTCGCCGTCGTCGCTGCGGTCGCCGCGGTTGCCGTGGTCACCGCCGCCGCGGTCGCCGCGTCCGCCGAACGAGGCGCGGCCCCTCTGCCTGTCCGCTGTGGCGAGCGCTCGCAGCAGCTCCTCCGTGAAATCTCGCGACGACTCGTTGCGGTAAGAGGGCGGCTTCTCGACCGTCGCCGCTGCCGCCGGTGGTGCCGCTGCCGCCGGTGGTGCCGGTGGTGCCGGTGGTGCCGGCGGTGCCGGCGGCGGAGGAGGCGGAGGCCCCTCGGGGCTTCCCTCCGACACGCCGCTACCGTCGTTGCGGCCTGCGGCGGCGATGGTGGCGGCGATGGTGGCGGCCCGTCGAACCCCACCAAGCCTCCGCACTCCTTCTGCTTCTCCCTCTTCTACCTCCTCCACTTCGTCGTCGTCACCACCACGGCGGTGCCGGGCGGCTTCGTCCATCAGGGCCTCGAGGGCCGCGAAGGCCTCCGCACCGTCTCCTGCCTCCTCCTCCTCCTCAGCCGCCGCCGCCGCCGCTCGGGAGCCCAGCCAGGCCGGCTTCCCGCCACCACCGCCATCGCCGCCACCGCCTCCACCTCGTCCGCCGCCTCCACCTCGTCCGCCGCCTCCACCTCGTCCGCCGCCTCCACCTCCTCCGCCACCCCCCATCGTCGTCGTCGCCGCCGCCGCCTTCAGCAGCCGTCGAGCGAGCGACCGCACGAAGCCGTCCTGGCCACCGTCCTGCGTGGCGGCGCCTGCCTCACCTTGGCCGAGTTGCTGCTGCTGCTGCTCTTGTTGTTGTTGTTGCTGTTGCTCTTGTTGTTGTTGTTGTTGCTCTTGTTGTTGTTGCTCTTGTTGTTGTTGTTGTTGCTGGTGGTGGTGGTGGTGGCGGTGGTGGCTGTGGCGGTGGTCGCCATACCCGTCGCCGTCCACCGCGTGGCTTCGCGCAGGAGAGGCCTCGGCCTTGGTCACGTGGCCTCGGTGGGGCGCACGTGACGCGTGCGCAGTGGCGAGCAGCAGCAGCAGCAGCAGGGGGAGGGGGCAGCGATGGGGTGGGGCCATCGCGCTAAGGGTGGGGGAGGTGGCTGGGTGTGGGGGGTGTGGGGGGGTGAGGGTGTGGTGAGGGTGTGTGTGGTGTGTGTGTGGTGTGTGTGGTGTGTGTGTGGTGTGTGTGTGGTGTGTGTATGTGTGTGTGTGGTGTGTGTGTGGTGTGTGTGTGTGTAGTGTGTGTGTGTGTGGTGTTTGTGTGTGGTGTGTGTGTATGTGTGTGGTGTGTGTGTGTGTGGTGTGTGTGTGTGTAGTGTGTGTGGTGTGTGTGTGTGGTGTGTGTACGTGTGGTGTGTGTGGTGTGTGTGTGTGGTGTGTGTGTGTGGTGTGTGGTGAGGGTGTGTGTGTGGTGTGTGTATGTGTGTGGTGTGTGTGTGGTGTGTGGTGTGTGTGTGTGTGGTGTGTGTACGTGTGGTGTGTGTGGTGTGTGTGTGTGGTGTGTGTGTGTGGTGAGGGTGTGGTGTGTGTGTGTGGTGTGTGTGTGTGGTGTGTGTGTAGTGTGTGTGTGTGGTGAGGGTGTGGTGTGTGTGTGTGGTGTGTGTGTGTGTGGTGTGTGTACGTGTGGGGGTGGTGGCAGTGGTCGAGGGTGGACGTGAACAGCAGACCAAGGCTGGGAGGAGAGAGAGGAAGAGAGAAGAGAGGCGCACGCAGAGCGAAGAGAGACAGAGCGAGAGGAGAGAGAGAGGGGAGAGGCAGCGGCTCGAAGCGAATGAATGAAATGAAATGTTTGCAAGGGGGGCGCCGAGAGGAGAGGGAGGGGGAGAGGAGGGGGGAGAGAGGGAGAGGAGGGGGAGAGGAGGGGGAGGGGGGAGAGGAGGGGGGAGAGAGGGAGAGGAGGGGGAGAGGAGGGGGATAGGAGGGGGATAGGAGGGGGGAGAGAGGGAGGGAGAGGGAGAGGAGGGGGAGAGGAGGGGGATAGGAGGGGGATAGGAGGGGGGAGAGAGGGGGGGAGAGAGGAGGGAAAGGAGAGAGAGGGAGAGGAGGGGGAGAGGAGGGGGGAGAGAGGGAGAGGAGGGGGAGGGGGAGAGGAGGGAAAGGAGGGAGAGGGAGAGAAGGGGGGAGAGGGGAGGGAGAGGAGGGGGAGAGGAGGGGGAGAGAGGAGGGGGGGAGAGAGGGAGAGGAGGGGGAGAGGGAGAGGAGGGGGAGGAGAGGGGAGAGAGGGAGGGAGAGGAGGGGGAGAGAGGAGGGGGAGGAGAGAGAGGGAGAGAGGGAGGGAGAGGGGAGGGAAAGGAGGGAGGGGGAGAGAGGGAGGGAGAGAGGAGGGACATGACCGAGTGTCCCGAGAAGGCAAAAGCCATCAATTGGAGCACAACATCGCTGCTGCACCACCTGGGAGTGTTCCTGAGACCAGAGGAGGAACCACCGCAGAGGAACTGGCTCGAGCTGGAGGAGAAGGCGAAGGAGCGGCTGGCCACCTGGAGTCGCCTGTGCAAGTTCCTCACCTTCAGGACAAAGACGTCGGTGGTGAACCAGCCGGTGACGTCCATGCTGTGGCACCGGCTCTTCTCCCTGCACCCCCCCCATGAGCCTCGTCAACGCACTTCAGAAGCGAGTCCTCGACTTCTTCCGGTCGGGTGGAGGACACCGGAGTCGGGGCTGGGGTCCTGGCCCTGCCACTGGACGAGGGGGCGGTCACGGGCCGGTGTGCGTGCGGAGTCAGCCGGCCAAAAACGTTGATTATGAATAATATTGGTCGCGAAAGCCTACGTGTTAAACTGGCCACCTTCCGACTGCAGGCCGCGCAAAAGTTCCTGCACCACGCCACCCCTGCCACCAGCCTGGAGCGTCACGGCCTCCTTCCTCCTGAAACAGCTGAGAGGGGGGTTTGCAGTGCTCCAAGCGACTATTCTACACGGACCTGCAGGGCCTCCCACTTGGGACAGCTGCCACCTTTCTACAGGGAGCGTCCTGCAGACGTGGAGCTCCCTCGCCGTCAGGAGGCTGAACTAACCGCGATCGGCCGAGGATCTGGGCTTCGAACCGATCCTCAGGAACCCCGCAGACAAAGCCGCCATCCACCACCACCGCCACCCCAGGCACGGAGAGGCGCCTCGCCAACGCGCGGCTCACCGGGACAGGAGATCTGGTGGAGCCTGAAACACGGAGGCCGGTGGCTCGGACCGGCAGACGTGGCCTGCAAAGACAGGGGGGCTGCAGTCGCTCCGGGTGGCTGCCCGGACCCTGGCCGAAGCCAAGGGGGCCTTCTTAGCGGCAGCGATGGGGAGAACGCCATCCCCATTGGCGTTGGGGATGACGAGGCCCCTCTCGGTCCCACTCCACCGGAGCTCTCAGTCGTGCCGCTGCATCGCCAATGCCAACAAACGAAGGCGGATCACAACCTGTGCCGGCTAGAAGACCTGCCGGAGGTGGCCTTCGCAAATGTCAAGAGGAAGGTGCTCTACTCCTACGTGGTCCGGTTCCACCAACAGGACACCCTGAGGAGCCACAAGGACCACGCCTGGAGAGGCCTCGCTGGAGGCAACTCCACTCCAGCCCGGCATACGACCGCGTCGGCGACCTTCAGCTGGAGCATCGCCCACGGCACCGTCACCACCGACGCCTCCCCGGCGCGCTTCGCCGACACGTCCCCGGAGTTGCCGGTCCCGCGGTAAAGCGGAGACGGTGGCGCGCCGATACGTGGAGCGCGAGAGCCTGGACTCGCTGTGTTCAAGCGCCTGAGAAACATCCTCCTAAGGTTCAGCCTCCGCTTCTCTCCCCGACAGTCCTCATCTTTGGATACCCGAAGGGCGACGGACCACAACATCTTCAGGGGGCTGGTCAACGTTGCTCTTCGGCTAAGCCGAGCTCGCCGTGCACACAGGGCGAGGAAGGTGGCCCTGGAGGGGCGACGTCCGGGCCGGTAGCCCTGGGGCATCTTCCACGCTCCGGTCGGAGCCAGGGGGTGTGGTGGGCCGGAGTTCCGCCGTGCGGCGCGGCTGACCCACGCCGTGACGGCCTTCGAGGAGCGGTGGGCGCTGTTGCAGGGCCGCGTGCTCGGTGGCAGGCGACGGTAGAGAGATCTCTCTGTGCGTGCAGATTGTGAGCTGCCCGTTGGAGGCCGTAGGACTGCGAGGAGGGCTGCGTGCAGATGCAGCACTTGTCGTAGTTTAAAGTGAGAAAAAAAGAAATCACGTAGAAAACAGGGGGAACACAGACATGGAGGAGGGAGAGAGGGGGGTAGAGAGAGAGAGGGGGTAGAGAGAGAGAGGGGGGTAGAGAGAGAGAGGGGGGTAGAGAGAGGGGGTAGAGAGAGAGAGGGGGGTAGAGAGAGGGGGGTAGAGAGAGAGAGGGGTAGAGAGAGGGGGGTAGAGAGAGAGAGGGGGTAGAGAGAGGGGGGTAGAGAGAGAGAGGGGGGTAGAGAGAGGGGGGTAGAGAGAGAGGGGGGTAGAGAGAGAGGGGGGTAGAGAGAGAGAGGGGGGTAGAGAGAGAGAGGGGGGTAGAGAGAGAGAGGGGGGTAGAGAGAGAGAGGGGGTAGAGAGAGAGAGGGGGGTAGAGAGAGAGAGGGGGGTAGAGAGAGGGGGTAGAGAGAGAGAGGGGGGTAGAGAGAGGGGGGTAGAGAGAGAGAGGGGTAGAGAGAGAGAGAGGGGGTAGAGAGAGGGGGGTAGAGAGAGAGAGGGGTAGAGAGAGGGGGGTAGAGAGAGAGAGGGGGGTAGAGAGAGAGAGGGGGGTAGAGAGAGAGAGGGTAGAGAGAGAGAGGGGGGTAGAGAGAGGGGGGTAGAGAGAGAGAGGGGTAGAGAGAGAGAGAGGGGGTAGAGAGAGGGGGGTAGAGAGAGAGAGGGGTAGAGAGAGGGGGGTAGAGAGAGAGAGGGGGGTAGAGAGAGAGAGGGGGGTAGAGAGAGAGAGGGTAGAGAGAGAGAGGGGGTAGAGAGAGAGGGGGTAGAGAGAGAGAGAGGGGGTAGAGAGAGGGGGGTAGAGAGAGAGAGGGGGGTAGAGAGAGAGAGGGGGGTAGAGAGAGAGAGGGGGGTAGAGAGAGAGAGGGGGGTAGAGAGAGAGAGGGGGTAGAGAGAGAGGGGGTAGAGAGAGAGAGAGGGGGTAGAGAGAGGGGGGTAGAGAGAGAGAGGGGGGTAGAGAGAGAGAGGGGGGTAGAGAGAGAGAGGGGGGTAGAGAGAGAGAGGGGGGTAGAGAGAGAGAGGGGGTAGAGAGAGAGAGAGGGGGGTAGAGAGTGAGAGAGAGGGGAGGGGTAAGGACAGCAGAGCGAGACATATTTTGTGAAATCTTTCATTTAAAAGGGGGGGGGGGGGGGTTACATCAAGCAAAGCGTTAAAAAAACATCGAAATGATGAACGAAACAAAGTGGCGACTACACGAAGCATCCTCTCGCTTCCTCTGATGGTAAAAAAAAATAGAGGAAGGGAGGGAGAGAGGAGGGAGAGGAGGGGGGAGAGAGGGGGGAGAGAGGGGGGAGGAGAGTTAAGGGAGAGTTACAGAGAGAGAGGGGAGAGCGAGTGTGCGAGTGTCGTGGTGGTGGGTGGGTGGGTGGTAGTGGTGGGTGGTGGGTGGGTGGGGGGTATTGGTGGTTGGTGGTGGCGTTGGTGGCGTTGGTGGGTGGTGGAGGGGTGGTGGTGGTAGTGGGTGGGCGGTGGTGGTGGGTGGGTGGTAGTGGTGGGTGGGTGGTAGTGGGTGGGTGGTGGTTGGTGGGTGGGTGATATTGGTGGGGTTGGTGGGTGGAGGTGAGTGGTAGTGGGTGGTAGTGGGTGGGTGATAGTGGCTGTGTTGGTGGGTGGTGGTGGGTGGTGGTGGGTGGTAGTGGGTGGGTGATAGTGGCTGTGTTGGTGGGTGGTGGTGGTGGGTGGTAGTGGGTGGGTGATAGTGGCTGTGTTGGTGGGTGGTGGTGGTGGGTGGTAGTGGGTGGGTGGTAGTGGCTGTGTTGGTGGGTGGTAGTGGGTGTGCTGGTGGGTGGTGGTGGTGGGTGGTAGTGGCTGTGTTGGTAGGTGGTAGTGGGTGGGTGGTAGTGGGTGGTAGTGGGTGGGTAGTGGTGGTGGTGGGTGGTAGTGGGTGGTAGTGGATGGTAGTGGTGGTGAGTGGTAGTGGGCGGTAGTGGGTGGGTGGTGGGTGGTAGTGGGTGGTAGTGGGTGGTAGTGGGTGTGTTGGTGGGTGGTGGTGGTGGGTGGTAGTGGTAGTGGGTGGTAGTGGTAGTGGGTGGTAGTGGCTGTGTTGGTGGGTGGTAGTGGGTGGGTGGTAGTGGGTGGGTAGTGGTGGTGGTGCGTGGTAGTGGGTGGTAGTGGGTGGTAGTGGTGGTGAGTGGTAGTGAATGGGTGGTAGTGGGTGTTAGTGGGTGGGTGGTAGTGGGTGGATGGTAGTGGGTGGGTGGTAGTGGCTGTGTTGGTAGGTGGTAGTGGGTGGGTGATAGTGGCTGTGTTGGTGGGTGGTAGTGGGTAGTGGGTGGTAGTGGGTGGGAGTAGGTGGTAGTGGTAGTGGGTGGTAGTGGTAGTGGGTGGTAGTGGGTGGTAGTGGGTGGGTGATAGTGGCTGTGTTGGTGGGTGGTAGTTGGTGGTAGTGGGTGGTAGTGGGTGGATGGTAGTGGGTGGGTGGTAGTGGCTGTGTTGGTGGGTGGTAGTGGGTGGGTGATAATGGCTGTGTTGTTGGTGGTGGGTGGTAGTGGGTGGTAGTGGGTGGGTGTCGCAGCAGTGGTGGATGAGTCACTGTGCGGTGTTCACGCACGAGCGAGCGAGAGGCGCTGGGCGCGCGCTCCCCCCGTGCCTTGCGAGTGCGATAAATCATCGTCCTTGTCGTGATGATGATCATGATCATGGATGATCATGATCATGATGGTGATCATCATCGTTGTAGTCGTGATGATGATGATCATCATGATGATGATCATGATCATGATCATCATCGTTGTAGTCGTGATGATGATGATCATGATGATGATCATGATGGTGATCATGATGGTGATCATCATCGTTGTAGTCATGATGATGATGATGATCAACGACGGTCTACAACAATAACAACAACAACAATAACAACAACAATAACACCAACAATAACAACAATAACAACAACAATAACACCAACAATAACACCAACAATAACACCAACAATAACAACAATGACAACAATAACACCAACAATAACAACAACACTCCACTGTTTGGATGCATGAAGCAAAGAAAACGTGCGCGATTATTTTTTATTTGTGCATTTAAAGTGCTTAGCTTACCATCTCACTCCTGTACCCCCACCCCTAATGGAACATCTTCGCCGGTTACAAACATTTAGGCTAGCCTGCCTACGATCCATCCTGGGTTTAACCTGCAGGCTGGATTGTGTGAGGAGCTCACAAATCCTTGAAAGATCTGGACAAAGTCTCATCGGTGAGCTCCTCCGGCAGGCAAGGCTGCGTTGGCTGGGCCATGTAGCCCGCATGCCCAGCCACCGCATGCCCAAACAGCTTTTGTTCGGCCGGATAGAGGGGAGTGATGTGGTACAGGAGGACGTGGAGCTGAGTGGACTTGCCGATGACTGGTACCAGTGGTGTCAAGATCGGCCTCTATGGAGGAGGCTCGTGAAGGACGCTGCTACTGGGCAGTTGGAGGTAGTCGCCCTCCAACAACAACGGAGGGCGGAGGAGCGACGCTCACAACAACGAGCGGAGCGCCGGGTGGCTAAAGCACAGCAGGTTGGCACAATAGGGGGCACAGGTGGTGCATCAGCCAGTCATCTCAGTCATCTCAGTCAGTCGACCCGTGGCACCTGCTGGGTCTGCCCCGTGACCTCCTGCCAGCGAGCGTTCGACACTTCACGTGGCCTCAAGGTGCACATGGCCTGGCACAAGCGTCGTGGTGACGTCACCGCCACTTAGTGGCGAATGGCGGTTGTTGTTCTGCCTGTATATGGGTCTCTATGTATGTCTATGGGTCTCTATGTATGTTTATGGGTCTCTATGTATGTAGATGGATCTCTATGTATGTCTATGGGTCTCTATGTATGTCTATGTGTCTCTATGTATGTCTATGGGTCTCTGTGTAAGTCTATGGGTCTCTACGTTTGTCTATGGGTCTCTATGTGTGTCTATGTGTCTCTATGTATGTCTATGGGTCTCTATGTATGTCTATGGGTCTCTATGTATGTTTATGGGTCTGTATGTATGTCTATGGGACTCTATGTATGTCTATGTGTCTCTATGTATGTCTATGGGTCTCTATGTAGGTCTATGTGTCTCTATGTATGTCTATGAGTCTCTATGTTTGTCTATGGGTCTCTATGTATGTCTATGAGTCTCTACGTTTGTCTATGGGTCTCTATGTGTGTCTATGTGTCTCTATGTATGTCTATGGGTCTCTATGTATGTCTATGGGTCTCTATGTATGTTTATGGGTCTGTATGTATGTATATGGGTCTCTATGTATGTCTATGGGTCTCTATATGTGTCTATGAGTCTCTATGTTTGTCTATGGGTCCCTATGTATGTCTATGGGTCTCTACGCACGTCTATAGGTCTCTATGTGTGTCTATGGGTCTCTATGTATGTCTATGGGTCTCTATCTATGTCTATGGGTCTCTATGCATGTCTATGGGTGTCTGTGTATGTCTATGGGTCTCTATGTATGTCGATGCATCTCTATGTATGTCTATGGGTTTCTATGTATGTCTATGGGTCTCTATGTATGTCTATATGGGTCTCTATGTATGTCTATGGGTCTCTATGTATGTCTATGGGTCTCTATGCATGTCTATGGGTTTCTATGTAGGTCTTTGGGTCTCTATGCATGTCTATGGGTCTCTATGTATGTCTATCGGTCTCTATGCATGTCTATGGGTCTCTGTGTATGTCTATGGGTCTCTGTGCATGTCTATGGGTCTCTATGTATGTCTATGGGTTTCTATGTATTTATATGGGTCTCTGTGTGTGTCTATGGGTCTCTATGTATGTCTATGGGTCTCTATGTATGTCTATGGGTCTCTATGTATGTCTATATGGGTCTCTATGTATGTCTATGGGTCTCTATGTATGTCTATGGGTCTCTATGCATGTCTATGGGTTTCTATGTGGGTCTTTGGGTCTCTATGTATGTCTATGGGTCTCTATGTATATCTATGGGTCTCTGTGTATGTCTATGGGTCTCTATGTATGTCTATGGGTCTCTATGTATGTCTATGGGTCTCTATGTATATCTATGGGTCTCTATGTATGTCATTGTGTCTCTGTGCATGTCTATGGGTCTCTATGTATGTTTGTGGGTCTCTATGTATGTCTATGGGTCTCTATGTATGTCTATGGGTCTCTATGTATGTCTATGGGTCTCTATGTATGTCTATGGGTCTCTATGTATGTCTGTGGGTCTCTATGTATGTCTATGGGTCTCTATGTATGTATATGGGTCTCTATAATAATACATTTTATTTGTAAGCACTTTTCTGAATACTCAAAGACACTTTAAGTAAAATCATAAAAGCAGCAAAAACAACATCAAATGGTAAAAACACTCAAAGCAACATCAAACTTGGCTAAACATTAAAAGCAATTTTTAAAAAAAGTGAGTTTTTAGTCAATGATTTTTTTGAACGCTGGAAGGTCGGTGCAGTCACGGATTTTGTTTTGGTGAGAGAGTTCCCAAAGCGAAGGGGTGGGGGCAGCCGTAGATAAAGTTCCGTCGCCCCAGGATCTGACGCTTGGTCCTGAGAGGTGGGAGTCAGGAGGTTGGCCGTGTCGGGTGGTGGGGAGGGTTACGACACATTTGTAAATAACGCGGCGATCTAACCCAAAAAAAACCTTTATCGTGATTAATATTGGCCGCGAAAGCCTACGTGTTAAACTTGTTGGCGTCTGATGAGCGAAGGCTATGGGATGGGTTTGTGGCGGTGGAGCGGGTCGGTGAGGTAGGACGGGGCCTGGTCACGAAGGGCTTTACACGTGAGGAGGATGAGCAGGAGGAGCAGGAGGATTTTGAATTGAATTGGTTGTGGCTTACCGGGGAGCCAACGGAGGTTCTGGAGGACCGGGCTAATGTGGTCACCGGTGCGGGTGTGAGTGAGCGGACGTAGCGGCGGAGTTCCGGACGTGCCGGAGTTTACTTTAATGTTTTGGTTGAGGTGCCGTACGGGATGCCGTTGCAGTCATCGATGAGGTGATGAAGGCGTGGATGATGAGGGTTTCTGCGGCGGAGAAAGAGAAGTGATGGGCCACGTCTGGAGATGTTTTTGAGGTGAACAAAGGCAGTTCTGGCGATTTGTTTTTTGCGTGGCGTTCAAACGGAGAGGTCATTGTCAAAAATTACTCCAAGGTTGCGACTTTGAAGGGATGGAGACAGGGGTGAGGGTGTCGACAGTGACGGAGAAACCGCGGACGGATTTAGAGATGGATTTGGCACCGACGATGATCATATCTGTTTCGTCGCAGTTAAGTTCAAGGAAATTGTTGTGCATCCACGACTTAATGTCAGCGAGGCGGTTAGAGGGAGCGCGGAGCGGGTTGGCGGAGGTGACGGATTTGGTGGGGATGTAGAGCCGGGCAGTCATCGGCATAGCAGTGAAAGTTGAGACCACGGTGGCGAATGACGTTGCCAAGGGGAAGCAGGTATAGCATGAAGAGCAAAGGACCAATCACCGAGCCCTGGTGGGGGACACCTTGGGACAACGGAGCGGTGGAGGAGGTGCAGCTGTTGATGTGGATGAACTGTCGTCTGTCGGTGAGATAAGATTGGAGCCGGGAGAGAGCGCGGTGCCGGTGGCGTGGAGGGTAGATTTTTAGGCGAGAGAGAACGAACGGTGCTGTTGATAGTCGTCAAAAGCTGAAGTGAGGTCCAGGTTGGATGAGGATGCTGAGGTGGCCAGAGTCTGCGGAGAGGAGGATGTCGTTGGTAACTCCGAGGAGGGCTGCTTCAGTGCCGTGTTGCGAACGGAAGCCGGATTGAAATGGTTCGAACAGGCCATTCGAGGAGAGGTGGGTTTGGAGTGTGTTTGGCCACAGTGCTTTCGAGTATCTTAGACAGAAAAACGGGGGCGATTGGAAATGGGCCGAAAGTTTGACGTCATGTTGGGGTCAAGCCCAGGTTTGTTGAGAATGGGGGCGACAGCAACCAGTTTGAGTGAACGTGGGATCGAGCCAGAGCTGAGAGAGAGAGAGAGAGGAGTTAATGATTTTTGTGACGAGTGCAGAGATAGCTGGTAGACAGTCTTTGATGAGGTGCGATGGGATGGGGTCCAAGACCACGTGTTGATGTTTTCATCCCTGTCAAGATTTTAGACAGCTCCCCCGGCGACACTGGGGATAACTGAGGCAGTGGCTGGGAGGTGTAGGGTGGGGTGGAACAAATGATGGAATGACAGAGCAGACAGTGGAAGCAGAAGAAGAGGACAGGTTGGTGTAAATAGTGTCAATATTGCATGTCTATGGGTCTCTATGTATGTCTATGGGTGTCTATGTATGTCTATGGGTCTCTGAGCATGTCTATGGGTCTCTATGTATGTTTAGGGGTCTCTATGTAAGTCTATGGGCCTCTATGTATGTCTATGGGTCTCTATGTATGTATGTATATGGGTCTCTATGTATGTCTATGGGTCTCTATGTATGTCTATGGGTCCCTATGCATGTCTATGGGTCTCGATGTAAGTCTATGGGTCTCGATGTATGTCTATGGGTCTCTATGTATGTCAATGGGTCTCTGTGCATGTCTATGGTTCTCTATGTATGTCTATGTGTCTCTATGTATGGCTATGTGTCTCTATGTATGTCTATGGGTCTCTATGTATGTCTATGGGTCTCTATGCATGTCTATGGGTCTCTATGTAAGTCTATGGGTCTCTATGTATGTCTATGGGTCTCTACGTATGTCTATGGGTCTCTATGCATGTCTATGGGCCTCTATGTAAGTCTATGGGTCTCTATGTATTTCTATGGGTCTCTATGTATGTCTATGGGTGTCTGTGCATGTCTATGGGTCTCTAAGTATGTCTATGGGTCTCTATGTATGTCTAAGTGTCTCTATGTATGTCTATGGGTCTCTATGTCTATGGGTCTCTATGTATGTCTATGGGTCTCTATGTATGTATATGGGTCTCTATGTATGTCTATGGGTGTCTATGTATGTCTATGTGTCTCTATGTATGTCTATGGGTCTCTATGTATGTCTATGAGTCTCTATGAGTCTTTATATATGTCTATGGGTCTCTATGCATGTCAATGGGTCTCTATGCGTGTCTATGGGTCTCTATGTGTGTCTATGGTTCTCTATGTAAGTCTATGGGACTCTATGTGTGTCAATGGGTCTCTATGTGTGTCTATGGGTCTCTATGTATGTCTATGGGTCTCTATGTATGTCTATGGGTCTCTATGTATGTCTATGGGTCTCTATGTAAGTCTATGGGTCTCTATGTGTGTCTATGGGTCTCTATGTGTGTCTATGGGTCTCTATGTATCTATATGGGTATATATGTATGTCTATGAGTCTCTCTGTATGTCTATGGGTCTCTGTGCATGTCTATGGGTCTCTATGTAGGTCTATGGGTCTCTATGCATGTCTATGGGTCTCTATGTGTGTTTAGGGGTCTCTATGTGTGTCTTTGGGTCTCTATATATAGACACTGTGTATCTATAGGGGTTTACTGTGTATCTATCGGGGATTACTGTGTATCTATAGGGGATTGCTGTGTGTCTATAGGGGTTCACTGTGTGTCTATAGGGTTTACTGTGTGTCTATAGGGGTTTACTGTGTGTCTATAGGGGTTTCCTGCATGTCTATAGGGTTTACTGTGTGTCTATAGGGGTTTACTGTGTGTCTATAGGGTTTACTGCATGTCTATAGGGTTTACTGTGTATCTATAGGGTTTACTGTGTATCTATAGGGGTTTACTGTGTGTCTATAGGGTTTACTGTGTGTCTATAGGGGTTTACTGTGTATCTATAGGGGTTTACTGGGTGTCTATAGGGGTTTACTGTGTCTAGAGGGTTTACTGTGTATCTATAGGATTTACTGTGTGTCTATAGGGGTTTACCGTGTGTCTATAGGGGTTCACTGTGTGTCTATAGGGTTTACTGTGTGTCTATAGGGGTTTACTGTGTGTCTATAGGGGATTACTGTGTGTCTATACGGGTCTACTGTGAATCTATAGGGGTTTACTGGGTATCTATAGGGTTTACTGTGTGTCCATAGGGTTTACTGTGTGTCTATAGGGGTTTACTGTATATCTATAGGGGATTACTGTGTGTCTATAAGGGTTTACTGTGTGTCTATAGGGTTTACTGTGTGTCTATAGGGGTTTACTGTGTATCTATAGGGTTTACTGTGTGTCTATAGGGGTTTACTGTGTATCTATAGGGTTTACTGTGTGTCTATAGGGTTTACTGCGTGTCTATAGGCTTTACTCTGTGTCTATAGGGTTTACTGTGCGTCTATAGGGGTTTACTGTCTGTCTATAGGGTTTACTGTGTGTCTATAGGGGTTTACTGTGTGTCTATAGGGGTTTACTGTGTGTCTATAGGGGTTTACTGTGTATCTATAGGGTTTACTGTGTCTATAGGGTTTACTGTGTGTCTATAGGGGTTTACTGTGTGTCTATAGGGTTTACTGTCTGTCTATAGGGTTTACTGTGTATCTATAGGGGTTCACTGTATCTATAGGGTTTACTGTGTGTATATAGGGGTTTACTGTGTGTGTATAGGGGTTTACTGTGTGTCTATAGGGTTTACTGTGTGTCTATAGGGTTTACTGTGTGTCTATAGGGGTTTACTGTGTGTCTATAGGGTTTACTGTGTATCTATAGGGGTTCACTGTGTATCTATAGGGGTCTACTGTGTGTCTATAGGGTTTACTGTGTGTCTATAGGGGTTCACTGTGTATCTATAGGGCTTACTGTGTATCTATAGGGGTTTACTGTGTATCTATAGGGGTCTACTGTGTGTCTATAGGGTTTACTGTGTATCTATAGGGGTTTACTGTGTGTCTATAGGGGTTACTGTGTCTATAGGGTTTACTGTGTGTCTATAGGGTTTACTGTGTGTCTATAGGGTTTACTGTGTGTCTATAGGGGTTTACTGTGTATCTATAGGGGATTACTGTGTGTCTATAGGGGTTTACTGTGTGTCTATAGGGTTTACTGTGTGTCTATAGGGGTTTACTGTGTATCTATAGGGTTTACTGTGTGTCTATAGGGGTTTACTGTGTATCTATAGGGTTTACTGTGTGTCTATAGGGTTTACTGTGTGTCTATAGGCTTTACTCTGTGTCTATAGGGTTTACTGTGCGTCTATAGGGGTTTACTGTCTGTCTATAGGGTTTACTGTGTGTCTATAGAGGTTTACTGTGTGTCTATAGGGGTTTACTGTGTGTCTATAGGGGTTTACTGTGTATCTATAGGGTTTACTGTGTCTATAGGGTTTACTGTGTGTCTATAGGGGTTTACTGTGTGTCTATAGGGTTTACTGTCTGTCTATAGGGTTTACTGTGTATCTATAGGGGTTTACTGTATCTATAGGGTTTACTGTGTGTATATAGGGGTTTACTGTGTGTCTATAGGGGTTTACTGTGTGTCTATAGGGTTTACTGTGTGTCTATAGGGTTTACTGTGTGTCTATAGGGGTTTACTGTGTGTCTATAGGGTTTACTGTGTATCTATAGGGGTTCACTGTGTATCTATAGGGGTCTACTGTGTGTCTATAGGGTTTACTGTGTGTCTATAGGGGTTCACTGTGTATCTATAGGGCTTACTGTGTATCTATAGGGGTTTACTGTGTATCTATAGGGGTCTACTGTGTGTCTATAGGGTTTACTGTGTGTCTATAGGGATTACTGTTTATCTATAGGGCTTACTGTGTATCTATAGGGGTTACTGTGTGTCTATAGGGTTTACTGTGTATCTATAGGGGTTTACTGTGTGTCTATAGGGTTTACTGTGTCTATAGGGTTTACTGTGTGTCTATAGGGTTTACTGTGTGTCTATAGGGTTTACTGTGTGTCTATAGGGGTTTACTGTGTATCTATAGGGGATCAGTGTGTATCTATAGGGTTTACTGTGTGTCTATAGGGTTCACTGTGTGTCTATAGGGGTTTACTGTGTGTCTATAGGGTTTACTGTGTGTCTATAGGGTTTACTGTGTGTCTATAGGGTTCACTGTGTGTCTATAGGGTTTACTGTGTGTCTATAGGGTGTACTGTGTGTCTATAGGAGTTTACAGTGTCTATAGGGGTTTACTGTGTGTCTATATGGTTTACTGTGTGTCTATAGGGTTTACTGTGTGTCTATAGGGTTTACTGTGTGTCTATAGGGGTTTAGTGTGTGTCTATAGGGTTTACTGCATGTCTATAGGGGTTTACTGTGTGTCTATAGGGGTCTACTGTGAATCTATATGGGTTCACTGTGTGTCTATAGGGTTTACTGTGTGTCTATAGGGGTTTACTGTGTATCTATAGGGGTTTACTGTGTGTCTATAGGGTTTACTGTGTGTCTATAGGGGTTTACTGTGTGTCTATAGGGTTTACTGTGTGTCTATAGGGGTTTACTGTGTGTCTATAGGGTTTATTGTGTGTCTATAGGGGTTTACTGTGTATCTATAGGGTTTACTGTGTATCTATAGGGGTTTACTGTGTATCTATAGGGTTTACTGTGTATCTATAGGGTTTACTGTGTATCTATAGGGGTTTACTGTGTGTCTATAGGAGTTTACTGTGTATTTATAGGGTTTTACTGTGTGTCTATAGGGTTTACTGTGTATCTATAGGGTTTACTGTGTGTCTATAGGGGTTTGCTGTGTGTCTATAGGGTTTACTGTGTCTATAGGGGTTTACTGTGTGTATAGGGTTTACTGTGTGTCTATAGGGTTTACTATGTGTCTATAGGGTTTACTGTGTGTCTATAGGGGTTTGCTGTGTGTCTATAGGGTTTACAGTGTCTATAGCGGTTTACTGTGTCTATAGGGTTTACTGTGTGTCTATAGGGTTTACTGTGTGTCTATAGGGTTTACTGTGTATCTATAGGGGTTTACTGTGTGTCTATAGGGTTTACCGTGTGTCTATAGGGGTTTACTGTGTGTCTATAGGGGGTTTACTGTGTGTCTATAGGGTTTACTGTGTGTCTATAGGGTTTACTGTGCGTCTATAGGGGTTTACTGTGTGTCTATAGGGTTTACTGTGTGTCTATAGGGTTTACTGTGTGTCTATAGGGGTTTACTGTGTGTCTATATGGTTCACTGTGTGTCTATAGGGGTTTACTGTGTATCTATAGGGTTTACTGTATCTATAAGGGTTTACTGTGTGTCTATAGGGGGTTTACTGTGTGTCTATAGGGGCTTACTGTGTGTCTATAGGGGGTTTACTGTGTGTCTTTAGGGGTTTACTGTGTGTCTATAGGGTTTACTGTGTCTATAGGGGTTTACTGTGTATCTATAGGGGTTTACTGTGTGTCTATAGGGTTTACTGTGTGTCTATAGGGGTTTACTGTGTGTCTATAGGGGTTTACTGTGTGTCTATAGGGTTTACTGTGTATCTATAGGGGTTTACTGTGTGTCTTTAGGGGTTTACTGTGTATCTATAGGGTTTACTGTGTATCTATAGGGTTTACTGTGTGTCTATAGGGGTTTACTGTGTGTCTATAGGGTTTACTGTGTGTCTATAGGGTTTACTGTGTGTCTATAGGGGTTTACTGTGTATCTATAGGGGTTTACTGTGTGTCTATAGGGTTCACTGCGTGTCTATAGGGGTTTACTGTGTGTCTATAGGGTTTACTGTGTCTATAGGGTTTACTGTGTGTCTATAGGGGGTTTACTGTGTGTCTATAGGGTTTACTGTGTGTCTATAGGGGTTTACTGTGTCTCTATAGGGGTTTACTGTGTATCTATAGGGGTTTACTGTGTGTCTATAGGGATTACTGTGTGTCTATAGGGTTTACTGTGTCTCTATAGGGGTTTACTGTGTGTCTATAGGGTTTACTGTGTGTCTATAGGGTTTACTGTGTCTATAGGGGTTTACTGTGTCATAAGGGTTTACTGTGTGTCTATAGGGTTTACTGTGTCTATAGGGGTTTACTGTGTGTCTATAGGGTTTACTGTGTGTCTATAGGGCGTTCACTGTGTGTCTATAGGGTTTACTGTGTGTCTATAGGGGTTTACTGTGTGTCTATAGGGTTTACTGTGTATCTATAGGGGTTTACTGTGTGTCTATAGGGTTTACTGTGTGTCTATAGGGTTTACTGTGTGTCTATAGGGGTTTACTGTGTGTCTATAGGGTTTACTGTGTCTCTATAGGGTTTACTGTGTCTCTATAGGGGTTTATTGTGTGTCTATAGGGTTTACTGTTTGTCTATAGGGTTTACTGTGTATCTATAGGGGTTTACTGTGTGTCTATAGGGTTTACTGTGTGTCTATAGGGTTTACTGTGTATCTATAGGGGATTACTGTGTATCTATAGGGTTTACTGTATCTATAGGGTTTACTGTGTGTCTATAGGGTTTACTGTGTATCTATAGGGGTTTACTGTGTGTCTATAGGGTTTACTGTGTGTATAGTGTTTACTGTGTGTCTATAGGATTTACTGTGTATCTATAGGGTTTACTGTGTATCTATAGGGTTTACTGTGTGTCTATAGGGTTTACTGTGTATCTATAGGGGTTTACTGTGTGTCTATAGGGTTTACTGTGTGTCTATAGGGTTTACTGTGTGTCTATAGGGGTTTACTGTGTCTATAGGGGTTTACTGTGTATCTATAGGGTTTACTGTGTGTCTATAGGGTTTACTGTGTATCTATAGGGTTTACTGTGTATCTATAGGGTTTACTGTGTATCTATAGGGTTTACTGTGTGTCTATAGGGGTTTACTGTGTATCTATAGGGTTTACTGTGTCTATAGGGTTTACTGTGTGTCTATAGGGTTTACTGTCTGTCTATAGGGTTTATTGTGTGTCTATAGGGTTCACTGTGTATCTATAGGGTTTACTGTGTATCTATAGGGGTTTACTGTGTGTATAGGGATTACTGTGTGTCTATAGGGTTTACTGTGTCTATAGGGGTTTACTGTGTGTCTATAGGGGTTTACTGTCTGTCTATAGGGTTTACTGTGTATCTATAGGGGTTTACTGTGTGTCTATAGGGGTTTACTGTGTGTCTATAGGGGATTTCTGTGTATCTATAGGGGTTTACTGTATGTCTATAGGGGTTTACTGTATATCTATAGGGGTTTACTGTGTATATATAGGGTTTACTGTGTATCTATAGGGTTTACTGTGTGTCTATAGGGTTTACTGTGTGTCCATAGGCTTTACTGTGTGTCTATATGGGTTGACTGTGTGTCTATAGGGTCTACTGTGAATCTATAGGGGTTTACTGTGTGTCTATAGGGTTTTCTGTGTATCTATAGGGTTTACTGTGTGTTTATAGGGGGTTACTGTGTGTCTATAGGGTTTACTGCGTGTCTATAGGGGTTTACTGTGTGTCTATAGGGGTTTACTGTGTATCTATAAGGGTGTACTGTGTGTCTAAACGGGTTTACTGTGTCTATAGGAGTTTACTGTGTGTCTATAGGGTTTACTGTGTATCTATAGGGGTTTACTGTGTGTCTATAGGGTTTACTGTGTCTATAGGAGTTTACTGTGTGTTTATAGGGTTTACTGTGTGTCTATAGGGGATTACTGTGTCTATAGGGTTTACAAGTGTGTCTATAGGGGTTTACTGTGTATCTATAAGGGTGTACTGTGTGTCTAAACGGGTTTACTGTGTCTATAGGAGTTTACTGTGTGTCTATAGGGTTTACTGTGTATCTATAGGGGTTTACTGTGTGTCTATAGGGGCTTACTGTGTATCTATATGGGTTTACTGTGTGTCTATAGGGATTTAATGTGTGTCTATAGGGGGTTACTGTGTATCTATAGGGGTTTACTGTGTGTCTATAGGGGATTACTGTGTATCTATGTGGGTGAGTGATTAGTGGTTTGAGTGTGGAGTGAGTGATGAGTGAGTTGATTGTTCATCTGTGGTTAGTGGGTCGGGTCAAGCTCATTGTTCCACCCGTGGACATTGAAAGCTCCCAAAATGATCAAAATAATCCCAATGCATTATGATGACGATGATGATGACGATGATGACGATGATGACAACGATGATGATGACGATGATGACGATGATGACGACGACGATGATGATGATGACGATGATGATGACGATGATGACGATGATGATGACGACAATGATGACGATGATGATCATGATGATGACGATGATGATGATGATGATGACGATGATGACGATGATGATGACGACGATGATGACGATGATGATCATGATGATGACGATGATGATGACGATGATGATGACGATGATGACGATGATGATGACGATGATGATGATGATGACGATGATGATGACGATGATGATCGCAATGATGACGATGATGATCACAATGATGACGATGATGATGACGATGATGATCACAATGATGGCGATGATGATCACGATGATGACGATGATGATGATGACGATGATGCTGACGATGACGACGATGATGACGATGATGACGATGATGATGACGATGATGACGATGATGATCACAATGATAATGATGATGATGACGATGATGACAATTATGACGATGATGATGACGATGATGACGACGATGATGATGATGATGATGACGATGATGATGACGAATAATGACGATGATGACGATGATGATGATGACGATGATGATGACGATGATGATGATGACGATGATGATCACAATGATGACGATGATGATGACGATGATGATGATGACGATGACGATGATGATGACGATGATGATGACGATGATGACGTTGATGACGACGATGATGACGATGATGATGATGACGATGATGACGACGATGATGATGATGATGATGACGATGATGATGACGATGATGACGATGATGACGATGATGATGATGACGATGATGATGACGATGACGATCACAATGATGACGATGATGATGACGATCATGACGATGATGATGACAATGATGACGATGATGATCACAATGATGATGATGACGATAATGACGATGATGATGATGACGATTATGATGACGATGACGACGATGATGACGATGATGATCACAATGATGATGATGATGACGATGATGACGATTATGATGATGATGATGATGACGATGATGACGACGATGACGACGATGATGACGACGATGATGACGACGATGATTGTCGAGGGGTAAACCGAAATTCCCCGAGAAAAACCTTCCACGCGACCAGGCATTGTCCTGCATACCAGGCGAGGTAGTCAACATCCCCTAGCCACCGTGATGATGATGATGGTGATAGAGACACGCAGACTCCAAATATACAGCAGCAGCAGGCGTGGGCGAGGTAGTCAACATCTCCTAGCCACCGCGATGATGATGATAAGAGAGAGAGAGACAGGCAAACTCCAAATATACAGCTGCAGGCGTCAAGGGTCAGGATTGAACCCACGAACTCCAGCATACCTGGCGAGGTAGTCAACATCTCCTAGCCACCGTGATGATGATGATGAGAGAGAGAGAGACAGGCAAACTCCAAATATACAGCAGCAGCAGCAGGCGTGGGTGAGGGTCCGGGATCGAACCCACGACCTCCTGCGGACCAGGCGAGGTAGTCAACATCTCCTAGCCACCGTGATGATGATGATGAGAGAGAGACACGCAAACTCCAAATACACAGCAGAAGGCATCAGGAATCTGGATCGAACCCACGATCCTCCTGTGTAGCAGGCGAGGTGGTACAAACATCATTACGGAAATTCTAAATTTGAAGATTTCGTGACTGCAAGGATCCAAACTCGTTTGGTTCTATTCGGTAAAGTCACGTCGTAGTAGGTAATTTAAAAAAACGTCGTGATTTTTTGTAATTTTATTTGTTTTACCTACGTGACTTTACCGAATAGAACCAAAGAGTATTATTACGGAAAGTTATTTTTTGTATATATAAAAAAAATTTTTTAAGTAAAATTGAAATATTTAAATATTGTAATCGTCCATTTCTATATCCCACCCCCCCCTCTAAAGCCCCCCAAACTATCCACCACCCCCCCCCCTTAAGCCCCCCCCCCCATAGCGCCCCCACCCCCCATGCCCCTCCCCTCCCCATCCCCCCAATCCCCCCCCCCTCGTCCCCTCGCGACAGCCGGTGACGTCAATGCGTGGGCGGGGCTCCGGTTTGTGTACGTCACATTGACGTCATTGGACGAGTCCAACTTCTCCCCCGAGAAGTTGGAGGGGGGGGAGGTGGAGGGGGGAATTCCAAACCTTCGATAGCGAATAGGCGAATTTAGAAAACACAAATAATTAACACTGTTGAACGAAAGCATTCGTACACTAAAATATTGTACATTTACTTACAACTCGTTGTTGTTGTTGTTTTGTGAGTGGACGTTCGTGAGCGGTAGAGGGAGTTAGTTGGTGGGGGCAGGGTAGGGAGGAGGGAGGGAGGGTAGATTTGTGAGAATGAACTCGTCCAACACGTTACTCCCATTCATAAAAAAATGTTCATTCATAAAAAAAGACACGGCGCGCGGTGGGTAGTAAATAAATAAATAAAGACCGCCTCGGCCACTTCATTCACGGGAAATTGTGAACTCGGATTGGCTAGCGGGGTCGTGAATGGAGCGTGACCGATGTTAATGACGGCGTCTGGATGATCCAGATGATGATGGTGGTGATGATGGTGTCTGGATGATGATGATGGTGGTGGTGTCTGAATGATGATGACGGTGATGATGATGGTGATGATGGTAGTGATGTTGATGGTGGTGGTGACGATGTCTGGATAATGATAATGACGGTGATGATAATGGTAATGATGATGATGGTGATGATGGTGGTGATGATGATGGTGGTGGTAGTGATGATGATGATGACGGTGGTGATGATGATGATGACGGTGATGATGATGGTGATGATGGTGGTAATGATGGTGGTAGTGATGATGATGGTGATGATGGTGGTAGTGATGATGATGATGGTGGTGATGATGATGGTGGTAGTGATGATGATGATGGTGGTGATGATGGTGGTGGTGATGGTGATGATGATGGTGGTGGTGGTGATGATGATGGTGGTGGTGATGATGACGGTGATGATGATGGTGGTGATGGTGTCTGGATGACGATGATGGTGGTGATGATGATGACGGTGATGATGTTGGTGGTAGTGATGATGTTGGTGGTAGTGATGATGATGATGTTGGTGGTAGTGATGATGATGTTGGTGGTAGTGATGATGATGATGTTGGTGGTAGTGATGATGATGGTAGTGATGATGATGATGTTGGTGGTAGTGATGATGATGATGATGACGGTGATGATGATGATGTTGGTGGTAGTGATGATGATGTTGGTGGTAGTGATGATGATGTTGGTGGTAGTGATGATGATGATGTTGGTGGTAGTGATGATGATGATGATGACGGTGGTGATGATGATGGTGGTGATGATGATAGTGGTGATGATGATAGTGGTGATGATGGTGTTGATGATGATGATGGTGATGACGGTGATGACGATGTTGGTGGTAGTGATGATGATGATGGTCGTAGTGATGATGATGACGGTGATGATGATGATGGTGGTGGTGGTGATGATGATATTGGTGGTAGTGATGATGATGTTGGTGGTAGTGATGATGATGATGGTGGTAGTGATGACGATGATGGTGGTAGTGATGATGATGATGGTGGTGATGATGATGGTGGTAGTGATGATGATGGTGGTGATGATGATGGTGGTAGTTATGATGATGATGATGGTGATGATGGTGGTGGTCGTGATGGTGATGGTGGTGGTGATGATGATGGTGGTGGTGATGATGATGACGGTGATGATGATGTTGGTGGTAGTGATGATGATGGTGGTAGTGATAATGATGTTGGTGGTAGTGATGATGATGGTAGTAGTGATGATGATGATGTTGGTGGTAGTGATGATGATGTTGGTGGTAGTGATGGTGATGATGATGATGGTGATGATGACGGTGATGATGATGGTGGTGATGATGATGGTGGTGATGATGATGATGATGGTGGTGATGACGGTGATGACGATGTTGGTGGTAGTGATGATGATGATGGTCGTAGTGATGATGATGACGGTGATGATTATGATGGTGGTCATGATGACGGTGATGATGATGTTGGTGGTAGTGATGATGATGTTGGTGGTAGTGGTGATGATGATGGTGATGATGACGGTGCTGATGATGTCTAAGTAACGTCAACGACGAGGTGACTGCTTGTCCAATCCTCACCTGGCTCCCGCCGCCCGCTCTCTCAACGCAGAGATTCCCTGGCGGCGGCTAGAGAGCCGAAACGTCTCGGCAAGAGCGCCATCCAACCCGCGGGCACACCCATCGGCGTGGCGGGCGCTGCGTGTGATCATTATCGGAACTCCTGGGGGATACAAAGGCGGCCGGGCGTGGTCGGTTTGTCCGGCCACACCACCGCCACCACCACCGCCACCACCACCGCCACCGCCACCACCACCGCCACCACCGCCACCACCGCCGCCACCACCACCACCGCCACCACCACCATCACTACCACCACCACCATCACCACCACTACCACCACCACCGCCACCATCACCACCACCGCCACCACCACCACCATCACCGTCACCACCACCACCACCACCGCCACCACCACCATCACTACCACCACCACCACCATCACCACCACTACCACCACCACCGCCACCATCACCACCACCGCCACCACCACCACCATCACCGTCACCACCACCACCACCACAGTGTATCCCACTGGGATTTTTACACACAGCGTTGAAACGCGGTGTTTTTCTTGGAAGACTTTGCTGTATATTTTTTCCTGGATGTTTCTGTTTGCGCGTCGTAGCCACGTTAAGACGTTTCCTCGTTCATGTTTTTTTGTTTTGTTGCGGTTACACGCGAGTCAACAGCCGCATGGCTCACAGGGCCATCTCCATATTTATATAAAAAAGGGAAATTTGTGATTATATATGCGTCTGTTAAAAATGTTTAGCGTACTTCCCGACATGCAGCAAACTTGAAATTCGCCATGTGGGTACCTTCCAGACTGTACACCATGCAACAATTATAAAAATACACTTTTGTATATTTTTTTGGGGGGGGGGGGGCTGGCTGGGTGGGGGGGCCCAATAATGCATTTATTTTTTGCACGGCAAGTGAGCTGTGACGTCACATCTGTCATGTGACCCGCGTGCGGAAGCGTAACGCAGTGTGCCTGCTGATGGCGGGTAAAGTGAAATGCAAATGTGTTGCAGGTCTAAGGCGTTCTCCCTCGCAGCATTGCTTCATTGCTTCAGACGTTTACTGCCGCACGCACCCTGAAGGTTGCGTGTGTCCGTAGCAAGCGCGCGTGTGTGTGTCTGTGTGTGTGTGTCTGTGTGTGTCTGTGTGTGTGTCTGTGTGTGTCTGTCTGTGTGTCTGTGTGTCACTGTGTGTGTGTCTGTGTGTGTGTGTCACTGTGTGTGTCTGTGTGTGTCTGTGTGTCTGTGTCTGTGTGTCACTGTGTGTGTGTCTGTGTGTGTCTGTGTGTGTGTCTGTGTGTGTCTGTGTGTCACTGTGTGTGTGTCTGTGTGTGTCTGTGTCTGTGTGTCACTGTGTGTGTGTCTGTGTGTGTCTGTGTCTGTGTGTCACTGTGTGTGTGTCTGTCTGTGTGTGTGTCTGTGTGTGTCTGTGTGTCACTGTGTGTGTGTCTGTGTGTGTCTGTGTGTCTGTGTCTGTGTGTCACTGTGTGTGTGTCTGTCTGTGTGTGTGTCTGTGTGTGTCTGTGTGTCACTGTGTGTGTGTCTGTGTGTGTCTGTGTGTGTGTGTCTGTGTGTCTGTGTGTCACTGTGTGTGTGTCTGTGTGTGTCTGTGTGGGGAGCGGTGGTGTAGCGGTTAGCGCTACGCCGCGCTCCGAACCCAGCGACCCGGGTTCGATTCCCGCTCACGGCCAACACCGGTGACGATTATCTGAACCGGTCCCGGGCCTCCCCTAGGTCGACTCAGCCTCAAACGAGTAACTGGCGTGTGGTGTGTGAACATCGCCGCTGGGGGAGACAAAGGCGGCCGGGCGTGGTGAATCCAAGTCCCGGGTGAATCCGGGCAGTAAAAGCCCGTACCAAATAAATGCAACTGAAAACCACCACCACCATCACCACCACCAGACTCTCGTGCTCGCTAACAGCGCTTTGCCAACCCCAACAGTCTGCGAAGAGGCTACGCGGGGAGGGGAGTTGGGGGGAGGACGTTTTAATGTTCTTTGGTCCTGTCGGTAAAGTCGTGCGTAGATAGAAAAAATATATAATTTTAAAATGTCAAAAAAACCTCCCACGACGTTTCCATCGCGAGGCAAACGGAGGGGAGTTTAGTTTTTTTAAAACCTGGTGACGAACGTTTTGTGTTGCGATCGAAACGTCTTTGGTTTTTTTGTTTCAATTGTATATTTATATTTTTTATTATTTTCTATTTACGCGACTTTAGCGAAAGAACCAGAGAGTATGAATTCCTGCAGCCACTAAAGTTTTAAGTCAAAGTTGAGGACGTTTGAATGTTGGTTTCAGAACCCCCCAACCGCTGGACAGTTCCCACCTTTACCCCCCCTCATTCCCCCCCACCACCCCCCACCCCCACCATTACCCCCCACCATTCAATAAATTGAAAATAATATTTTCAATTTATTTTAATTTTCACGTTTTTATTTTATTTTACTATTTTTGTTTTTATTGTGGGGTTTTTGCTTTTATTATTTTCAATTTAGTATTTAAAATTTAAGAAAAGAACCAAGGATATTAATTTCTGCAGTCACGAAAGTTTTAAGTCGAAACTCACCCACTTACTCACCATCTCACTCACTCACCCACTCACCCACTCACCCACTTACTCACCATCTCACTCACCCACTCACCCACCCACTTACTCACCATCACACTCACTCACCCACTCACCCACTTACTCACCATCTCACTCACCCACACACCCACCCACTTACTCACCATCACACTCACTCACCCATTCACCCATTCACCCACCCACTCACCCACTCACCCATCCACCGACCCACTCACTCACCCACTCACCCACCCACTCACCCATCCACCGACCCACTCACCCACCCACTCACCCACCCACTCACCCACCCACTCACCCACTCACCCATCCACCGACCCACTCACTCACCCACTCACCCACCCACTCACCCACCCACTCACCCACTCACCCACCCACCCACTCACCCACCATCCCACTCACTCACTCACCCACCCACTGACTCACCCACAATCTCACTCACTCACCCACCTACTCATCCACCATCTCACTCTCCTACGATCTCACCCACTCACTCACCATCACACTCACTCACTCACCCACCCACTGACTCACTCCCTCATTCACCTACTCACCCACTCATCCACTATTACACTCACTCACCCACTCACTCACCCACCGACTCACCCACCCATCGACTCACCCACTCACCCACGATCTCACCCACTCACCCACCATCTCACCTACTCAACCACTCACCCACCATCTCACCTACTCACCCACTCATCCACAATCTCACTCACTCACCATCAAACTCACCCACTCACCGACCCACTCACCCACCCACCGACTCACCCACCATCTCACTCACCCAGCTGCAAGCGATGATGAAATTCTCGCTTGCAACTTTCATCAGATAACTGAGACCAGGCCACTTTAGGTTGGAATGGGGTCCTGGGTGTACACCCACCACCGAAGTGGAAGAATGGCAGGCGCATCTTACAGATGACCAGTCGATGGTCAGAGGGCAGATCAGCTCCACGGTAGGTCCTGGTGTCAAGGACATGGGCTGGCATCCGCTGGTCCGTCACTATGTAGTCCAGCAGATGTTCTTGCTTGGACCCGGCATGCATCCATGATGTGTGGATGCGCCGATGCCGGAACAGCGTGTTGGTAATTACAAGCCCATGGGCTGCACAAAAATCTAGCAGCCTCCTACCGTTGTTATTGAGCTGATCTGGCCCATGCCCTCCAATCACTCCAGACCAGGTGCCAGCATCATGACCAACTCGGGCATTGAAGTCACCCAACAAGATGACTCTATCCCGAGGGGCCACTTTAGCCAGCACCTGTGACAGGAGATCATAGAAGGCATCTGACTCATCGGCTTTGCCTGCATCCCTCCACGGATGTTCGTCTTCGGTGGAGGCATAAGTAACCACGACTACCACTCCTCACCTCCGGTTGATGGAAAGGCGAGCCCAAAGTAGCCTGGGGCTTACAGCTTCCCACACCTCACCGCCACGCTCCGATGCCCCCTTCATTCTTTTGTTCAAAAGAAGAGCCACACACTGTTGTTTGGCAGTCTGCTGCCCCGAGTAGAGGACTGTCCACCCCTCATGGTGGCAGAAGCCAGAACCGGTCCACCGGACCTCCTGAATGCCACAGAGATCCAGGCGGTACCGGTCCAGCGCCCGACAGAGGAGTGGCAGCCTCTCCTCCGCAGTGAGCGTTCGAATATTCCACGTGGCCACACGAAGTGGCTTTTCGTTGTTTCTGGAGGAGCCCCGAGGGTAGAGATTCAATCTGCTGGCTCCGCCAATTGGGGTTTGGCCAGGAGACGTCATAGACGCCTGTCCCCCCGGGGCCTCCGGAACAAGCTTATTAGTTACATATTTTAGACGTGGTTTAGTGGTAAATTTTTGAAGGTGGAGGGGTTACCAGCCCCTCGCACCCGTCCAGAGCCCCCGTTTAGCCCCTGTGGTGGTCACAGACGCCGTGAGGGGAGGAGCCAATCGGAATTGGCCCTCCCCCCACAGCACTGTCCACGACAGAGTTGCCCGTCCGGCACCGCGAGGAGGTAGGGGGTTGTTTTGCCGGACACACACACAGACACACACACACTGACACACTGACACACACACTGACACACACACACACTGACACACTGACACACACACTGACACACACACACTGACACACACTGACACACACACACTGACACACTGACACACACACTGACACACACACACACTGACACACACTGACACACACACACTGACACACACTGACACACACTGACACACACACAGACACACACTGACACACACACACACACTGACACACACACACACACTGAAACACTGACACACACTGACACACACACACTGACACACACACACTGACACACACACACACACTGACACACACACACTGACACACACTGACACACACAATGACACACACACACTGACACACACACACTGACACACACTGTCACACACACTGACACACACACACACTGACACACACACACACTGACACACACACACACTGACACACACACTGACACACACTGACACACACACTGACAAACAACAACAACAACCGCCATTCGCCACTAAGTGGCGGTGACGTCACCACGACGCTTTGTGCCAGGCTATGTGCACCCTGAGGCCACGTGAAGTGTCGAACGCCCGCTGGCAAGAGGTCACGGGGCAGACCCAGGTGCCACGGGTCGACTGACTGAGATGACTGGCTGATGCACCACCTGTGCCCCCTACTGTGCCAACCTGATGTGATTTAGCCACCCGGCGCTCCGCTCGTTGTTCTGAGCGTCGCTTCTCCGCCCTTTGTTGTTGTTGGAGGGCGACTGCCTCCAACTGCCCAGTAGCATCCTTCATGAGCCTCCTCCACAGAGGCCGATCTTAACACCGCTGGTACCAGTCATCGGCAAGTCCACTCAGCTCCACGTCCTCCTGTACCACATCACTCCATCTCTTCTCTAGCCCGTGCCGCGCCCGCTTAGCCCCCTCAATCAGGCCAAACAAAAGCTGTTTCGGCATGTGTGGCTGGGCATGCGGGCTACATGACCCAGCCATCGCAGCCTTGCCTGCCGGAGGAGCTCACCGATGGGACCCTGCCCAGATTTTTCAAGGATATGTGAGCTCCTCACACAATCCAGTCTGGTTAAACCCAGGATGGATCGTAGGCAGGCCAGCCTAAATGTTTCTAACCGGCGAAGATGTTCCATTAGGAGGGTCCACGCTTCGCAAGCGTAGAGAAGGGAGGGAATGACCGTGGCCGAGAAGACCTGAAGCTTAGTGCGGAGCGACAGACCAGGTAGCTTCCACACAGCGTTACGCAACCGATGAAAAGATATTGCCGCTCGACTGATTCGGAGTGAGACCTCTGCTGTTAAACTGGAGCCGGTCATAAGCACACTGCCCAGGTATGGGAAACTCTCCACTCTCTCCACAACTGCCCCATCACCGATTGGGAGTTGTGGGGGTGGAGTGTCCGATGGTACAAAATACTCAGGCAGGTGCTTAGTTTTGGAGGGGCTGATGGTAAGGCCCCACTTCTTAGTGGCACGCTCCAGTCTCAGCAGCAGCGTCTCCAACTCCTCCTCTGACTGAGCAGCTATTACCAAATCATCAGCATACATAACGTGGTTGAGCAATAGGGAGCCATCCCTTGACCGCACCCGGGCATCGATTAGCCTCCCATTATATCTGTACCATATGGAGATTCCCCCGGTACAGCTATTGAAGGCTTCACGAACTACGTGGTCAAAATAGATGTTAAATAATGTGGGAGCCAGAGGACATCCCTGTCGCACCCCGAGGTGTACAGGGAATGGCTCTGACTCCCGGCCACGTAGTTTTACCCGGGCCCGCTCACCATCATGAAGGTCCTTAATGATCGTGAGCAGAGGGTCAGGTACTCCAAAAGCACGAAGAACGACCCAGAGCCCAGGCCTACTGATGGTATCATAGGCCTTGACCAGGTCAATAAAGCAGAGATGTAGGTCTTGTTGGAATTCCCTACACCTCTGCTGTAGCAGACGGACAGAAAATATGGCATCTGTGCAGGACCGCCCTTTCCTGAAACCGCATTGGGGCTCCGCAAGCCTCTCCTCAGCGTGCCTGGCAAGGCGATGCTGAATAATCCTTGCCAGGACCTTTCCCGGCACACTGAGGAGTGAGATGCCCCTGTAGTTGTTACAGTCTGTGCGGTCCCCCTTCTTAAAAGGGGGACCACCAGGGCATCCTTCCAATCCTGCGGAACCCGTCCAGTGGTCCAGACTGTTGTTATGATGTCATATAGGGCAGTCTGTGCACAAACGCCACCCTCCCTCAGCATTTCGCTTGGTAGATCATCTCTGCCCGCTGCCTTTCCTGGTCTCAGACTCCGGATCGCCTTCAATACTTCCTCAGCAGATGGCACCTCAGCCAGCCACTCACAGGGGGTGACTTCTTCCAATATTTGAGGCACCGCAGCCTCAGCAGGGTCATCCTCACTTTGTGCCACGATGTTTTCCTGGCTGAGGGATTTTCCCTCCCCCAGGACCTCACAGAAATGCTCAGCAAATCTGCGAACCTGTTCCTGGGGGTCGGAGATTGGATCACCGTTTTTTCCCCTAATGATGGTAATAGGTGTGGCGCTGCAGGTTACTTTTTTGATGGAGTTAAATAGAGATTTGTGATCACGGGCCACTGAGGCAGACTCCATCTCCTCAGCAACCCGCGACCACCACCCATCCTTGCAGTGCCTCACGGCTCTCCGAACCTCCGAGCGAAGGCTGCGGTAAGCCTCCTCATTCTCTGACGTGGGATTCTGTAGCCGATGACAGTGGGCCTGTCGCTTTTTCTCAACCATCGTGAACAACTCCTCTGTCATCCAGGGTGTCTGGGGAGGTCTGGACCGCGTACCCAAAGCAGCCATTGCAGCTGCATGAGTCACAGTCCTAAACCTCGCCCATTTACCCTCGACATCAGGAGGAGTCGGGGATGATGCCAATCCCAGCCGCAAGCGATGATGAAATTCTCGCTTGCAACTTTCATCAGATAACTGAGACCAGGCCACTTTAGGTTGGAATGGGGTCCTGGGTGTACACCCACCACCGGAGTGGAAGAATGGCAGGCGCATCTTACAGATGACTAGTCGATGGTCAGAGGGCAGATCAGCTCCACGGTAGGTCCTGGTGTCAAGGACATGGGCTCGCATTCGCTGGTCCGTCACTATGTAGTCCAGCAGATGTTCTTGCTTGGACCCGGCATGCATCCATGATGTTGTGTGGATGCGCCGATGCCGGAACAGCGTGTTGGTAATTACAAGCCCATGGGCTGCACAAAAATCTAGCAGCCTCCTACCGTTGTTATTGAGCTGATCTGGCCCATGCCCTCCAATCACTCCAGACCAGGTGCCAGTATCATGACCAACTCGGGCATTGAAGTCACCCAACATGATGACTCTATCCCGAGGGGCCACTTTAGCCAGCACCTGTGACAGGAGGTCATAGAAGGCATCTGACTCATCGGCTTTGCCTGCATCCCTCCACGGATGTTCATCTTTGGTGGGGGCATAAGTAACCACGACCACCATTCCTCGCCTCCGGTTGATGGGAAGGCGAGCCCAAAGTAGCCTGGAGCTTACAGCTTCCCACACCTCACCGCCACGCTCCCACGCCCCCTTCATTCTTTTGTTCAAAAGAAGACCCACACCCTGTTGTTTGGCAGTCTGCTGCCCCGAGTAGAGGACTGTCCACCCCTCATGGTGGCAGGAGCCAGAGCCGGTCCACCGGACCTCCTGAATGCCGCATAGATCCAGGCGGTACCGGTCCAGCTCCCGACAGAGGAGTGGCAGCCTCTCCTCTGCAGTGAGCGTTCGAACATTCCACGTGGCCACCCGTAGTGGCTTTTCGTTGTTTCTGGAGTAGCCCCGAGGGTAGGTATTCAATCTCCTGGCTCCGCCAATTGGGGTTTGGCCAGGAGACGTCATAGACGCCTGGCCCCCCGGGGCCTCCGGCACAAGCTTAGTTGTTACATATTTCAGTTTAATTCGAGGTTTCGTGGTAATTAATTGAAGGTGGAGGGGTTACGAGCCCCTCGCACCCGTCCAGAGCCCCCGTTTAGCCCCTGTGGTGGACACATATGCCATGAGGGGAGGAGCCAATCAAAATTGGATCTCCCCCCACAGCGCTGTCCACGACAGAGTTGCCCGTCCGGCACCGCGAGGAGGTAGGGGGTTGTTTTGCCGGACACACACTGACACACACACACTCACACACACTGACACACACACACTGACACACACACTGACACACACACACTGACACACACACTGACACAACAACAACAACAACCGCCATTCGCCACTAAGTGGCGGTGACGTCACCACGACGCTTGTGCCAGGCTATGTGCACCCTGAGGCCACGTGAAGTGTCGAACGCCCGCTGGCAGGAGGTCACGGGGCAGACCCAGGTGCCACGGGTCGACTGACTGAGATGACTGGCTGATGCACCACCTGTGCCCCCTACTGTGCCAACCTGCTGTGCTTTAGCCACCCGACGCTCCGCTCGCTGTTGTGAGCGTCGCTCCTCCGCCCTCCGTTGTTGTTGGAGGGCGACTGCCTCCAACTGCCCAGTAGCATCCTTCACGAGCCTCCTCCACAGAGGCCGATCTTGACACCGCTGGTACCAGTCATCGGCAAGTCCACTCAGCTCCACGTCCTCCTGTACCACATCACTCCATCTCTTCTCTAGCCCGTGCCGCGCCCGCTTAGCCCCCTCAATCCGGCCAAACAAAAGCTGTTTCGGCATGCGGTGGCTGGGCATGCGGGCTACATGACCCAGCCATCGCAGCCTTGCCTGCCGGAGGAGCTCACCGATGGGACCCTGCCCAGATCTTTCAAGGATTTGTGAGCTCCTCACACAATCCAGTCTGGTTAAACCCAGGATGGATCGTAGGCAGGTCAGCCTAAATGTTTCTAACCGGCGAAGATGTTCCATTAGGGGGGTCCACGTTTCGCAAGCGTAGAGAAGGGAGGGAATGACCGTGGCCGAGAAGACCTGAAGCTTAGTGCGGAGCGACAGACCAGGTAGCTTCCACACAGCGTTACGCAACCGATGACACTGACACACACACTGACACACACACACACTGACACACACACTGACACACACACTGACACACACACACACTGACACACACACTGACACACACACTGACACACACACACACTGACACACACACTGACACACACACACACACTGACACACACACACACTGACACACACACTGACACACACACACTGACACACACACTGACACACACACACACTGACACACACACACTGACTCACACACACTGACACACACACTGACACACACACACACTGACACACACACACTGACACACACTGACACACACTGACACACACACTGACACACACACTGACACACACACACACACTGACACACACACACTGACACACACTGACACACACTGACACACACACACACACACTGACACACACACACTGACACACACACTGACACACACACTGACACACACACACTGACACACACACACTGACACACACTGACACACACACACACACACTGACACACACACACACACTGACACACACTGACACACACACACTGACACACACACACACTGACACACACACACTGACACACACACACTGACACACACACTGACACACACACACACACACTGACACACACACACACTGACACACACACTGACACACACACTGACACACACACACACACACTGACACACACACTGACACACACACACTGACACACACACTGACACACACACACACACTGACACACACACTGACACACACACACTGACACACACACTGACACACACACACACTGACACACACACACACTGACACACACACACTGACACACACACACTGACACACACACTGACACACACACACACACACTGACACACACACACTGACACACACACTGACACACACACACACACTGACACACACACACACACTGACACACACACTGACACACACACACACTGACACACACACTGACACACACACACACTGACACACACACACTGACACACACACTGACACACACACACACACTGACACACACACTGACACACACACACTGACACACACACTGACACACACACACACTGACACACACACTGACACACACACACTCACACACACTGACACACACACACTGACACACACACTGACACACACACTGACACACACACACTGACACACACACTGACACACACACTGACACACACACACACTGACACACACACTGACACACACACTGACACACACACACACTGACACACACACTGACACACACACTGACACACACACACTGACACACACACACTGACACACACACTGACACACACACACACACTGACACACACACACTGACACACACACACACACACTGACACACACACACTGACACACACACTGACACACACACACACTGACACACACACACTGACTCACACACACTGACACACACACTGACACACACACACACACTGACACACACACACTGACACACACACTGACACACACACTGACACACACACACACTGACACACACACACTGACACACACACACTGACACACACTGACACACACTGACACACACACTGACACACACACACTGACACACACACACACACTGACACACACACACTGACACACACACACTGACACACACACACACTGACACACACTGACACACACTGACACACACACACTGACACACACACACACTGACACACACTGACACACACACTGACACACACACTGACACACACACTGACACACACACACACTGACACACACACACACTGACACACACTGACACACACTGACACACACACACACACACTGACACACACACACTGACACACACTGACACACACTGACACACACACACAACAACAACAACAACAACAACCGCCATTCGCCACTAAGTGGCGGTGACGTCACCACGACGCTTGTGCCAGGCTATGTGCACCGTGAGGCCACGTGAAGTGTCGAACGCCCGCTGGCAGGAGGTCACGGGGCAGACCCAGGTGCCACGGGTCGACTGACTGAGATGACTGGCTGATGCACCACCTGTGCCCCCTACTGTGCCAACCTGCTGTGCTTTAGCCACCCGGCGCTCCGCTCGCTGTTGTGAGCGTCGCTCCTCCGCCCTCCGTTGTTGTTGGAGGGCGACTGCCTCCAACTGCCCAGTAGCATCCTTCACGAGCCTCCTCCACAGAGGCCGATCTTGACACCGCTGGTACCAGTCATCGGCAAGTCCACTCAGCTCCACGTCCTCCTGTACCACATCACTCCATCTCTTCTCTAGCCCGTGCCGCGCCCGCTTAGCCCCCTCAATCCGGCCAAACAAAATCTGTTTCGGCATGCGGTGGCTGGGCATGCGGGCTACATGACCCAGCCATCGCAGCCTTGCCTGCCGGAGGAGCTCACCGATGGGACCCTGCCCAGATCTTTCAAGGATTTGTGAGCTCCTCACACAATCCAGTCTGGTTAAACCCAGGATGGATCGTAGGCAGGCCAGCCTAAATGTTTCTAACCGGCGAAGATGTTCCATTAGGGGGGTCCACGTTTCGCAAGCGTAGAGAAGGGAGGGAATGACCGTGGCCGAGAAGACCTGAAGCTTAGTGCGGAGCGACAGACCAGGTAGCTTCCACACAGCGTTACGCAACCGATGAAAAGATATTGCCGCTCGACTGATTCGGAGTGAGACCTCTGCTGTTAAACTGGAGCCAGTCATAAGCACACTGCCCAGGTATGGGAAACTCTCCACTCTCTCCACAACTGCCCCATCACCGATTGGGAGTTGTGGGGGTGGAGTGTCCGATGGTACAAAATACCCAGGCAGGTGCTTAGTTTTGGTGGGGCTGATGGTAAGGCCCCACCTCTTAGTGGCACGCTCCAGTCTCAGCAGCAGCGTCTCCAACTCCTCCTCTGACTGAGCAGCTATTACCAAGTCATCAGCATACATAACGTGGTTGAGCAATAGGGAGCCATCCCTTGACCGCACCCGGGCATCGATTAGCCTCCCATTATATCTGTACCATATGGAGATTCCCCCGGTACAGCTATTGAAGGCTTCACGAACTACGTGGTCAAAATAGATGTTAAATAATGTGGGAGCCAGAGGACATCCCTGTCGCACCCCAAGGTGTACAGGGAATGGCTCTGACTCCCGGCCACGTAGTTTTACCCGGGCCCGCTCACCATCATGAAGGTCCTTAATGATCGTGAGCAGAGGGTCAGGTACTCCAAAAGCACGAAGAACGACCCAGAGCCCAGGCCTACTGATGGTATCATAGGCCTTGACCAGGTCAATAAAGCAGAGATGTAGGTCTTGTTGGAATTCCCTACACCTCTGCTGTAGCAGACGGACAGAAAATATGGCATCTGTGCAGGACCGCCCTTTCCTGAAACCGCATTGGGGCTCCGCAAGCCTCTCCTCAGCGTGCCTGGCAAGGCGATGCTGAATAATCCTTGCCAGGACCTTTCCCGGCACACTGAGGAGTGAGATGCCCCTGTAGTTGTTACAGTCTGTGCGGTCCCCCTTCTTAAAAAGGGGGACCACCAGGGCATCCTTCCAATCCTGCGGAACCCGTCCAGTGGTCCAGACTGTTGTTATGATGTCATATAGGGCAGTCTGTGCACAAACGCCACCCTCCCTCAGCATTTCGCTTGGGAGATCATCTCTGCCCGCTGCCTTTCCTGGTCTCAGACTCCGGATCGCCTTCAATACTTCCTCAGCAGATGGCACCTCAGCCAGCCACTCACAGGGGATGACTTCATCCAATATTTGAGGCACCGCAGCCTCAGCAGGGTCATCCTCACTTTGTGCCACGATGTTTTCCTGGCTGTGGGATTTTCCCTCCCCCAGGACCTCACAGAAATGCTCAGCAAATCTGCGAACCTGTTCCTGGGGGTCGGAAATTGGATCACCGTTTTTTCCCCTAATGATGGTAATAGGTGTGGCGCTGCAGGTTACTTTTTTGATGGAGTTAAATAGCGATTTGTGATCACGGGCCACTGAGGCAGACTCCATCTCCTCAGCAACCCGCGACCACCACCCATCCTTGCAGCGCCTCACGGCTCTCCGAACCTCCGAGCGAAGGCTGCGGTAAGCCTCCTCATTCTCTGACGTGGGATTCTGTAGCCGATGACAGTGGGCCTGTCGCTTTTTCTCAACCATCCTGAACAACTCCTCTGTCATCCAGGGTGTCTGGGGAGGTCTGGACCGCGTACCCAAAGCAGCCATTGCAGCTGCATGAGTCACAGTCCTAAACCTCGCCCATTTACCCTCGACATCAGGAGGAGTCGGGGACGATGCCAATCCCAGCCGCAAGCGATGATGAAATTCTCGCTTGCAACTTTCATCAGATAACTGAGACCAGGCCACTTTAGGTTGGAATGGGGTCCTGGGTGTACACCCACCACCGGAGTGGAAGAATGGCAGGCGCATCTTACAGATGACTAGTCGATGGTCAGAGGGCAGATCAGCTCCACGGTAGGTCCTGGTGTCAAGGACATGGGCTCGCATTCGCTGGTCCGTCACTATGTAGTCCAGCAGATGTTCTTGCTTGGACCCGGCATGCATCCATGATGTTGTGTGGATGCGCCGATGCCGGAACAGCGTGTTGGTAATTACAAGCCCATGGGCTGCACAAAAATCTAGCAGCCTCCTACCATTGTTATTGAGCTGATCTGGCCCATGCCCTCCAATCACTCCAGACCAGGTGCCAGTATCATGACCAACTCGGGCATTGAAGTCACCCAACATGATGACTCTATCCCGAGGGGCCACTTTAGCCAGCACCTGTGACAGGAGGTCATAGAAGGCATCTGACTCATCGGCTTTGCCTGCATCCCTCCACGGATGTTCATCTTCGGTGGGGGCATAAGTAACCACGACCACCATTCCTCGCCTCCGGTTGATGGGAAGGCGAGCCCAAAGTAGCCTGGGGCTTACAGCTTCCCACACCTCACCGCCACGCTCCCACGCCCCCTTCATTCTTTTGTTCAAAAGAAGACCCACACCCTGTTGTTTGGCAGTCTGCTGCCCCGAGTAGAGGACTGTCCACCCCTCATGGTGGCAGGAGCCAGAGCCGGTCCACCGGACCTCCTGAATGCCGCATAGATCCAGGCGGTACCGGTCCAGCTCCCGACAGAGGAGTGGCAGCCTCTCCTCTGCAGTGAGCGTTCGAACATTCCACGTGGCCACCCGTAGTGGCTTTTCGTTGTTTCTGGAGTAGCCCCGAGGGTAGGTATTCAATCTCCTGGCTCCGCCAATTGGGGTTTGGCCAGGAGACGTCATAGACGCCTGGCCCCCCGGGGCCTCCGGCACAAGCTTAGTTGTTACAACTTTAATTCGTGGTTTTGTGGTAATTAATTGAAGGTGGAGGGGTTACCAGCCCCTCGCACCCGTCCAGAGCCCCCGTTTAGCCCCTGTGGTGGACACATATGCCATGAGGGGAGGAGCCAATCAAAATTGGAACTCCCCCCACAGCACTGTCCACGACAGAGTTGCCCGTCCGGCACCGCGAGGAGGTAGGGGGTTGTTTTGCCGGACGACACACACACACACACACTGACACACACACACTGACACACACACTGACACACACACTGACACACACACACTGACACACACACACACTGACACACACTGACACACACACTGACACACACACACTGACACACACACACTGACACACACACACACACTGACACACACACACTGACACACACACACACACTGACACACACACACTGACACACACTGACACACACACACACTGACACACACACACACACTGACACACACTGACACACACACACTGACACACACACACACTGACACACACACACTGACACACACACTGACACACACACACTGACACACACACACACTGACACACACACACTGACACACACACTGACACACACACTGACACACACACACACTGACACACACACTGACACACACACACACACACTGACACACACACTGACACACACACACTGACACACACACTGACACACAAACACACACTGACACACACACTGACACACACACACACACTGACACACACACTGACACACACACTGACACACACACACACACACTGACACACACACTGACACACACACACTGACACTCACACTGACACACACACACTGACACACACACACTGACACACACACACACACACTGACACACACACACTGACACACACACACTGACACACACACACACTGACACACACTCACACACACACTGACACACACACACACACTGACACACACACACACACACTGACACACACACACACGGACACACACACTGACACACACACACTGACACACACACTGACACACACACTGACACACACACACTGACACACACACACACTGACACACACTGACACACACACACACTGACACACACACTGACACACACACACACAGACACACTGACACACACACACTGACACACACACACACTGACACACACACACACACACTGACACACACACTGACACACACTGACACACACACACTGACACACACACTGACACACACACTGACACACACACTGACACACACACACACTGACACACACACACTGACACACACACACTGACACACACACTGACACACACACACACTGACACACACACACACACTGACACACACACTGACACACACACACACTGACACACACACTGACACACACACTGACACACACACACACTGACACACACACTGACACACACACACACTGACACACACACTGACACACACACTGACACACACACACACTGGCACACACACTGACACACACACACTGACACACACACACACTGACACACACACACACTGACACACACACACTGACACACACACTGACACACACACACACTGACACACACACACTGACTCACACACACTGACACACACACTGACACACACACACACTGACACACACACACTGACACACACACTGACACACACTGACACACACACACACACACTGACACACACACTGACACACACACACTGACACACACACTGACACACACACACTGACACACACACTGACACACACACTGGCACACACACACACTGACACACACACTGACACACACACACACACAACAACAACAACAACAACCGCCATTCGCCACTAAGTGGCGGTGACGTCACCACGACGCTTGTGCCAGGCTATGTGCACCCTGAGGCCACGTGAAGTGTCGAACGCCCGCTGGCAGGAGGTCACGGGGCAGACCCAGGTGCCACGGGTCGACTGACTGAGATGACTGGCTGATGCACCACCTGTGCCCCCTACTGTGCCAACCTGCTGTGCTTTAGCCACCCGGCGCTCCGCTCGCTGTTGTGAGCGTCGCTCCTCCGCCCTCCGTTGTTGTTGGAGGGCGACTGCCTCCAACTGCCCAGTAGCATCCTTCACGAGCCTCCTCCACAGAGGCCGATCTTGACACCGCTGGTACCAGTCATCGGCAAGTCCACTCAGCTCCACGTCCTCCTGTACCACATCACTCCATCTCTTCTCTAGCCCGTGCCGCGCCCGCTTAGCCCCCTCAATCCGGCCAAACAAAAGCTGTTTCGGCATGCGGTGGCTGGGCATGCGGGCTACATGACCCAGCCATCGCAGCCTTGCCTGCCGGAGGAGCTCACCGATGGGACCCTGCCCAGATCTTTCAAGGATTTGTGAGCTCCTCACACAATCCAGTCTGGTTAAACCCAGGATGGATCGTAGGCAGGCCAGCCTAAATGTTTCTAACCGGCGAAGATGTTCCATTAGGGGGGTCCACGTTTCGCAAGCATAGAGAAGGGAGGGAATGACCGTGGCCGAGAAGACCTGAAGCTTAGTGCGGAGCGACAGACCAGGTAGCTTCCACACAGCGTTACGCAACCGATGAAAAGATATTGCCGCTCGACTGATTCGGAGTGAGACCTCTGCTGTTAAACTGGAGCCAGTCATAAGCACACTGCCCAGGTATGGGAAACTCTCCACTCTCTCCACAACTGCCCCATCACCGATTGGGAGTTGTGGTGGTGGAGTGTCCGATGGTACAAAATACCCAGGCAGGTGCTTAGTTTTGGTGGGGCTGATGGTAAGGCCCCACCTCTTAGTGGCATGCTCCAGTCTCAGCAGCAGCGTCTCCAACTCCTCCTCTGACTGAGCAGCTATTACCAAGTCATCAGCATACATAACGTGGTTGAGCAATAGGGAGCCATCCCTTGACCGCACCCGGGCATCGATTAGCCTCCCATTATATCTGTACCATATGGAGATTCCCCCGGTACAGCTATTGAAGGCTTCACGAACTACGTGGTCAAAATAGATGTTAAATAATGTGGGAGCCAAAGGACATCCCTGTCGCACCCCAAGGTGTACAGGGAATGGCTCTGACTCCCGGCCACGTAGTTTTACCCGGGCCCGCTCACCATCATGAAGGTCCTTAATGATCGTGAGCAGAGGGTCAGGTACTCCAAAAGCACGAAGAACGACCCAGAGCCCAGGCCTACTGATGGTATCATAGGCCTTGACCAGGTCAATAAAGCAGAGATGTAGGTCTTGTTGGAATTCCCTACACCTCTGCTGTAGCAGACGGACAGAAAATATGGCATCTGTGCAGGACCGCCCTTTCCTGAAACCGCATTGGGGCTCCGCAAGCCTCTCCTCAGCGTGCCTGGCAAGGCGATGCTGAATAATCCTTGCCAGGACCTTTCCCGGCACACTGAGGAGTGAGATGCCCCTGTAGTTGTTACAGTCTGTGCGGTCCCCCTTCTTAAAAAGGGGGACCACCAGGGCATCCTTCCAATCCTGCGGAACCCGTCCAGTGGTCCAGACTGTTGTTATGATGTCATATAGGGCAGTCTGTGCACAAACGCCACCCTCCCTCAGCATTTCGCTTGGGAGATCATCTCTGCCCGCTGCCTTTCCTGGTCTCAGACTCCGGATCGCCATCAATACTTCCTCAGCAGATGGCACCTCAGCCAGCCACTCACAGGGGGTGACTTCATCCAATATTTGAGGCACCGCAGCCTCAGCAGGGTCATCCTCACTTTGTGCCGCGATGTTTTCCTGGCTGAGGGATTTTCCCTCCCCCAGGACCTCACAGAAATGCTCAGCAAATCTGCGAACCTGTTCCTGGGGGTCGGAAATTGGATCACCGTTTTTTCCCCTAATGATGGTAATAGGTGTGGCGCTGCAGGTTACTTTTTTGATGGAGTTAAATAGAGATTTGTGATCACGGGCCACTGAGGCAGACTCCATCTCCTCAGCAACCCGCGACCACCACCCATCCTTGCAGCGCCTCACGGCTCTCCGAACCTCCGAGCGAAGGCTGCGGTAAGCCTCCTCATTCTCTGACACACACACTGACACACACACACACACTGACACACACACACACTGACACACACACACTGACACACACACTGACACACACACACACTGACACACACACACTGACACACACACACTGACACATCACACTGACACACACACACACTGACACACACACACTGACACACACACTGACACACACACACACTGACACACACACACACTGACACACACACACACTGACACACACACACTGACACACACACACACACTGACACACACTGACACACACACTGACACACACTGACACACACACTGACACACACACACACTGACACACACACACACACTGACACACACACACTGACACACACATACACTGACACACACTCACACACACACTGACACACACACACACACACTGACACACACACACTGACACACACACACACACGGACACACACAATGACACACACACACTGACACACACACTGACACACACACTGACACACACACTGACACACACACACACTGACACACACACTGACACACACACACACTGACACATACACTGACACACACACTGACACACACACACTGACACACACACACACTGACACACACACACACACTGACACACACACTGACACACACACACTGACACACACACTGACACACTGACACACACACTGACACACACACTGACACACACACACTGACACACACACTGACACACACACTGACACACACACACTGACACACACACTGACACACACACACACTGACACACACACTGACACACACACTGACACACACACACACTGACACACACACTGACACACACACACTGACACACACACTGACACACGCACACTGACACACACACTGACACACACACTGGCACACACACACTGACACACACACTGACACACACACACACACTGACACACACACACACACACTGACACACACACACACTGACACACACACACTGACACACACACTGACACACACACACACACTGACACACGCATACTGACACACACACACTGACACACACACTGACACACACACTGACACACACACACACTGACACACACACACTGACACACACACACACTGACACACACACTGACACACACACTGACACACACTGACACACACACTGACACACACACACTGACACACACACACTGACACACACACACACACTGACACACACATACTGACACACACACACTGACACACACACTGACACACACACTGACACACACACACTGACACACACACACACTGACACACACACACTGACACACACTGACACACACACTGACACACACACTGACACACACTGACACACACACTGACACACACACACTGACACACACGTGGGAGTTTTGACAATGCAAGGGGCGATGAGGTGGGGGTCTCAGTGTGACTCATCTCTGCGGCAGTTGTTGTTGATTCCTGGGCTGGTGGGGGGGGGGGTTGGTGGGGGGGTTGGTGGGGGGGGCTGGTGGGGGGGTTGGTGGGGGGGGTTGGTGGTGGTGCTTGGTAGGGGGGCTTGGTGGGGGGGGGGGGTTGGTGGGGGTGGTTGGTGGGGGGGCTTGGTGTGGGAGGTTGTTGGGGGAGTTGATGGGGGGGGGGGGTTGGTGGGGGGGGTTGTTGGGGGGGTTGGTGGGTGGGGTAGGTGGGGGGGGGGGGCTTGTGGGTGGATGTCACAAAGGGGCCGTGTATACTTTGTCCCTTTGCGGATATTTTTAACAAAAACAAAAAAAATAATCGTGTTTTTTTGCATTGGTAACCGGTTATCGAGTGCTGGTAACCGGTTATCGGCTATGTCGAGAATGGAGAGACAAAGGCGGCCGGGCGTCGTGCTGGCCACCCACCCCCCTCGTGTAACCACAGCTCCGGTAGCCTTCATAGGCGCTGCTCGCTAACAGCACTTGCCCCTACAGCCTGTGAGAGGCTACACGGGGGACCTTTGTCTGTGTATAGGTGCTGCTGCTACTCGCTAACAGCACTTGCCCCTACAGCCTGTTAGAGGCTACACGGGGGACCTTTGTCTGTGTATAGGTGCTGCACCTCGCTAACAGCACTTGCCCCTACAACCTGTTAGAGGCTACACGGGGGATCTTTGTCTGTGTGTAGGCGCTGCTGCTACTCGCTAACAGCACTTGCCCCCACAGCCTGTTAGAGGCTACACGGGGGATCTTTGTCTGTGTATAGGTGCTGCTGCTACTCGCTAACAGCACTCGCCCCTACAGCCCGTTAGAGGCTACACGGGGGACCTTTGTCTGTGTATAGGTGCTGCTGCTACTTGCTAACAGCACTTGCCCCTACAGCCCGTTAGAGGCTACACGGGGGACCTTTGTCTGTGTATAGGTGCTGCTGCTACTTGCTAACAGCACTTGCCCCTACAGCCTGTTAGAGACTACACGGGGGACCTTTGTCTGTGTATAGGTGCTGCTGCTACTCGCTAACAGCACTTGTCCCTACAGCCTGTTAGAGGCTACACGGGAGACCTTTGTCTGTGTATAGGTGCTGCTGCTACTCGCTAACAGCACTTGCCCCTACAGCCTGTTAGAGGCTACACGGGGGATCTTTGTCTGTGTATAGGCGCTGCTGCTACTCGCTAACAGCACTTGCCCCTACAGCCTGTTAGAGGCTACGCGGGGGATCTTTGTCTGTGTATAGTTGCTGCTGCTACTCGCTAACAGCACTTGCCCCTGCAGCCTGTTAGAGACTACACGGGGGACCTTTGTCTGTGTATAGGTGCTGCTGCTACTCGCTAACAGCACTTGCCCCTACAGCCTGTTAGAGGCTACACGGGGGACCTTTGTCTGTGTATAGGTGCTGCTGCTATTCGCTAACAGCACTTGCCCCTACAGCCTGTTAGAGGCTGCACGGGAGACCTTTGTGTATAGGTGCTGCTGCTACTCGCTAACAGCACTTGCCCCTACAGCCTGTTAGAGGCTACACGGGGGATCTTTGTCTGTGTATAGGTGCTGCTGCTACTCGCTAACAGCACTTACCCCTACAGCCTGTTAGAGGCTACACGGGGGATCTTTGTCTGTGTATAGGCGCTGCTGCTACTCACTAACAGCACTTGCCTCTACAGCCTGTTAGAGGCTGCACGGGAGACCTTTGTCTGTGTATAGGTGCTGCTGCTACTCGCTAACAGCACTTGCCCCTACAGCCTGTTAGAGGCTACACGGGGATCTTTGTCTGTGTATAGGCGCTGCTGCTACTCGCTAACAGCACTTGCCCCCACAGCTTGTTAGAGGCTACACGTGGGATCTTTGTCTGTGTATAGGTGTAGAGGTGCTAACTACTCACTGTTCAGTAACCTGCATTGCCACTGGGTATCAAATGGCCAGAGCAGCGTTACCTCTCTCTGTGTGAATAACGGTTTTGGGTCAGACGAGGTGAAGCGGATCGTAGCCACGGTTTTGGTAAGAACCAATCAGACAGTTCCACGTGTCATTGTGGGATTGGTTAGACCCGGCCACAAACAGGTACAAGAAGGGTGAGCGCGCAGAGCGCGGGGATTTCTCTTTTTACACGAAGACCGAAGCCCGGGCTGAAGGTCGCCAGGACCCTGGACCCGGCCTTCCAGCCCTTCTGAGGGCTAAGGCTCGGCGTATCCAGCGGTCAAGACCCGCCGGGCCAGCGGTGGGTCAGATAGCCTCCCCTAGGTCCCAGCCCGAGGACTCTAGGATAGCGGTAGACGTGTAAGTTCCGCCAAGATAGGAGTCTGTACCTTCTTAGGTATCAAGAGAGCTGTGTGTAGGTCACGCTAAGTCCAGTGGCTGTAGCTCCTTAGGTATCAAGAGACTTGTGTGTAGGTCACGCTGAGTCCGGAGGCTGTACCTTCTTAGGTATTAAGATACCTGTGTGTAGGTCACGCTAAGTACCTCCTTAGGTAACAAGAGACCTGTGTGTAGGTCACGCTAAGTACCTCCTTAGGTAACAAGAGACCTGTGTGTAGGTCACGCTAAGTACCTTCTTAGGTATCAAGAGACCTGTGTGTAGGTCACACTAAGTACCTCCTTAGGTATCAAGAGACCTTTGTGTAGGTCACGCTAAGTACCTCCTTAGGTAACAAGAGACCTGTGTGTAGGTCACGCTAAGTACCTCCTTAGGTAACAAGAGACCTGTGTGTAGGTCACGCTAAGTACCTCCTTAGGTATCAAGAGACCTTTGTGTAGGTCACGCTAAGTACCTCCTTAGGTATCAAGAGACCTGTGTGTAGGTCACGCTAAGTACCTCCTTAGGTATCAAGAGAGCTGTGTAGGTCACGCTAAGTACCTCCTTAGGTATCAAGAGACCTGTGTGTAGGTCACGCTAAGTACCTCCTTAGGTATCAAGAGAGCTGTGTGTAGGTCACGCTAAGTACCTCCTTAGGTATCAAGAGACCTGTGTGTAGGTCACGCTAAGTACCTCCTTAGGTATCAAGAGAGCTGTGTGTAGGTCACGCTAAATACCTCCTTAGGTATCAAGAGACCTGTGTGTAGGTCACGCTAAGTCCGGAGGCTGTACCTTCTTAGGGTATCGGGTGAGGGGACCGTATACCCCTCTGTGTGTTAAGGACTGTGTAAGAGAAGAATCACGATAAGCAGAGTGTGCCTCATAAGAAGTTTATTCGTCATTATAAACACTACATAGGTGCTGCTACTACTCGTGAACAGCACTTTCCCCTACAGCCTGTTAGAGGCTACACGGGGGATCTTTGTCTTTGTATAGGTGCTGCTGCTACTCGCTAACAGCACTTGCCCCTACAGCCTGAGCCTGTTAGAGGCTACACGGGGGATCTTTGTCTTGCTGTGTGCAAAGACATCATCGATCAGAATCTGTATTTATACAGCAGCAGGAATCCGATGAGCTGTGAAGCTCTTTTTCACAGATGTCCAGTAGGGGGCACAGTGGTCAGAACGTCACAACAACAACAACAACAGTCGCGATACTCACAAATAAGTAATATTTTTTATTAAACTTTTTTAAGAACACGCTTTAATGAAATGTACCGCACTAGTAATGGAAGAAGTCCGCGACTCCAGGAAGTTGGCCCCGAAGCTTGCCACAACGTAAGGGGACCGTGGACAATTAAGACCCAAGCCGAAACATCTCCATATACATAAAAGGCAAAGTTGTGAATGTGTGTGTCTGTTTAGCGTACTTCCCGACATGCAACACACTTGAAATTTGCCATGTGGGTACTGTCCAGAATGTACACCATGCAAAAATTATGAAAATACACTTTCATTTTTTTTTGGGGGGGGGGAACTCAATAATGCATCTATTTTTTGTACGGCAAGTGAGCTGTGACGTCACATCTGTCACGTGACCCGCGCATGTGGAAGCGTAACGCATTGTAGTGTAGTGGTTAGCGCGCTGTCTGTGTGTATGTGTGTGTCTGTGTGTGTGTATCTGTGTGTATCTGTGTGTATCTGTGTGTGTGTGTGTCTATCTGTGAGATTGAATCTCTACCCTCGGGGCTCCTCCAGAAACAACGAAAAGCAACTACGTGTGGCCACGTGGAATGTTCGAACGCTCACTGCGGAGGAGAGGCTGCCACTCCTCTGTCAGGAGCTGGACCGGTACCGCCTGGATCTCTTTGGCATTCAGGAGGTCCGGTGGACCGGTTCTGGCTCCTACCATCATTAGGGGTGGAGAGTCCTCTACTCGGGGCAGCAGACTGTCAAACAACAGGGTGTGGCTCTTCTTATGAACAAAAGAATGAAGGGGGCGTGGGAGCGTGGCGGTGAGGTGTGGGAAGCTGTAAGCCCCAGGCTACTTTGGGCTCACCTTCCCATCAATCGGAGGCGAGGAGTGGTGGTCGTGGTTACTTCAATGCCCGAGTGGGTCATGATGCTGGCACCTGGTCTGGAGTGATTGGAGGGCATGGGCCAGATCAGCTCAATAACAACGGTAGGAGGCTGCTAGACTTTTGTGCAGCCCATGGGCTTGTAATTACCAACACGCTGTTCCGGCATCGGCGCATCCACACAACATCATGGATGCATGCCGGGTCCAAGCAAGAACATCTGCTGGACTACATAGTGACGGACCAGCGGATGCGAGTTCATGTCCTTGACACCAGGACCTACCATGGAGCTGATCTGCCCTCTGACCATCGACTTGTCATCTGTAAGATGCGCCTGCCATTCTTCCGCTCCGGTGGTGGGTGTACACCCAGGACCCCATTCCAACCTAAAGTGGCCTGGTCTCAGTTATCTGATGAAAGTTGCAAGCGAGAATTCCATCATCGCCTGCGGCTGGGGTTGGCATCGTCCCCCATTCCTCCGGATGTGGAGGGTAAATGGGCGAGGTTTAGGACTGTCACTCATGCAGCTGCATTGGCTGCTTTGGGTACGCGGTCCAGACCTCCCCAGAGACCCTGGCTGACAGAGGAGGTGTTCAGGATAGTTGAGAAAAAGCGACAGGCCCACTGTCATCGGCTACAGAATCCCACGTCAGAGAATGAGGAGGCTTACCGCAGCCTTTGCTCGGAGGTTCGGAGAGCCGTGAGGCACTCAAGGATGAGTGGTGGTCGCGGGTTGCTGAGGAGATGGAGTCTGCCTCAGTGGCCCGCGATCACAAATCTCGATTTAACTCCATCAAAAAAGTAACCTGCAGCGCCACACCTATTACCATCATTAGGGGAAAAAACGGTGATCCAATCTCCGACCCCCAGGAACAGGTTTGCAGATATGCTGAGCATTTCTGTGAGGTCCTGGGGGAGGAAATATCCCTCAGCCAGGAAAACATCGTGGCACAAAGTGAGGATGACCCTGCTGAGGCTGCGGTGCCTCAAATATTGGAAGAAGTCACCCCCTGTGAGTGGCTGGCTGAGGTGCCATCTGTTGAGGAAGTACTGAAGGCGATCCGGAGTCTGAGACCAGGAAAGGCACCGGGTAGAGATGATCTCCCAAGCGAAATGCTGAGGGAGGGTGGCATTTGTGCACAGACTGCCCTATATGACATCATAACAAGAGTCTGGACCACTGGACGGGTTTTGCAGGATTGGAAGGATGCCCTGGTGGTCCCCCTGTTTAAGAAGGGGGACTGCACAGACTGTAACAACTACAGGGGCATCTCACTCCTCAGTGTGCCAGGAAAAGTTCTGGCAAGGATTATTCAACAACGCCTTGCCAGGCACGCTGAGGAGAGGCTTGCGGAGCCCCAATGCGGTTTCAGGAAAGGGCAGTCCTGCACAGATGCCATATTTTCTGTCTGTCTGCTACAGCAGAGGTGTAGGGAATTCCAGCAAGACCTACATCTCTGCTATATTGACCTGGTCAAGGCCTATGATACCATCAGTAGGCCTGGGCTCTGGGTTGTTCTTCGTGCTTTTGGAGTACCTGACCCTCTGCTCACGATCATTAAGGACCTTCATAATGGTGAGCGGGCCCGGGTAAAACTACGTGGCCGGGAGTCAGAGCTATTCCCTGTACACCTTGGGGTGCGACAGGGATGTCCTCTGGCTCCCACATTATTTAACATCTATTTTGACCACGTAGTTCGTGAAGCATTCAATAGCTTTACCCGGGGAATCTCCATATGGTACATATATAATGGGAGGCTGATTGATGCCCGGGTGCGGTCAAGGGGTGGCTCCCTATTGCTCAACCACGTTATGTATGCCGATGATTTGGTAATAGCTGCTCATTCAGAGGAGGAGTTAGCGACGCTGCTGCTGAGACTGGAGCGTGCCACTAAGAGATGGGGCCTTACCATCAGCCCCACCAAAACTAAGCACCTACTTGGGTATTTTGTACCATTGGACACTCCACCCCACAACTCCCAATCGGTGATGGGGCAGTTGTGGAGAGAGTGGAGAGTTTCCCATACCTGGGCAGTGTGCTTATGACCGGCTCCAGTTTAACAGCAGAGGTCTCACTCCGAATCAGTCGAGCGGCAATATCTTTTCATCGGTTGCGTAACGCTGTGTGGAAGCTACCTGGTCTGTCGCTCCGCACTAAGCTTCAGGTCTTCTTGGCCATGGTCATTCCCTCCCTTCTCTACGCTTGCGAAACGTGGACCCCCCTAATGGAACATCTTCGCCGGTTAGAAACATTTAGGCTGGCGTGCCTACGATCCATCCTGGGTTTAGCCAGGCTGGATTGTGTGAGGAGCTCACAAATCCTTGAAAGATCTGGGCACGGTCCCATCGGTGAGCTCCTCCGGCAGGCAAGGCTGCGTTGGCTGGGTCATGTAGCCCGCATGCCCAGCCACCGCATGCCGAAACAGCTTTTGCGGATCGAGGGGGCTATACGGGCGCGGCATGGGCTAGAGAGGAGATGGAGTGATGTGGTACAGGAGGACGTGGAGCTGAGTGGACTTGCCGATGACTGGTACCATCGGTGTCAAGATCGCCCTCTGTGGAGGAGGCTCGTGAAGGACGCTACTGGGCAGTTGGAGGTAGTCGCCCTCCAACAACAACGGAGGGCGGAGGAGCGACGCTCACAACAACGAGCGGAGCGCCGGGTGGCTAAAGCACAGCAGGTTGGCACAGTAGGGGGCACAGGTGGTGCATCAGCCAGTCATCTCAATCAGTCGACCCGTGGCACCTGGGTCTGCCCTGTGACCTCCTGCCAGCAGGCGTTCGACACTTCACGTGGCCTCAAGGTGCACATGGCCTGGCACAAGCGTCGTGGTGACGTCACCGCCACTTAGTGGCGAATGGCGGTTGTTGTTGTGTATCTGTGTGTGTGTGTATGTGTGTGTAGCGGTTAGCGCGCTGCGCTATGAACCTGGCGACCTGGGGTTCGATTCCCGCTCACGGCCAACACCAGTGACGATTATCTGAACCGGTCCCGGGCCTCCCCTAGATCGACTCAGCCTCAAATGAGTACCTGGTGCGGTGTGTAAACATTGCCACTAGGGAGACAAAGGCGGTCGGGCATGGTGCTGGCCACCCACCCCCTCGTGCACCGATCCGGCCTTCATAGGTGCTCGCTAACAGCACTTGCCCCTACAGTCTGTTAAGGCTACACGGGGGATCTTTGTCTCTGTGTGTCTGTGTGTGTGTATCTGTGTGTGTGTGTGTGGGGGGGGAGCTGTAGTGTAGTGCTTAGCGCTACGCTGCGCTACGAACCCGGCGACCCGAGTTCGATTCCCGCCCACGGCCACCACAGGTGACGATTATTTTTACCGGTCAAGGGCCTCCCCCTAGGTCGACTCGGCATCAAACGAGTAACTGCTGTGCTGTGTGAACATCGCCACTGGGGAGACAAAGGCGGTCGGGCGTGGTGAATCCAAGTCCCGGGCGAAGCCGGGTAGTAAAGCTAGTAACAAATAACAAAATAATGCTTTAAAAAATATATTTTTTTATTTTTTTACGATAGAATATAGTTATTGTCATCGGTATGACATAAGCATAACCCAGTTTGCAGTCGATACGACATTGGGAAGTGGGTTAACATTGAGTTACAACATTTGAGGATACAACAACGACTACAACAACAACAACAGACGGAGTGAGTTTAAATGAAAGCGTGTAAAATAAAAACACGATAGGAGTGTAAAATATAAGGAACTGTAAACAAGTAACTTGGATCAAATATAAGAATAAAAGCTCGACTCTCCGATTCTTTCGGTGAAGCCTCGTAGGTAGAAAAAAAATAGAATCAAAGAAAACACGACGTTTCGGTCGCAACACAAGCGTCCGACTTCAGGTGTGAGAACATCCACAACACAGATCATCATCGTCGTCATCATCATCATCGTCGTCGTCATCATCGTCGTCATCATCATCATCGTCATCATCATCATCGTCGGCATCATCATCATCATTGTCATCATCGTCGTCATCATCGTCATCGTAGTCATCATCATCGTCCTCATCGTCGTCATCATCGTCATCATCAACATCATCGTCATCATCGTAGTCATCATCATCGTCGTCATCATCATCGTTATCATCGTAGTCATCATCATCATCGTCATCAACGTCATCATCATCGTCATCATCGTCATCATCATATCGTCATCATCATTATCGTCATCATTGTCGTCATCCTCATCATCGTCATCATCATCATCATCGTAGTCATTATCATCATCATCGTCGTCATCATCATCATCGTAGTCATCATCGTCGTCATCGTTGTCATCGTCGTCATCATCGTCATCATCAACATCATCGTCATCATCGTAGTCATCATCATCGTCGTCATCATCATCGTTATCATCGTAGTCATCATCATCATCGTCATCAACGTCATCATCATCATCGTCGTCGTCATCATCATATCGTCATCATCATCATCATCATTGTCGTCATCCTCATCATCGTCATCATCATCATCATCGTAGTCATTATCATCATCATCGTCGTCATCATCATCATCGTAGTCATCATCGTAGTCATCATCGTCGTCATCGTTGTCATCGTCGTCATCATCGTCATCATCAACATCATCGTCATCATCGTAGTCATCATCATCGTCGTCATCATCGTCATCATCAACATCATCGTCATCATCGTAGTCATCATCATCGTCGTCATCGTCATCGTTATCATCGTAGTCATCATCATCATCGTAGTCATCATCATCATCGTCATCATCATCGTCATCATCGTCATTGTCATCATCATATCGTCATCATCATCGTCATCATCATCGTCATCATTGTCGTCATCCTCATCATCGTCATCATTGTAGTCATCATCATCATCGTCGTCATCGTAGTCATCATCGTCGTCATCGTTGTCATCGTCGTCATCGTCATCATCGTAGTCATCATCGTCATCATCGTAGTCATCATCATCGTCATCATCATCGTCGTCATCATCATCATCGTCGTCATCATATAGTCATCATCATCATCGTCATCATTGTCGTCATCATCATCATCGTCATCATCATCGTCGTCGTCATCATCATCGTCATCATCATCATCGTCATCATCGTTATCATCATCATCGTCGTCGTCGTCATCGTCATCATCATCGTAGTCATCATCATCGTCATCATCGTCGTCATCATCATCATCATCGTCGTCATCATCGTCATCATCATATCGTCATCATCGTCATCATTGTCGTCATCATCATCATCGTCATCGTCGTCGTCGTCATTGTCATTATCGTCATCATCGTAGTCATCATCATCATCATTGTCGTCATCATCATCATCGTCGTCATCATCATCGTCATCATCATCATCGTCATCATCATCGTCATAATCATCATCATCATCGTTATCATCGTAGTCATCATCATCGTCGTCATCATATCGTTATCATCGTCATCATCATCGTCTGGACATTCACAGCACTAAAACAATCAAAATAATTTCGATTTAAAGCTTACGTGACTGCAGGGATTCATATTCTTGGTTCTTTCGGTAAAGTCACCATCACGTAGAAGGAAAATAATAAAAATAAAACAAATAAGACAATAAAACTCGTATTGTTTTATATTTGTATTATTTTATTATTTCCCTTCCACGTGACTTTACCGACAGAACCAAGAATATGAATCAAAATAATTTCAACTCCACGTGGAGGGGAAAACCCGGAGTAGCCGCTCCAAATCAAACCTCAGTTTAAGACGCAGTGGATGGTGGTGGGAGAGTTGCGGTTGGATCGCGGTAAATATCGAAACGTTTAATATTCTTGGTTTCTTTCGGTAAAGTTACGCAGATAGAAAATTAAAATAATAAAAAAATTAAATGTGGGTGGTTACCGCTCTCCTACGCAGGCCCAAAAGCCTCGCGACCGCTCCGTGCTCCGGGACTTCTACGCCGGAATCCGTTCCGGATTTTGTTTTCCTCCCCTCGTGGCCACGCCTCCCTCCCTCCGACTGCCTCCCTCCCCCTTCAGTTTCGTGTTCGCGGGCTCTGCGCTTTTTGTGTTGTTGGAACTCTTCGACGAGATTCGGCGTCGTCGCGGTGGTGAAACTTTTTTTTATTTAAAAAAAGGAGGAGAGAGGTCGAAGGGGGCTTTTGAAGGGTTGGCTTGTGGAGAAGAGAAAGAGAAATTAAATTTTTTTTCCAGTTTTCAATTTTAACTCGGATACGTCGAAAGTTTCGATTTCTGAGGGGAAACCCAACGTCGCCAACATCGACAAAGCGTTTTAAAAGTTGTTAGCGCGGGGTTTTTTGTTGTTGTTAAATAGTGTTTTGTTGGCTCATAATTGTTTTAAAAGGCGGACAACCACCGCACACCGCACCCCGTCTAACCCGGCCGAGTCGGCTGGTAGAAAAAAGTTTTTTTTTTAAATTGTTAATTCAAATCGAAACGTTTTAAAACGTAATCAATTAGTTTTTTTTAAAGCAAAAACATTAAGGAAAAAGTTTTTGTGGTTTAAACAAAAATAAATCCCGATAAATCGAACTGAGGGGGTCTACGTTAAGCACCCCTCCACCACCACACACACACACGCCGAGGTAACGCACGGAGCGAGAGGCGAACTCTTTAAACTCTTTAAGCAACGCCGTCTCTCCGCTCGTTAACTAATTAATAGTTTTTTTTAATTAATTGTAAAGCAACGGGTTGATTAAGTTAATTTGCGGGGGGGGGGGGGGTGTTGTTATAAGTGGGAAGTTATGGAGCAACAGTGGTTGAGGCTGACGGTAGGCCTCGTGCTAAGCGCCGCTCTTGCCTGGCGGGGCTGCGGGGCCAAGGCGCGCGCGTGCGGGGAGGCGAGGCAGGAGTACCGCGCTTCGGGCTTCAGTCTCGTCAACGTCCCACACCACCAAATTCCAGGTAGGGGTGCCTCCTAAACTCGCGTAAACAACAACAAACAAACAAGACACACGCGCGCACACGTTTAGTGACACGTTAGTGCTGTACTAGTAACGAATTGTGAATGTTGTAGTGGGTTTAACTCTCCAACACACAGCAACCGGTTAGTGCTGTACTAGTAACGAATTGTGAATGTTGTAGTGGGTTTAACTCTCCAACACACAGCAACCGGTTAGTGCTGTACTAGTAACGAATTGTGAATGTTGTAGTGGGTTTAACTCTCCAACACACAGCAACCGGTTAGTGCTGTACTAGTAACGAATTGTGAATGTTGTAGTGGGTTTAACTCTCCAACACACAGCAACCGGTTAGTGCTGTACTAGTAACGAATTGTGAATGTTGTAGTGGGTTTAACTCTCCAACACACAGCAACCGGTTAGTGCTGTACTAGTAACGAATTGTGAATGTTGTAGTGGGTTTAACTCTCCAACACACAGCAACCGGTTAGTGCTGTACTAGTAACGAATTGTGAATGTTGTAGTGGGTTTAACTCTCCAACACACAGCAACCGGTTAGTGCTGTACTAGTAACGAATTGTGAATGTTGTAGTGGGTTTAACTCTCCAACACACAGCAACCGGTTAGTGCTGTACTAGTAACGAATTGTGAATGTTGTAGTGGGTTTAACTCTCCAACACACAGCAACCGGTTAGTGTTGTACTAGTAACGAATTGTAAATGTTGTAGTGGGTTTAACTCTCCAACACACAACAACCGGTTAGTGCTGTACTAGTAATGAATTGTGAATGATGTAGTGGGTTTAACTCTCCAACACACAGCAACCGGTTAGTGCTGTACTAGTAATGAATTGTGAATGTTGTAGTGGGTTTAACTCTCCAACACACAGCAACCGGTTAGTGCTGTACTAGTAACGAATTGTGAATGTTGTAGTCGGTTTAACTCTCCAACACACAGCAACCGGTTAGTGCTGTACTAGTAACGAATTGTGAATGTTGTAGTGGGTTTAACTCTCCAACCCACGACCGGTTAGTGCAGTACTAGTAACGAATTGTAAATGTTGTAGTGGGTTTGACTCTCCAACACACAGCAACCGGTTAGTGCTGTACTAGTAACGAATTGTAAATGTTGTAGTGGGTTTAACTCTCCAACACACAGCAACCGGTTATTGCTGTACTAGTAACGAATTGTGAATGTTGTAGTGGGTTTAACTCTCCAACACACAGCAACCAGTTAGTGCTGTACAAGTAACGAATTGTAAATGTAGTGGGTTTAACTCTCCAACACACAGCAACCGGTTAGTGCTGTACTAGTAACGAATTGTGAATGTTGTAGTGGGTTTAACTCTCCAACACACAGCAACCGGTTAGTGCTGTACTAGTAACGAATTGTGAATGTTGTAGTGGGTTTAACTCTCCAACACACAGCAACCGGTTAGTGCTGTACTAGTAACGAATTGTAAATGTTGTAGTGGGTTTAACTCTCCAACCCACGACCGGTTAGTGCAGTACTAGTAACGAATTGTAAATGTTGTAGTGGGTTTAACTCTCCAACACACAGCGACCGGTTAGTGCTGTACTAGTAACGAATTGTAAATGTTGTAGTGGGTTTAACTCTCCAACCCACGACCGGTTAGTGCTGTACTAGTAACAACTGTCAACCCCTAATTAGTGCCTTACCTTATTACAGACCAATTCAGACCTTATAAATCTCAAAGTTCATCCTACAAAGTCCCATCACAAGGGAGAGAAACACAATACGGGGCGAGCCGTATGGGTTGACAACTATGTAGTAACGTAGTGGGCTACGGTTCCGTTCACGTGACAAATCTTACTAATTGGGTGTGTCGTCGGGTGGTGGAGGGGTTTAACGACACAACCGCATTTTATATTTACGCGACCTTACCCCACCCACAAAAACCTCTGTGGATTGGTCGCGAAAGCCTTCTTACACGTCGTGGTAAACTCACAAGCGCTTCGTCTGTCGCGACTTAAGACACTTTGTAAATCACTTATTGGCAGGGGATTAACGTTACGTTTTCGTCGTCAATGGCAGCACACGTTCTCGTCACTATTGATGATCGCATCACGCCGTGCCTCAATGGCACAGCAACTCGCTTCGTCATTGCGATTAATCACTATAACACTCATCATCATCACATTCACAATTAATCATCATAACACTCATCACCACGACCCACAGTCACCACCATCATAACAATCATCATCATCACAACCCACAATCACCATCATAACACGCATCGTCATCACAGCCCACAATCACAATTCACCATCGTAACACTCGCCACAACCCACAATCACAATTCACCATCATAACACTCATCATCATCATCACAGCCCACAATCACAATTCACCATCGTAACACTCGCCACAACCCACAATCACAATTCACCATCATAACACTCATCATCATCATCATCACAGCCCACAATCACAATTCACCATCGTAACACTCGCCACAACCCACAATCACAATTCACCATCATAACACTCATCGTCATCACAGCCCACAATCACAATTCACCATCGTAACACTCACCACAACCCACAATCACAATTCACCATCATAACACTCATCATCACACTCAACATCCCATCACAGACGCACATCATCACGTTCCATCACATCGCGCAACCACCGTTCGTCATCACAACATTATTCATCGTCATCACAGCACTCATCATCGTCATCACAGCACTCATCATCCCACAGCAGCAGCAGCATCATCATCATCTCGCGAGTAGTGGTGTGACTGTTGGCATCCAGAACAGACAGGGTCGTACAAAGTGCAACAACGCAATGACCCCCCTCCCGCCCCCATACACAAATAACGAACGATGCACGACAACTCCGCCTGCTCCTCACGCGGTTGTCTGGCTTGGCCACCTGAATGTGGCGAGGAGATGTTGACTACCTCGCCTGGTACGCAGGAGGTCGTGGGTTCGACCCCCGAGCCTGACGATGCCTGCTGTGTTTTTGGAGTTTGCGTGTCTCTGTCTCTCTCATCATCATCATCACGGTGGCTAGGAGATGTTGACTACCTCGCCTGGTACGCAGGAGGTCGTGGGTTCGACCCCCGAGCCTGACGATGCCTGCTGCTGTATTTTTGGAGTTTGCGTGTCTCTGTCTCTCTCATTATCGTCATCATCATCACGGTGGCTAGGAGATGTTGACTACCTCGCCTGGTACGCAGGAGGTCGTGGGTTCGACCCCCGAGCCTGACGATGCCTGCTGCTGTATTTTTGGAGTTTGCGTGTCTCTGTCTCTCTCATTATCGTCATCATCATCACGGTGGCTAGGAGATGTTGACTACCTCGCCTGGTACGCAGGGGGTCGTGGGTTCGGCTCCGAGCCTGACGATGCCTGCTGTATTTTTAGAGTTTGCGTGTTTCTGTCTCTCTCATCATCGTCATCATCATCACGGTGGCGAGCAGATGTTGGCTACCTCGCCTGGTACGCAGGAGGTCGTGGGTTTGACCCCCGAGCCTGACGATGCCTGCTGTATTTTTGGAGTTTGCGTGTCTCTGTCTCTCTCATCATCGTCATCATCATCACGGTGGCGAGCAGATGTTGACTACCTCGCCTGGTACGCAGGAGGTTCGTGGGTTGGAGCCTGACGATGCCTGCTGCTGTATTTTTGGAGTTTGCGTGTCTCTGTCTCCCTCATCATCGTCATCATCATCACGGTGGCGAGGAGATGTTAGCTCCCTCGCAGGGTATACAGGAGGTTCGTGGGTTCGATCCCGACCCTGGGATGCCTGCAATTCATGTGGAGTCTGCGTCTCTCTCTCTCTCCCTCCGTGGCCGCGTGGATCTTTCTCCGGGAGTCCTCCGGTTCTTCACCCCCTCCACATTCGCAATCAGCATCACGGCGTTGATCGTATTTAACCGCTTCCGTAAATGGTCCACACGACGATATCAGTCGGCCACTCGGTTGAGCTCTCTTTTGCTATAGCCAGGCTCACTTTGGAATAAATTGCGACGACATAGCTTTAAAATAAAAATTAAATGAACTCGGTTCGTAGCGAGTGGCCGGTCTTATGGAACCGAATCATCTGGCACTATCACCCGCACAGTCTCCCCCCCCCCCCCGGCGTGTGTCACCGTTGCAGGCCTTCATAGTAGGAGCTACTAGATCTCAAACGCAGCAGCGACTTGTCCCAACAGTCTGTTGCTACGGGGCTTGGTGGGATGTCGGGGATCTTCGTTGAGCGTTTGAAATGGGGGGAAAAGAACGCCCCGGTGTTGAGAGTGTGGCGTGCAGGCTGAGGCAGCAGTGAGCTCCCGTTAATAATGAAAGCCTCCCTTATCAACAAGAGGAAAACGGGTGAACCTTGCTTAATTATGCTCAGCATCTAGATTCTAGAATCAACAAAGACCCAATCATATTCTTGGTTCTTTCGGTAAAGTCCTCGTTGAAGGGAAACAATAAAATAATAATATGTAGATAAAACAATAAAATTCTCGACGACGTTTCGACTGTAACACAAACAGTCATCATCAGTCGAAACGTCGTGAGAATTTAATTGTTTTATATATATTTTATTATTTTATTGTTTCCCTTCAACGTGACTTTACCGAAAGAACCATTAATACGAATCACTGCAGTCACGAAAGCTTTAAATCAAAATAAAAGACCCAATAATTTTTGTCGATCATCACCACTTTTCACCCGCCCCATACGTAATCCTCCTCGACCTTTATTGGTTTATCACCTCACTCACTCGCCCCTCACTCTCTCTACCAGAATCATAATCTTTTATTTAGACAGCGGGAGCAGCAGGAGGAAGGAAGGAATAAATCCGATGAGCCTTGAAGCTCTTCCTCGCAGATGTCCGGTATGGGCAAAAGGTCACAGCGAGTCACGGACACAAAGACAAAGATCCCCCGTGTAGCCTTAACAGACTGTAGGGGCAAGTGCTGTTAGCGAGCAGCACCTGCGAAGGCCGGCACGGCACACGAGGGGGTGGGTGGCCGGCACCACGCCCGGCCGCCTTTGTCTCCCCAGTGGCGATGTTTACTACGCACCGCACCGGGTACTCACTTGAGGCTGAGTCGACCTCGGGGAGGCCCAGGACCGGTTCAGATAATCGTCAGCGGTGCCGGCCGTGAGCGGGAGTCAAACCCGGGTCGCCGGGTTCATAGCGCAGCGTAGCGCTAACCACTACACTACCGCTCCCCTCAAACAACGCACACACTCGCCCATAGACACCTTGAGATACGTAGACACAAAGACCCATAGATATACATAGACACAGATACCCATAGAGATACATATACACAGATACCCATAGAGATACATAGACACTTTGAGTGATACATAGACACAAAGAGATCCATTGAGCTACGTAGACACACAGAGACCCACCAAGACACAGGTATACAGTACATAGACACTTATGAGATACACAGACACATAGATACAGACTCAGCTTACGGTGCATAGATACTCTTGAGATACATATACACAGAGACCCATTTAGATACATAGACACATATAGACACATAGAGATACATAGACACATAGAGATACATAGACACATAGAGATACATAGAAACATAGAGACACATAGAGATACATAGACACATAGATACATAGAGATAGATAGAGATACATAGGCACATAGAGACACAGAGACACAGAGACCCATAGAGATATATAGGCACATAGAGATACATAGACACATAGATATACATAGAGATACATAAAGATACATGTACACAGAGACCCATTGAGATACACAGACACATAGAGACCCATATATATACATGGGCACGCCTAGAGATGCACAGAGACCCATTGAGATACACAGACACATAGAGACCCATATATATACGTAGGCACTCCTAGAGATACACAGAGACCCAACAGCAGCCGTTGATTTACTACAACAAACAAAAAACTCTGGAGTGGTTTCTGCACTCCAGTGTCTCATCAGCAGCCTTTCTCATTGAGTCGGTGCTGGTGAACTGCCCCAGATGTTCATAGGCAAGGTCTGGTTTTGACATGCAGTGTCTCATCAGTAGCAGAGTCAGGGCTCTGCTTGAACCAATTCTGGTGAACTGCCCCAGATGTTCATAGGCAATGTCTGGTTTTGACATGCAGTGTCTCATCAGCAGCAGTCAGGGCTCTGCTTGAACCAATACTTGTGAACTGCCCCAGATGTTCATAGGCAAGGTCTGGTTTTGACATGCAGTGTCTCATCAGCAGCAGAGTCAGGGCTCTGCTTGAACCAATGCTGGTGAACTGCCCCCGATGTTCGTTCATAGGCAAGTGGGGGCCTCTCTCTCTCTGTGTGTGCGCTAGATATGGGCCCTGGTGCATTTGAACAACAGCGGTCGTTTTGCCTCTGCGAGGGCTAACTCTACAGCAGCGGTTTCCACTTTCCAGTGTATCGTCAGCAGGCTTTCCCGTCGAATCGGCGCTGGTGAAACAGCCCAGAATGTGTATCGGCAAGGGAGCCTCTGTGCGCTACATATGGGCCCTGGTGCATTTGAACAACAGCTGGTTGTTTCGCCACAAGCAAAAAAATCTCTGCTGCAGCAGCAGCAGCAGCGGTTTCTACTTTCCAGTGTATCGTCAGCAGGCATTCCCGTCGAATCGGCGCTGGTGAAACAGCCCAGAATGTGTATCGGCAAGGGACCGGACCCCACACCCCCGGTCCGGCTGTATCTCTCCTCTCTGTGTTCGATGTGGACGCTAGAAGCTCACTGCCGTTTACACGGCAAGACTTCTACAATTACTTCGTCGTTATTTTTCGGTGTGTGGCGTGTGCGCGTGTGTGTGTGTGAACGTTTGTTTTACTCGGGAAAGCCTCAAGGGTCCTGCATCGATTTTAATTTTTTTTTCCCCACGCAAGGGATGAGCGCGACGTGCATCCCCCCCCCCCCCCAACTGGATGGGGGGGGTGGCGAGTGTTTTTCTGTCGTGAGATTTTTAGTTTAAAAAAAAAATACGTTTTGTAAAGAAAATTGCCTCGCCCCCTGCGAATAACGCCGTGGGATCTTTAGCATCCGCTCTAAGCGAGGCGTGCGGAACGTCGTGTTTTCTACGTCTGTACGTTGTGTGCACATTGCACGTATGTATGTTGAACTTCTTCTGGCATCGTACGTAAGCCAACTGCGATGATCGGAGGTACGGGGGGTGGGCTACAAAATAAACACAACAAGCAGTTCTAAATAAATGCGTTTGTAAGTCTAGATGATGATGATGATGCTTTAAAAGTCTTCACAGCTCCCACAATGGTTTCCTAATATCGGAAGGAAGAGCGTTCCAGATGGCTGCAGAAGCACATCTGCAAGCGCGCGATGCCGTGCGTAAGTCTATGGGTGATGAGTCTATGGGTCTCTGTGTGATGAGTCTATGGGTCTCTGTGTGATGAGTTTGTGGGTCTCTGTGTGATGAGTCTATGGGTCTCTGTGTGATGAGTCTGTGGGTCTCTGTGTGATGAGTCTATAGGTCTCTGTGTGATGAGTCTGTGGGTTTCTGTGTGAGTCTATGAGTCTCTGTGTGATGAGTTTGTGGGTTTCTGTGTAAGTCTATGGGTCTCTGTGTGATGAGTCTGTGGGTCTCTGTGTGATGAGTCTATGGGTCTCTGTGTGATGAGTCTATGGGTCTGTGCGTGATGAGTCTCTGTGTGATGAGTGTATGGGTCTCTGTGTGATGAGTCTATGGGTCTCTGTGTGATGAGTCTATGGGTCTCTGTGTGATGAGTCTGTGGGTCTCTGTGTGATGAGTCTGTGGGTCTCTGTGTGATGAGTCTATGGGTCTCTGTATGATGAGTCTGGGTCTCTGTATGAGTTTTTTCGGTCTCTGTGTATGGATGTGAAACGTCTGTCGTGTACCGTACGTGACCAACCTTGCTAATTGGAGGTGCTGGGAGCGGTGAAGGACAACAAACCGAACACAACAGGCAGTTCTAAAGAAATGAGTTTGTCAATCTAGATGATGATGATGATTTAAAAGTGGCATCGTTAGCTCCCAATGGCTTCCTAATATCGGAAGGGGGGAGAGCGTTCCAGACGGCCGCGGAAGCAGCGGATCCCAAAGCGCCGCGCGATGCCGATGACCACCGTCTACGTACGGTGCACATTTGTGGCGAGCACCGTGTGTGTGTGTGCGTGTGTGCGTGCGTGTGCGTGTCGTGTGTGCGTGCGTGCGTGTCGTGTGTGTGCGTGTGTGTGTGCGTGCGTGTCGTGTGTGTGTGTGCGTGTCGTGTGCGCATGTGTGTGTGTGCGTGTCGCGTGCATGTGTGCGCGTGCATGTCGTGTGTGTGTGGCGTGTGTGCGTGTGTGTGTGTGCGCGTGCGTGTGTGCGCGTGCGTGTCGTGTGTGTGTGTGTGTGTGGTGTGTGTGTGTGTGCATGTGTGTGCGTGTCGCGTGCATGTGTGTGCATGTTGGTGCGTGCGCGTGCGTGTGTGTGTGTGGCGTGTGTGTGTGGCGTGTGTGTGTGTGTGTGCGTGTGTGTGTGTGTGTGCGTGTGTGTGTGTGTGTGCGTGTGTGTGTGCGTGTGTGTGTGGCGTGTGTGTGTGCGTGTCGTGTGTGTGCGTGGCGTGTGCGTGTGTGCGTGGCGTGTGTGTGTGTGCGTGTGTGTGCGTGCGTGTGTGTGCGTGTGTGTGTGTGCGTGTGTGTGTGTGCGCGTGTCGTGTGACGAGGGCGCGCGACCGCACGACGACGCTGCGTTAGTTCGGCGACCGGAAGCCATTGCTGCTCGTCGAGCACCGGACGGACGGACGGACACGTCTACGGTTAGAACACCCAAGCCAAAGGTCCCCCGCGTAGCCTGTAACAGACTGCTGGGGCAAGTGCTGTTAGCGGGTAGCAGCAGCTATGAAGGCCGGCACGGCACACGAGGTGGGTGGGTGGCCAGCACCAGGCCCGGCCGCCCTTTGTCTCCTGAGCGGCGATGGTTACACGCCGCACCAGGTACTCATTTGAGGCCGAGTCGACCTAGGGGAGGCCCAGAACCGGTTCAAATAGCAATCATCGCTGGTGTTGGCCGCGGGCAGGGAATTGAACTCGGGTTTACCGGGGTTTGTAGCGCAGCGTGGCACTACCGCTCAATTCAAAGTTGGGCTATTGATCGATACTGCAGTGAGGAATCCGATGAGCTGCGAAGATATTTTTGTTCACGGATGTCCAGTTAGGAAAAATCTGAACTGTGAGCCCCCCCCCGTGAGCCCCCCACCCCGTGAGCCCCCCCCCCCCCCACGTGATTTAGAGTAATCGGCGTCTCTCCAGTTGTGATTTAACTAAGCTCTGTTAATGATTCATTCCGCAGTCCCTTCTGCTCGATCCCCAGCCGTGTGAAGTCGTGTGCTTTCGCCTATTGAAACAATATCTATTAAAAAAATTTTTTTTACTAAGGTGAAGGCCCGCTCTGAGGTCTGGTGGAGTAGCTCTCGTTGTTTCAGAAGCGACCCCCTGGCTATTACGAATGATAGCTCAACGAAGTGGTGGCTTATCATCATCATCGTCGTCATCACGGGGAAATTTATAGCAGTGGTCAACGTTTGTCGACAGTGTCGTCGGGGTCGGGATCGAACCCACGACCTCCTGCGTACTAGGCGAGGTAGTCAACATCTGGCCACGGGGAGAGAGAGAGAGAGAGACGCGCTAACTTGAGATATACAGCAGGCGTCATCGGGGTCGGGATCGAACGCACGACTTCCTGTACACCCGGCGAGGTAGTCAACATTTCCTTTTTCCTAGCCACCATGATGATGATGATGGGAGAGACGCAAACTCCAAATATACAGCAGCAGCAGCAGCAGGCATCGTCAGAGTCGGGATCGAACCCACGACCTCCTGCGTACCAGGCGAGGTTGTTAACATCTAAACCACGGGGATAGAGAGAGAGACGCGCTAATGCAGCAGCAGGCATCGTCAGGGTCGGGATCGAACCCACGACCTCCTGCGTACTAGGCGAGGTAGTCAACATCTGGCCACGGGGAGAGAGAGAGAGAGACGCGCTAACTCCAGATATACAGCAGGCGTGGTCGGGATCGAACGCACGACTTCCTGTATACCCGGCGAGGTAGTCAACATTTCCTTTTTCCTAGCCACCATGATGATGATGATGGGAGAGACGCAAACTCCAAATATACAGCAGCAGCAGCAGGCATCGTCAGAGTCGGGATCGAACCCACGACCTCCTGCGTACCAGGCGAGGTTGTTAACATCTAAACCACAGGGATAGAGAGAGACGCGCTAATGCAGCAGCAGGCATCGTCAGGGTCGGGATCGAACCCACAGCCTCCTGCACACCAGGCGAGGTAGTCAACATCTCACCACGGGGATAGAGAGAGAGAGACGCGCTAATGCAGCAGCAGGCATCGTCAGGGTCGGGATCGAACCCACGACCTCCTGCGTACCAGGCGAGGTAGTCAACATCCCCTAGCCACCAGTTATTCACCCAGGAAAGCCTTCACCGAGTCCCAAGACTCTCGTTTTCACGAAGCTTCTGCCGGGTTTTATTGTGGCGGGGAGGGAGCTATCCTGCCTCGTGCTTAATCCCCAGTTGAGTAATTGTTGAAAAAAAATACGTATAATAATTAAACATTCTTAAGCATTGGCATGTTTTGGCCAACACCAATTACATTTGTGAGGCATTTTTTTTTTAGCTCCGGCAGGAAATTGGAGAACCCAGAGGGAAAAAAAACCCCTTGCTGAACAGGAGGGTAACGTAAAAACCTCGCGCGCAATTTTGTGTTTGACGTAGATCCCCTCTTGTAGCCTTACAACAGACTGTAGGGGGCAAGTGCTTTTAGCGAGAACCTATGAAGGCCGGCACGGCACACGGAGGCGCTGGTCGGCCCGCACGACGTCCGACCGCACCGGGTACTCATTTGAGGCTCAGTCGACCTAGGGGGAGGCCCGGGATCGGTTCAGACAATCGTCGCTGGCTGTTGGCCGCGAGCGGGAATCAAACTTGGGCGGTCGGGTTCGGGGCGCAGCGTCGCGATGCTAAAAGCTGCAGCACCGCTCCCCACTTTGAGTCCTCACTCACTCACACGCTCGCTCACTCGCACACTCACTCGCACGCTCGCTCACTCGCACACTCACTCGCACGCTCACTCACACACTCACTCGCACGCTCGCTTACTTACACGCTCACTCACGCTCACTCACACGCTCGCTCACTCACTCACTCACTCGCACGCTCACTCACACTCACACGCTCGCTCACACACTCACACGCTCGCTCACACGCTCGCTCACTCGCACACTCACTCGCCCACTCGCACGCTCGCTCACTCGCACACTCACACGCTCGCTCACACACTCACTCACACGCTCGCTCACTCGCACGCTCGCTCACTCGCACACTCACACGCTCGCTCACACACTCACTCACACGCTCGCTCACACGCTCGCTCACTCGCACACTCACTCGAACACTCACTCACACTCACTCACACACTCACGCTCGCTCACTCTCACTCACACGCTCGCTCGCTCACTCTCATGCTCGCTCACTCGCACGCTCACTCACGCTCACTCACGCTCACTCACGCACTGATCGCTCAGACACTCTTTCACACACTCACTCACACGCTCGCTCACTCACGCACTCATTCGCTCACACTCTTTCACACACTCGTTCACACACTCGCACGCTCACTCACACTCGTTCACACACTCACTCACACGCTCGCTCACTCACACACTCACTCATTCGCTCACACACTCTTACACGTTCACACACTCGTTCACGCACTCACTCGTTCACACACTCGCACGCTCACTCACACACTCGTTCACACACGTTCACCCACACTCGCTCACACACTCACAAACTCGTTCACACACACTCGTTCACTCACACTCGCTCACACACGTTGACACACTCACTCACTCGTTCACACACTCACTCGTTCACACACTCACTCGTTCACACACACACTCGTTGACACACTCGCACGCTCACTCACACTCGTTGACACACTCGTTCACCCACACTCGCTCACACACGACAGAAGAAGGGGGGGGGGGGGTGAGTGAACGATACAAACCCCTCGCATGAAGGCACCCCCCCCCCCCCCCCCCGGGGCGGGCGGGCGAGGGGGGGTCAGGAGTGGAGCCCAGCTGCTCCGCGTGTTCTGCTAGGCACACTCGGAGCAGTTAGCACCACCACCATCACCACCGCAGCAGCAGCAGCAGCAGCGCCCAAGCAATGGGTGTAGGGCTCCACCCATTCCTGAGCTGCTTTGCTCCGTCCTCAGCCATCCAAGTGGAACAAGGAATGTTTCCTCTCTTGGATAATTCAGCAGCAGCAGCAGTAGCAGCTGCCACCCAACAATGACGGCGACGATTGCCGCTGCACTCGGGCTACTGCCTCTTAGAAACATGCCTTGAGTGCAGTGACTGTGCACTTCGCCAACTACGCTATACACTATACACTACACTATACACTACACTATACACTACTACACTATACACTACTACACTATACACTACTACACTATACACTACACTATACACTATACACTACACTATACACTATACACTACACTACACTATACACTACACTATACACTACACTATACACTACACTATACACTACACTATACACTACACTATACACTATACACTACACTATACACTACTACACTATACACTACTACACTATACACTACTACACTATACACTACACTATACACTACACTATACACTACTACACTATACACTACTACACTATACACTACACTATACACTACTACACTATACACTACACTATACACTACACTATACACTACACTATACACTACACTATACACTACACTACGCTATACACTACACTATACACTACACTATACACTACACTATACACTACTACACTATACACTACACTATACACTACACTATACACTACTACACTATACACTACACTATACACTACTACACTACACTATACACTACACTACTACACTATACACTATACACTACACTATACACTACTACACTATACACTATACACTACTACACTATACACTATACACTACTACACTATACACTATACACTACTACACTATACACTACTACACTATACACTACACTATACACTACTACACTATACACTACACTATACACTACACTATACACTATACACTACACTATACACTACACTATACACTACACTATACACTACTACACTATACACTACTACACTATACACTACACTATACACTACACTATACACTACGCTATACACTACGCTATACACTACACTATACACTACACTATACACTACACTATACACTACTACACTATACACTACACTATACACTACACTATACACTACACTATACACTACACTACGCTATACACTACACTATACACTACACTATACACTATACACTACTACACTATACACTATACACTACACTATACACTACACTATACACTACACTACTACACTATACACTATACACTACACTATACACTACACTATACACTACTACACTATACACTACACTATACACTACTACACTATACACTACACTATACACTACTACACTATACACTACACTATACACTATACACTACACTATACACTATACACTACACTATACACTACACTATACACTACACTATACACTACACTATACACTATACACTACTACACTATACACTACACTATACACTACTACACTACACTATACACTACACTACTACACTATACACTATACACTACACTATACACTACTACACTATACACTATACACTACTACACTATACACTATACACTACTACACTATACACTATACACTACTACACTATACACTACTACACTATACACTACACTATACACTACTACACTATACACTACACTATACACTACACTATACACTATACACTACACTATACACTACACTATACACTACACTATACACTACTACACTATACACTACTACACTATACACTACACTATACACTACACTATACACTACGCTATACACTACGCTATACACTACACTATACACTACACTATACACTACACTATACACTACTACACTATACACTACACTATACACTACACTATACACTACACTATACACTACACTACGCTATACACTACACTATACACTACACTATACACTATACACTACTACACTATACACTATACACTACACTATACACTACACTATACACTACACTACTACACTATACACTATACACTACACTATACACTACACTATACACTACTACACTATACACTACACACTGATACACTATACACTATCACTATACACTACACTATACACTACTACACTATACACTACACTATACACTACTACACTATACACTACACTATACACTACTACACTATACACTACACTATACACTATACACTACACTATACATCTCCACTAACTAATACACTACACTATACACTACACTATACACTACACTATACACTACACTATACACTATACACTATACACTACTACACTATACACTACTACACTATACACTACTACACTATACACTACACTATACACTATACACTACTACACTATACACTACTACACTATACACTACACTATACACTACTACACTATACACTACTACACTATACACTACTACACTATACACTACACTATACTACTATACACTACACTATACACTACACTATACACTACTACACTATACACTACTACACTATACACTACACTATACACTACACTATACACTACTACACTATACACTATACACTACACTATACACTACACTATACACTACACTATACACTACACTATACACTACACTATACACTACACTATACACTACACTATACACTACTACACTATACACTACTACACTATACACTACTACACTATACACTACTACACTATACACTACTACACTATACACTACTACACTATACACTACTACACTATACACTACTACACTATACACTACTACACTATACACTACGCTATACACTACTACACTATACACTACTACACTATACACTACTACACTATACACTACACTATACACTACTACACTATACACTACACTATACACTACTACACTATACACTACACTATACACTATACACTACTACACTATACACTACTACACTATACACTACTACACTATACACTACACTATACACTACACTATACACTACACTATACACTACTACACTATACACTACACTATACACTATACACTACTACACTATACACTACGCTATACACTACACTATACACTACACTATACTACTATACACTACACTATACACTACTACACTATACACTACTACACTATACACTACACTATACACTATACACTACTACATTATACACTACACTATACACTACACTATACACTACACTATACACTACTACACTATACACTACTACACTATACACTACACTATACACTACACTATACACTACACTATACACTACTACACTATACACTACACTATACACTACTACACTATACACTACTACACTACACTATACACTACACTATACACTACTACATTATACACTACACTATACACTACACTATACACTACACTATACACTACTACACTATACACTACTACACTATACACTACACTATACACTACACTATACACTACTACACTATACACTACACTATACACTACTACACTATACACTACACTATACACTACACTATACACTACACTATACTACTACACTATACACTACACTATACACTACACTATACACTACTACACTATACACTACACTATACACTACACTATACACTACACTATACACTACACTATACACTACACTATACACTACTACACTATACACTACTACACTATACACTACACTATACACTACACTATACACTACTACACTACACTATACACTACTACACTATACACTACACTATACACTACACTATACACTATACACTACTACACTATACACTACACTATACACTACTACATTATACACTACTACACTATACACTACACTATACACTACATCGCTGCACTATACACTACACTATACACTACACTATACACTACTACACTATACACTACACTATACACTACTACACTATACACTACACTATACACTACACTACTATACACTACGCTATACACTACATTATACACTACTACACTATACACTACTACACTATACACTACATCGCTGCACTATACACTACACTATACACTACACTATACACTACACTATACACTACATCGCTGCACTATACACTACGCTATACACTACACTATACACTACACTATACACTACACTATACACTACTACACTATACACTACTACACTATACACTACTACACTATACACTACACTATACATTACACTATACACTACACTATACACTACTACATTATACACTACACTATACACTACACTATACACTACACTATACACTACACTATACACTACTACACTATACACTACACTATACACTACACTATACACTACACTATACACTACACTATACACTACACTATACACTACACTATACACTACACTATACACTACTACATTATACACTACACTATACACTACACTATACACTACACTATACACTACTACACTATACACTACACTATACACTACACTATACACTACACTATACACTACTACACTATACACTACACTATACACTACTACACTATACACTATACACTACTACACTACACTATACACTACACTATACACTACACTATACACTACTACATTATACACTACACTATACACTACACTATACACTACACTATACACTACTACACTATACACTACTACACTATACACTACACTATACACTACACTATACACTACTACACTATACACTACTACACTATACACTACACTATACACTACTACACTATACACTACTACACTATACACTACACTATACACTACTACACTATACACTACACTATACACTACTACACTATACACTACTACACTATACACTACACTATACACTACACTATACACTACTACACTATACACTACTACACTATACACTACTACATTATACACTACTACACTATACACTACTACATTATACACTACTACACTATACACTACTACACTATACACTACTACACTACACTATACACTACTACACTATACACTACGCTATACACTACACTATACACTACTACACTATACACTACTACACTATACACTACTACACTATACACTACGCTATACACTATACACTACACTATACACTACACTATACACTATACACTACACTATACACTACACTATACACTATACACTACACTATACACTACACTATACACTACACTATACACTACACTATACACTACACTATACACTACTACACTATACACTACACTATACACTACTACACTATACACTATACACTACTACACTATACACTACACTATACACTACACTACTATACACTACGCTATACACTACATTATACACTACTACACTATACACTACTACACTATACACTACATCGCTGCACTATACACTACACTATACACTACACTATACACTACACTATACACTACACTATACACTACATCGCTGCACTATACACTACGCTATACACTACACTATACACTACACTATACACTACACTATACACTACTACACTATACACTACTACACTATACACTACACTATACACTACACTATACACTACACTATACACTACATCGCTGCACTATACACTACGCTATACACTACACTATACACTACACTATACACTACACTATACACTACTACACTATACACTACTACACTATACACTACACTATACACTACACTATGCACTACACTATACACTACTACTATACACTACACTATACACTACACTATACACTACACTATACACTACACTATACACTACACTATACACTACTACACTATACACTACACTATACACTACTACACTATACACTACACTATACACTACACTATACACTACTACATTATACACTACACTATACACTACACTATACACTACACTATACACTACTACACTATACACTACTACACTATACACTACACTATACACTACACTATACACTACACTATACACTACTACACTATACACTACTACACTATACACTACACTATACACTATACACTACTACACTATACACTACACTATACACTACTACACTATACACTACACTATACACTACTACACTATACACTACTACACTATACACTACACTATACACTACACTATACACTATACACTACTACACTATACACTACTACACTATACACTACTACATTATACACTACTACACTATACACTACTACATTATACACTACTACACTATACACTACTACACTATACACTACTACACTACACTATACACTACTACACTATACACTACGCTATACACTACACTATACACTACTACACTATACACTACTACACTATACACTACTACACTATACACTACGCTATACACTATACACTACACTATACACTACACTATACACTACACTATACACTATACACTACACTATACACTACACTATACACTATACACTACACTATACACTACACTATACACTATACACTACACTATACACTACTACACTATACACTACTACACTATACACTACTACACTATACACTACACTATACTATACACTATACACTACACTATACACTACTACATTATACACTACTACACTATACACTACTACATTATACACTACTACACTATACACTACTACATTATACACTACTACACTATACACTACTACACTATACACTACGCTATACACTACACTATACACTACTACACTATACACTACTACATTATACACTACTACACTATACACTACTACACTATACACTACTACATTATACACTACTACACTATACACTACGCTATACACTACATGGCTGCACTACGCTATACACTACATTGCTGCACTACGCTATACACTACATTGCTGCACTACGCTATACACTACATTGCTGCACTACGCTATACACTACATTGCTGCACTACGCTATACACTACATTGCTGCACTACGCTATACACTACATGGCTGCACTACGCTATACACTACATCGCTGCACTACGCTATACACTACATCGCTGCACTACGCTATACACTACATGGCTGCACTACGCTATACACTACATCGCTGCACTACGCTATACACTACGCTATACACTACATCGCTGCACAACACTATACACTACGCTATACACTACGCTATACACTACATCGCTGCACTACGCTATACACTGCACTACTATACACTACACTATACACTACGCTATACACTACGCTATACACTACATCGCTGCACTACGCTATACACTACGCTATACACTACGCTATACACTACTACACTATACGCTACGCTATACACTACATCGCTGCACTATACACTACACTATACACTACGCTATACACTACGCTATACACTACATCGCTGCACTACACTATACACTACACTATACACTACACTATACTACTATACACTACACTATACACTACACTATACACTACGTTATACACTACGCTATACATTACATCGCTGCACTACACTACACTATACACTACACTATACTACTATACACTACACTACACATTACATCGCTACACTACACATTACATCACTGCACTACACTATACACTACGCTATACACTACACTATACACTACTACACTATACACTACTACACTATATACTACTATACACTACGCTATACTACTATACACTACACTATACACTACACTATACACTACATCGCTGCACTACACTATACACTACACTATACTACTATACACTCCACTATACACTACACTACACACTATACACTACACTATACACTACATTATACACTACACTACACAATACTACTATACACTACACTACTATACACTACACTATACACTACATTGCTGCACTACACTACACTATACACTACACTATACACTACACTATACTACTATACACTACACTATACACTACGCTATACACTACGCTATACACTACGCTATACACTACATCACTGCACTACACTATACACTACACTGTACACTACACTGTACACTACTATACACCACTATACACTACACTGTACACTACTATACACTACACTATACACTACACTATACACTAATATACACTACACTATTCACTACGCTATACACCACCACTGTACTATACACTACACTGTACACTATGCTGTACACTACACTATTCACTACATTATACACTACTATACACTACACAATACACTACACTGTACACTACACTATACACTACACTATACACTACGCTATACACTACACTATACACTACACTATACACTACGCTATACACTACTCACTTCGTTACACTGTACACTACACTGTACACTACACTATACACTACGCTGTACACTACGCTATACACTACACGTTTCACCACTATTCACTCCACCAGTGGTTCTTAACCCCGTGGTGCATGATGCCCTTTCTTTGGGGTGCGAGACATAGGGCTGATTTCTTTTTTACACGCTTTCATTTAACTCGTGTAGCTCACTCCTCAAATCTTGTAACTCAATGTTAACCCACTTCCCAATGTGGTATCGACTGCTAACTTCGTTATACTTACGTCATACCGATGACAATACGATATTATATCATTAAAAAATAAAAATAAAATGTTAAGCAATCCTTTTACACGCTTTCTATGAACTCTGTTGTTGTATCCTCAAATTTTGTAACTCAATTGTAACCCACTTCCCAATGTGGTATCGACTGCTAACTTGGTTATACTTACGTCATACCGATGACAATAACTATATTATATCATTAAAAAATAAAAATAAAATGTTAAGCAATCCTTTTACACGCCTTCTATGAACTCTGTTGTTGTATCCTCAAATCTTGTAACTCATTTGTAACCCACTTCCCAATGTGGTATCGACTGCTAACTTGGTTATACTTACGTCATACCGATGACAATACTAGATTATATCACTAAAAAATAAAAAATAAATGTTAAGCAATCCTTTTACACGCTTTCTATGAACTCTGTTGTTGTATCCTCAAATTTTGTAACTCATTTGTAACCCACTTCCCAATGTGGTATCGACTGCTAACTTGGTTATACTTATGTCATACTGATGACAAGACTATATTCTTCATAATAAAGGTTTTTGGATTAGATCGCGTTTATTTATAAATGTGTCGTAACCCTCCACCACCCGACACGGCCAATCAGCAAAAAAGTGTCACGTTGACAAAAGACAAATAATTCACTACTTCAGCCCACCGGTGTGTTGAAGAGTGAATCCACATTTACAGTTTGAGTACGACGTTTCGCTGGTAAATACATCCAGCATCATCAAGCAATTCGCCAGCATCATCAAGCAATTCTGGCGAATTGCTTGATGATGCTGGATGTATTTACCAGCGAAACGTCGTACTCAAACTGTAAATATGGATTAACTCTTCAACACACCGGTGGGCTGAAGTAGTGAATTATTTGTCTTTTGTCAACGTGACACTTTTTTGCTGATTGGCCGTGTCGGGTGGTGGAGGGTTACGACACATTTATAAATAAACGCGATCTAACCCAAAAACCTTTATTATGAATAATATTGGTCGCGAAAGCCTACGTGTTAAACTGAAGACTATATTCTATCATTAAAAAATAAAAAATAAATGTTAAGCAATTCTTTTACACTCTTTCTGTGAACTCTGTTGTATCCTCAAATCTTGTAACTCAATTGTAACCCACTTCCCAACGTGGTATCGACTGCAAACTTGGTTACACTTATGTCATACTGATGACAATAACTATTATATCGTAAAAAATAAATATATATTTTAAAACATTATTTTCTTCACGCGTTATGTCACGTAAAAGCGCGCGTGCGCACGTTTGCTGTCCACAAAGACGGCCTTTGATGGCTCCGCGCGTCGTGCGTTCACGTGGAGTCTTTTTTTGCGGCGTCAATACCGGGACGCTCGCTTGTCACGTGCCTTGTTTACTTTTTGCGTGAGATCGCGTGAGAAGCACTTGATGGGGTTGGTGGTGGGGCGGGGGGGGGGCATGAGGAGCTGATTGAGGCACAGGAGATGTTGACTACCTCGCCCGGTGTACAGGAGGTCGTGCGTTCGATCCCGACCCCGACGACGCCTGCTGCTGTATATTTGGAGTTTGCGTGTCTCTCTCTCACCCCTTGGCGAAATGTTAGCTACCTCGCCCGGTGTACAGGAAGTCGTGCGTTCGATCCCGACCCTGACAACGCCTGCTGCTGTATATTTGGAGTTTGCATGTCTCTCTCTCTATATCTCTCTCTCACCCCATGGCGAAATGTTAGCTACCTCGCCCGGCGTACAGGAGGTCGTGCGTTCAATCCTTACCCTGACGACGCCTGCCGCTGTATATTTGGAGTTTGCATGTCTCTCTCTATCTATCTCTCTCTCTCTCACCCCTTGGCGAAATGTTAGCTACCTCGCCCGGTGTACAGGAAGTCGTGCGTTCGATCCCGACCCTGACAACGCCTGCTGCTGTATATTTGGAGTTTGCGTGTCTCTCTCTATCTATCTCTCTCTCTCTCACCCCTTGGCGAAATGTTAGCTACCTCGCCCGGTGTACAGGAAGTCGTGCGTTCGATCCTGACCCTGACAACGCCTGCCGCTGTATATTTGGAGTTTGCGTGTCTCTCTCTATCTATCTATCTGTCTCTCTCACTCCTTGGCGAAATGTTAGCTACCTCGCCCGGCGTACAGGAGGTCGTGCGTTCGATCCCGACCCCGACGACGCCTGCCGCTGTACATTTGGAGTCTCTCTCCATGGTTTCGGTCTTTCACCTCCACATTTGTAATCGACGTCACCACACGTTTCGAGCTGCTGTCAAACTTCCACGCGGCGTTGACAATGAAAGCCCCACCTCTACGAGCTGTCGTTTTTGATAGCCGGCTCGCTTCTGAAAACAAAAGCGCTACAAAGCTCCCCTGGGGCCCTCCTTACCTTGTCAAATAAAAACAGTTTTTTTTTTTAGTTTAGGGTCTTGGGTGTCTCTTTCAGGGGGGTTCGTGATGGCCGTGTACACGGACACTTGGCGTCACCACCGACGAGAGCCTGGGTTTGAGCCCTGGGTCTCTGGGTGTTGTCTCCCTCCCTCTCCCGGTGACTCGTGACGGCCGTGCGCCGACGGCTGTTCGCGAAGGCGACGCTGTCTGTGAAGGCGACGCTGTTTGTGAAGGCGACGATGTCTGTGAAGGCGACGCTGTCTGTGAAGGCGACGCTGTCTGTGAAGGCGACGGCTGTTTGTGAAGGCGACGCTGTCTGTGAAGGCGACGCTGTCTGTGAAGGCGACGCTGTCTGTGAAGGCGACGCTGTTTGTGAAGGCGACGCTGTCTGTGAAGGCGACGCTGTCTGTGAAGGCGACGCTGTCTGTGAAGGCGACGGCTGTTTGTGAAGGCGACGCTGTCTGTGAAGGCGACGCTGTCTGTGAAGGCGACGCTGTCTGTGAAAGCGACGCTGTCTGTGAAGGCGACGCTGTTTGTGAAGGCGACGCTGTTTGTGAAGGCGACGCTGTCTGTGAAGGCGACGCTGTTTGCGAAGGCGACGCTGTTTGCGAAGGCGACGCTGTTTGTGAAGGCGACGCTGTTTGCGAAGGCGACGCTGTTTGTGAAGGCGACGCTGTCTGTGAAGGAGACGCTGTTTGTGAAGGCGACGCTGTCTGTGAAGGCGACGCTGTCTGTGAAGGCGACGCTGTCTGTGAAGGCGACGCTGTCTGTGAAGGCGACGCTGTTTGCGAAGGCGACGCTGTTTGTGAAGGCGACGGCTGTTCGTGAAGGCGACGCTGTCTGTGAAGGAGACGCTGTTTGTGAAGGCGACGCTGTCTGTGAAGGAGACGCTGTTTGTGAAGGCGACGCTGTCTGTGAAGGAGACGCTGTTTGTGAAGGCGACGCTGTCTGTGAAGGCGACGCTGTCTGTGAAGGCGACGCTGTCTGTGAAGGCGACGCTGTCTGTGAAGGCGACGCTGTTTGTGAAGGCGACGCTGTTTGTGAAGGCGACGCTGTCTGTGAAGGCGACGCTGTTTGTGAAGGCGACGCTGTCTGTGAAGGCGACGCTGTCTGTGAAGGCGACGCTGTCTGTGAAGGCGACGCTGTCTGTGAAGGCGACGCTGTTTGCGAAGGCGACGCTGTTTGTGAAGGCGACGGCTGTTCGTGAAGGCGACGCTGTCTGTGAAGGAGACGCTGTTTGTGAAGGCGACGCTGTCTGTGAAGGAGACGCTGTTTGTGAAGGCGACGCTGTTTGTGAAGGCGACGCTGTCTGTGAAGGCGACGCTGTCTGTGAAGGCGACGCTGTTTGTGAAGGCGACGCTGTTTGTGAAGGCGACGCTGTCTGTGAAGGCGACGCTGTCTGTGAAGGCGACGCTGTCTGTGAAGGCGACGCTGTCTGTGAAGGCGACGCTGTCTGTGAAGGCGACGCTGTTTGTGAAGGCGACGCTGTTTGTGAAGGCGACGCTGTCTGTGAAGGCGACGCTGTTTGTGAAGGCGACGCTGTCTGTGAAGGCGACGCTGTCTGTGAAGGCGACGCTGTTTGTGAAGGCGACGCTGTTTGTGAAGGCGACGCTGTCTGTGAAGGCGACGCTGTCTGTGAAGGCGACGCTGTTTGTGAAGGCGACGCTGTCTGTGAAGGCGACGCTGTTTGTGAAGGCGACGCTGTTCGTGAAGGTGACGTTGTTTGTGAAGGCGACGCTGTTTGTGAAGGCGACGCTGTCTGTGAAGGCGACGCTGTCTGTGAAGGCGATTCCCGATCACGGCCAACACCGCTGACGGTTATCTGAATCAATCGTGCTCGGGGCCCCCCCTCCCCCCACCCCCTAGGTCGACTCAGCCTCAAATGAGTAACCTGGTGCGGTGTGTAGTAAACATCGTCACTGGGGGAGAGACAAAGGCGGCCGGGCGTGGTGCCGGCCACCCACCCCCTCGTGTGCCACAGTTCCGGCCTTCATAGGCGCTGCTCCCTGAACAACACTTGCCCCAACAGTGTGTTGAAGGCTATATGGGGAACCTTTGTCCTTGTTTTGATGATGCCATGGGGGAGTGAGTGGGGTGATGATGATGATGACCTTCGCAAGTATTAACCAGGGTAGCCCTTTTGGTTCAAACAAATTACTCAAATGTGGATTTGGCAGAGCATTGCCCCCAGGTCACTGGGCAAATGAGGCTTCGTCCTGGTCTCTGTCGAGTTCGCAAACTCCTTACACAACCAACTTGAACTTGAGTTCACGAATCATCTCAATAATTCACCTACCCCTCTCGGCCACCATCTCACTCGCTCATCTCACTCACTCATTCACTCACTCACTCACTGACCCGCTCGCTCTTTAATACACACCTTCAACCGCTCGTTCGCTCACTCATTCACACACTCTTGGAAAAAATGAAACTCCCATTGTATGCGCGGACGTTGTGAACTTCATTCGCGCTGTACGTAGCCAACCGTGCTAATCGGAGGCGCGGGGGCAGGACAAGGAACTTAACACAAAAAAGCAATTCTGAATGAAACACATTCTCCTGCGGGAGGGAGCTGGCAGGAACGTTGGGTTGCTCGGTCAATGGCCAGAGTCAACAACGGCGGTACCACCACGTGGTGTGTTCCGCACAATATGCCCGACTCTGAGGGGCGGGCACAAGCCGGCGTGAGTAGGTTAAACGTTGAGGTTTTATAAGGGCACCACGGGGTGACCAGCCCCTCCCCACCCAGACCCACCCCTCTCACCCCCCACCTAGCCCCTCCCCACCCAGCCCCACCCCCCGTAACTTGACATCTGTGGTGTAACGTGCTTTATAGCTCATCGGATTGAGATTGTGTGTGTGTGTGTGTCTCTCTCTCTGTGTGTCTCTGCGTTATCTCTCTCTCTCTGCTTATGTGTCCGTCTGCGCGTCTCCGTGTCTGCGTTTCATCTCCCTCTTAAATTTAGCAATCTTTGGAAGAACGTAATCAACCCGGTGGTGGGGTGTTGACTGTTACGTTAGCCGACTCTCTGTGTTTCGTTGCATTGCATTTCTAAGTTTGCTAGTTGTTGTTTTCTCTTTCATTTGTACCTGATGATGATTGCCTGCGTTGCAATCGAAACGTCGTACGCTATCATTTATTATCTTGTCCTTCTACGTGACTTTACCGAAAGAACCGAGCTCCGAGCCTCAAATCAAGTTATTTAGATGATTCTCGGGTGCGATGATGTCCAAACGGTGGGGCGACTGTTGAGCCGTCACCAGTGGTGGCCAGGTCGCTTCTGAAAAATCAGTTTACAGCTCATAGGAATAGGTTTTACCCTTTTAACTGGCGCAAAAAAAACTGACACCTTTATTCAAGGCATCGTGTTTGCACCCCGAGCCCTCAATAACTCTGATAGTGCGCTGTTTTTGAGTTGTACGCCTTTTGGCGTCTTCTGGTCCAACACCAGTGGAGACTTAAGGGCTCTAAAGAAAGCCGTCTCGGGTGTGGAACAATCAAATTCAAGGACAGTGCCAATATTATTATCAGAGTTGTCTTTTTGTTTGCATTTTGACTGGCTTGTGTTGTGGTTATTGCAAACATGATGCCTTGAATAAAGGTGTCAGTTTTTTGTGCCAGTTAAAAGGGTAAAACCTATTCCTATATCTTGTTCCTGGCAAAGGAGGTCTCATAATGTAAATGCTCACCCCGAGCCCTCAATACTCTGATAGTGCGCTGTTTTTGAGTTGTACGCCTTTTGGCGTCTTCTGGTCCAACACCAGTGGAGACTTAAGGGCTTTAAAGAAAGCCGTCTCGGGTGTGGACCAATCAAATTCAAGGACAGTGCCAATATTATTATCAGAGTTGTCTCTTTTGTTTGCATTTTGACTGCTTGTGCTGTGGTTATTGCAAACATGATGCCTTGAATAAAGGTGTCAGTTTTTTGTGCCAGTTAAAAGGGTAAAACCTATTCCTATATCTTGTTCCTGGCAAAGGAGGTCTCATAATGTAAATGCTCACCCCGAGCCCTCAATACTCTGATAGTGCGCTGTTTTTGGGTTGTACGCCTTTTGGCGTCTTCTGGTCCAACACCAGTGGAGACTTAAGGGCTCTAAGAAAAGCCGTCTCGGGTGTGGACCAATCAAATTCAAGGACAGTGCCAATATTATTATCAGAGTTGTCTTTTTTGTTTGCATTTTGACTGGCTTGTGTTGTGGTTATTGCAAACATGATGCCTTGAATAAAGGTGTCAGTTTTTGTGCCAGTTAAAAGGGTAAAACCTATTCCTATATCTTGTTCCTGCCAAAGGAGGTCTCATAATGTAAATGCTCACCCCGAGCCCTCAATACTCTGATAGTGCGCTGTTTTTGAGTTGTACGCTTTTTGGCATCTTATGGTCCAACACCAATGGAGACTAAGGGCTCTAAGAAAAGCCGTCTCGGGTGTGGACCAATCAAATTCAAGGACAGTGCCAATATTATTATCAGAGTTGTCTTTTTTGTTTGCATTTTGACTGGCTTGTGTTGTGGTTATTGCAAACATGATGCCTTGAATAAAGGTGTCAGTTTTTGTGCCAGTTAAAAGGGTAAAACCTATTCCTATATCTTGTTCCTGCCAAAGGAGGTCTCATAATGTAAAAGTTTACAGCTCAGCGAGGGCTTTGCCTGGTAGAATGGGGATGGTTTCGTTTTGTATTATGTGTGTGTGTAAGGGCGATTTGTGTTTACCCTTCTAGTACTTTGCACTCCTATCGTGTCCCGTGTGTTGTGTTTGGATGTTGGAATGTTCTCACGCCGTGCCCCGTCTGGACATCTGCGTGACAATTTTTTTTATTTTAAATATATATTTATAGCCCATTTGGATTCCTCCTGCAGTAAGACGGTAAATATTCTGACGATTCTGAGCAGTAATAGCAACGGAAGAGTTGACAATTTGGGCGACTGACCAGCGAGTGAGCGAGCGAGCGAGCGACTTTACCGAACCAAAGAGTTTGGAGTGAAGCTCTGCATCGTTGGGAGGCCACACGCACAACGAGCTCCGTCACTGCCGAGGGGCCTGGGTTTTGTATCCTGTCCAAGCTGCCCCAACCACACAGCGGTTATTACAACAACAGCAGCAGCAGCAACCAGCAACCAGCGCCTCTGGCCTGGACAAACAAACTTCGACGGCTCGAGGCCCTGCTGCAGCGAGCGGGCCGAGAGCGAGCGCTGCCCTGCCGGGGTCCACGTCACCTCCCCCCCCTTGTGAAGAACGGTTCACGTAATGGTTACACCGGTGCTGGCGGTGGTGGCGGCAGTGGTGGTGGTGGTGCTGGGGGTGGTGCTGAGGGTGGTGGCGGTGCTATCGGGGATGGCGGCGGTGGTGGCGGTGGTGGTGCTGGTGGTGGCGGTGGTGGTGCTGGGGGTGGTGGTGGTGGTGGTGGTGCTGGGGGTGGTGGTGGTGTTGCTGGGGGTGGTGGTGGTGCTGGGGGTGGTGGTGGTGTTGCTGGGGGTGGTGGTGCTGGGGGTGGTGGTGGTGCTGGGGGTGGTGGCGGTAGTGGTGGTGCCGGGGGTGGCGGTGGTGCTGGGGGTGGTGGCGGCGGTGGTGGCGGTGGTGGTGGCGGTGCTGCTGCTGGGGGTGGTGCTGTTGATGTGGGGAGCGGTAGTCTAGTGGTGAGCGCTACGCTGCGCTACGAACCTGGCCACCCGGGTTTCGATTCCCGCTCACGGCCAACACCAGTCACGATTATTTTAACCTCCCCTAGGTCGACTCAGCCTCAAATGAGTTACCTGGTGCGGTGTGTAGTAAACATCGCCACTGGGGAGACAAAGGCGGTCGGGCGTGGTGCTGGCCACCCACAACGCCCTTGTGCATCGTGCCGGCCTTCATAGGCGCTCCTCGCTAACAGCACTTGCCCCTACAGTCTGTTCAGGCTATACGGGGGATCTTTGTCTGTGGTGCGGTTGATGATTGTGGCGGCTGGCTGAGTGGGGGAGCGGTAGACTGGGGAGGGGGGGTGGGGGGGAGGCTTGCTTGCTTTTTTTTTAATTCGTGAGAAATGTTACAACTCCTGGGAAGTGAGAATTCCTCGGGGGATTACTGAGCGCTGAGAACCCGGTTGGAGGCCGGGCCCGGCCCGGCCGGAACTATTTAGCGGTGACGTAACGCGCGCGTGGCTGCCTGTCAGCTGCCCCAGCCAACCCATCCACCCCAGCCACCCCAGCCACCCCAGCCACCACCGCTGTCCGGGGCTTCTGGGAGTCTCTGTGTGCGTGCGTACGTACGTCTGTCTGTCTGTCTCTGCGTGCGGGGAGCGGCGGTGTAGCAGCGGTCAGCGCGTCGCCGCGCTGTGAACCCGGCGGCCCGGGGTTCGAATCCCGCTCACGGCCACCAACACCGGCGACGATTGTCCGAACCGGTCCTGGGCCTCTCCCCCTGGGTCGGCTCGGCCTCAAACGAGTTGCCTGGTGCGGTGTGTCGTGGTGAACGTCGCCACTGGGGGGAGAGACAAAGGCGGCCGGGCCCCGGTGCTGGCCATCCCCACCCCCCTCGTTCGCCACGGGCGCTCCGGCCTTCGTCGGCGCTCGCGAACAGCGCTTGCCCCAAGAGTTGTTGCTTAGGCTGTGAGGGGGATTTCGATTTAAAGCTTTCGTGACTGCAAGGATTCATCTCCTTTGGTTCTTTCGGTAAAGTCGCCACCACGTAGAATGAGAATGAAATAACAAAATTTATCAAATAAAATAACGCAATAATATTGTCGCGACGTTTCGGCCACAACACAAGCGGCCTTCATCAGGTGAAGGGACCAACCTGTCCAAAGGCCGCTTGTGTCGTGGCCGGAACGTCGTGAGAATATTATTGTGTTATTTTATTTTATCAATTTTGTTATTTTACTCTCATTTTATGAGGGGGATCTGTGTGGTTTTTTTGGGGGAGTGGTGGGGCAGCGGTTGGCGCACCGCGCCACGAAGCCCGAGTTCGATTGCCAGCTCACGGTCCCGCACCAACACCAGTAGTGACGATAGTTTGAGCCGGTTCAGGGCCCTCGTCTAGGTCGACTCAGCCTTGAATGAGCACCTGGTGCGATGTGTGAACGTCGGCGAATGGGTCCCCGTGTTAATCGTGGGTCCCGGTGTTAATAATCACGGGTCCTGTGTTAATCGTGAGTCCCAGTGTTAATAATCGTGGGTCCTGTGTTAATAATCGTGGGTCCCAGTGTTAATAATCTCGGGTCCTGTGTTAATCGTGAGTCCCAGTGTTAATAATCGTGGGTCCTGTGTTAATTGTGGGTCCCGGTGTTGTTAATTGTGGGTCCCAGTGATAATTGTGGGTCCCAGTGTTAATTGTGGGTCCCAGTGTTAATTGTGGGTCCCAGTGTTAATAATCGTGGGTCCTGTGTTAATTGTGGGTCCCGGTGTTGTTAATTGTGGGTCCCAGTGATAATTGTGGGTCCCAGTGTTAATTGTGGGTCCCAGTGTTAATTGTGGGTCCCGGTGATAATTGTGGGCCCCAGTGTTAATAATCGTGGGTCCCAGTGTTAATTGTGGGTCCCAGTGTTGTTAATTGTGGGTCCCAGTGTTAATAATCGTGGGTCCCAGTGTTAATTGTGGGTCCCAGTGTTGTTAATTGTGGGTCCCAGTGTTAATAATCGTGGGTCCCAGTGTTAATTGTGGGTCCCAGTGTTGTTAATTGTGGGCCCCAGTGTTAATAATCGTGGGTCCCAGTGTTAATTGTGGGTCCCAGTGTTGTTAATTGTGGGTCCCAGTGTTAATAATCGTGGGTCCCAGTGTTAATTGTGGGTCCCAGTGTTGTTAATTGTGGGTCCCAGTGTTAATAATTGTGGGTCCCAGTGTTTATTGTGGGTCCCGGTGTTGTTAATTGTGGGTCCCCGTGTTAATAATCACGGGTCCCGGTGTTAATAATCACGGGTCCTGTGTTAATAATCACGGGTCCCGGTGTTAATAATCACGGGTCCTGGTGTTAATAATCACGGGTCCTGTGTTAAGTGTGGGTCCCTGTGTTAATAATCGTGGGTCCGGTGTTAATTGTGGGTCCCGGTGTTGTTAATCGTGGGTCCGGTGTTAATAATCGTGGGTCCAGTGTTAATTGTGGGTCCCGGTGTTGTTAATCGTGGGTCCGGTGTTAATAATTGTGGGTCCCAGTGTTAATTGTGGGTCCCGGTGTTGTTAATCGTGGGTCCGGTGTTAATTGTGGGTCCCGGTGTTAATCGTGGGTCCCAGTGATAATAATCCTGGGTCCCGTGTTAGTCGTGGGTCCCAGTGTTAATAATCGTGGGTCTAAGTGTTAATTGTGGGTCCCAGTGTTAATAATCGTGGGTCCCAGTGTTAATTGTGGGTCCCAGTGTTGTTAATTGTGGGTCCCAGTGTTAATAATCGTGGGTCCCAGTGTTAATTGTGGGTCCCAGTGTTGTTAATTGTGGGCCCCAGTGTTAATAATCGTGGGTCCCAGTGTTAATTGTGGGTCCCAGTGTTGTTAATTGTGGGTCCCAGTGTTAATAATCGTGGGTCCCAGTGTTAATTGTGGGTCCCAGTGTTGTTAATTGTGGGTCCCAGTGTTAATAATCGTGGGTCCCAGTGTTAATTGTGGGTCCCAGTGTTGTTAATTGTGGGTCCCAGTGTTAATAATTGTGGGTCCCAGTGTTTATTGTGGGTCCCGGTGTTGTTAATTGTGGGTCCCCGTGTTAATAATCACGGGTCCCGGTGTTAATAATCACGGGTCCTGTGTTAATAATCACGGGTCCCGGTGTTAATAATCACGGGTCCTGGTGTTAATAATCACGGGTCCTGTGTTAAGTGTGGGTCCCTGTGTTAATAATCGTGGGTCCGGTGTTAATTGTGGGTCCCGGTGTTGTTAATCGTGGGTCCGGTGTTAATAATCGTGGGTCCAGTGTTAATTGTGGGTCCCGGTGTTGTTAATCGTGGGTCCGGTGTTAATAATTGTGGGTCCCAGTGTTAATTGTGGGTCCTGGTGTTGTTAATCGTGGGTCCGGTGTTAATTGTGGGTCCCGGTGTTAATCGTGGGTCCCAGTGATAATAATCCTGGGTCCCGTGTTAGTCGTGGGTCCCAGTGTTAATAATCGTGGGTCTAAGTGTTAATTGTGGGTCCCAGTGTTAATAATCGTGGGTCCGGTGTTAATAATCGTGGGTCCCAGTGATAATAATCCTGGGTCCCGTGTTAGTCGTGGGTCCCGGTGTTAATTGTGGGTCCCCGGTGTTAATCGTGGGTCCCGGTGTTGTTAATCGTGGGTCCCGGTGTTGTTAATCGTGGGTCCCGTGTTAGTCGTGGGTCCCGGTGTTGTTAATCGTGGGTCCCGGTGTTGTTAATCGTGGGGTCCAGTATTGAGGCTTGGCTCTATTGTTGAATGTATCCGCAGCTCTTAAGCACACCCACACCCACACACGCGGTCCCCCGTTTTTTTTTTTAGCAGGAGCTGCTCCTGATCCGGCGTTAAAAGTCCACGGAGACAATGTCTCCCTCTGTGTTTTTGCCGCTCAGACCGCCCGGTACCCCCCCCGCCCCCCCCCCCCGGTAACATTATCCGAAAAATGCCGACCAATTCTTCCGACCCGAAAATAGCCACGGCGCTCGGGGTTATATTTGGGCAAACGCAACAACGCCGTAGAGCCCAGGGTGCGGTGTGTTGCGCTTTGCTGCGTTCTTCGTTCCGCTCCGCTGGCTTCGGCAAATCCCCTGGCTCGCTCGCTCGCTCGCTCAGTCGCTCAATTGCTTGGTCGCCCACTCTGTGGCTCGCCCACTCCGTGGCTCGCCCACTCCGTGGCTCGCCCGCTCCGTGGCTCGCCCGCTCCCTTGCTCTGTCGCTCGCTCGCTCACTTGGTCGCTCGCTCACTCGGTGGCTCCCTCGCTCTGTCACTCGCTCACTCACTCGCCCACTCTGTGGCTCACCCGCTCCCTCGCTCTGTCGCTCGCTCGCTCACTTGGTCGCTCGCTCGGTGGCTCCCTTGCTCCGTCGCTCACTCATTTACATGCTCGCCCACTCGCTCGCTCACCCAGTGGCTCCCTCGCTCTGTCACTCGCTCACTCACTCACTCGCCCACTCTGGCTCGATCGTTCCCTCGCTCTATCGCTAGCTCACCCAATTTGCTCACTTGCTCGCCCACTCACTCTGTCGCTCGTTCACTCAATTGCTCACTCGCTTCCACGCTCAATCATTCGCTTGCTCGCCCACTCCCTCGCCCACTCCCTCGCTCTGTCGCTCGCTCAGTCGCTCACTTTCTCGCTCGCTCTTTCCATCGTCTTTCGCTCGCTCAGTCGCTCACTTAACTTGCTCGCCCACGCGCTCTCTCGCTGAATGGCTCGCTCGCTCCCTCGCTATGTCGCTCACCTGTTCCCGCGCTCAATCGCCCTTTTCCTCATCTTTCGCTCGCCCACTCGCCCGCCCGCTCGCCCGCCCGCCCGCTCTTTCCCTCGTCTTTCGCTCGCTGAACCGCGTAGCTCAGTCGCTCGCCGACTCAATCGGTGACTCGCTCGCATTTCTGCGGCCGTCTGGAATGCTCTTCCTTCCGATATTAGGAAGCCGCTGTGAGCACCTTCATCATGCACTTTCTTCATCCAGATTGACAAACTCGCTTCTTGAGAAGTGCTTTTTGTTGTTTTGGGTTTGCCGTCCTTCTGCCGCACCTCCGGTGCGAAAGGAACTGGGCATACACGCGTCAAATATATCGCTCAGAAAAACCGAAGGAGTGGTGGTGCATATTTTTTTTTTAAATATATATATACATACACGAGGGGGTGGGTGACAGCGGCACGCTCGGCCGCCTTTGTCTCCCCAGTGGCGATGTTGACACACCACACCACTTACTCGTTTGAGGCCGAGTCGACCTGGGGGGAGGCCCAGGAGCGGTTGAAATGATCGTCACCGGCGGTGGCCGTGAGCGGGGATCGAACTCGGGTCGCCGGGTTCGTAGCGCAGCGATTACTGGGTGCTCCGGAAAGTCGAGACGTTACACGCAAAGGAAAGACAGAGATCCCCCGTGTAGCCTGAACAGACCGTTGGGGCAAGTGCTGTTAGCGAGTAGCAGCGCCGTTGAAGGCCGGGGGTGGGTGGCCAGCACCACGCCCGGCCGCCTTTGTCTCCCCAGTGGTCGATGTTATCGCATCGCACCGGGCACTCGTTTGAGGCTGGGTCGACCTAGGCGGGAGGCGCAGGACCGGTTTAGATGATCGTCGCCGGTGTTTGGCCGTGATCGGGAATCAAGTTTGGGTCGCCAGGTTCGTAGCGCAGCGAAGCGCTAGCCGCTACACCACCGCTCCCCACTGACGCACACTCGCAGACAACAGCAACAACCGGTGACGTCACCACGACGCTTGTGCCAGGCCATGTGCACCTCGAGGCCACGTGAAGTGTCGAACGCCCGCGGGCCAGAAGGTCACGGGGCAGACCCAGCAGGTGCCACGGGTCGACTGACTGAGATGACTGGCTGATGCACCACCTGTGCCCCCTACTGTGCCAACCTGCTGCGCTTTAGCCACCCGGCGCTCCGCTCGTTGTTGTGAGCGTCGCTCCTCCGCCCTCCGTTGTTGTTGGAGGGCGACTTCCTCCAACTGCCCAGTAGCGTCCTTCACGAGCCTCCTCCACAGAGGCCGATCTTGACACCGCTGGTACCGGTCATCGGCAAGTCCACTCAGCTCCACGTCCTCCTGTACCACGTCACTCCATCTCTTCTCTAGCCCGTGCCGCGCCCGCTTAGCCCCCTCGATCTGGCAAAACAACCCCCTACCTCCTCACGGTGCCGGACGGGCAACGCTGTCGTGGACAGTGCTGTGGGGGAGAGCGCCAATTCCGATTGGCCCTCTCCCCCTCATGGTGTCTGTGACCACTGCAGTGGCTAAATGGGGGCTCTGGATGGGTGCGAGGCGCTTTTGTAACCCCTCCACCTTCAGTAAATTACCACTAAACCACTCGCAGACACACACAGACACTCACAAAAATATTAAAGTAACATTCACGTAGCATGCAAAGGCAGCACACACACACTCACACTGCCATCGGTGGGCCGTGAGCGGGAATCGAACTCGGGACGCTGCCGTGTTCGTAGCGCAGCTGCGCCACGGCTCCCCACACACAGACAAAGATCCCCCGTGTAGCCTCTAACAGGGCTGTAGGGGCAAGTGCTGTTAGCGAGCAGCAGCACAGACAAAGATCCCCCGTGTAGCCTCTCACAGGCTGTAGGGGCAAGTGCTGTTAGCGAGCAGCAGCAGAACCTATACACAGACAAAGATCCCCCGTGTAGCCTCTAACAGGGCTGTAGGGGCAAGTGCTGTTAGCGAGTAGCAGCAGCACCTATACACAGACAAAGATCCCCCCTGTAGCCTCTAACAGGCTGTAGGGGCAAGTGCTGTTAGCGAGTAGCAGCAGCACCTATACACAGACAAAGATCCCCCGTGTAGCCTCTAACAGGCTGTAGGGGCAAGTGCTGTTAGCGAGTAGCAGCAGCGCCTATACACAGACAAAGATCCCCCGTGTAGCCTCTAACAGGCTGTAGGGGCAAGTGCTGTTAGCGAGCAGCAGCAGCACCTATACACAGACAAACATCCGCCCGTGTAGCCTCTAACAGGCTGTAGGGGCAAGTGCTGTTAGCGAGTAGCAGCAGCACCTATACACAGATCCCCCGTGTAGCCTCTAACAGGCTGTAGGGGCAAGTGCTGTTAGCGAGTAGCAGCAGCACCTATACACAGACAAAGATCCCCCGTGTAGCCTCTCACAGGCTGTAGGGGCAAGTGCTGTTAGCGAGTAGCAGCAGCACCTATACACAGACAAAGATCCCCCGTGTAGCCTCTCACAGGCTGTAGGGGCAAGTGCTGTTAGCGAGTAGCAGCAGCACCTATACACAGACAAAGATCCCCCCTGTAGCCTCTAACAGGCTGTAGGGGCAAGTGCTGTTAGCGAGCAGCACCTATGAAGGCCGGAACGGCACACGAGGGGGTTGGGTGGCCAGCACCACGCCCGACCGCCTTTGTCTCCCCAGTGGCGATGTTTTTACCCACCGCACCAGGTACTCACTTGAGGCTGAGTCGACCTAGGGGAGGCCCGGGACCGGTGCAGATGACCGTCACCGGTGTTGGCCGTGAGCGGGAATCGAACCCCGGGGTCGCCGGGTTCATAGCGCAGCGTGGCGCTAACCGCTACACTACCGCTCCCCACACACACACAGACAGACGCGCACGCACGCACACAGAGACTCTCAGAAGCCCCGTAGGGTCATGACCGGTTCAGATAATCGCTATCACTGGGTGTTGGTGGCGACCGTGAGCGGGAATCGAACTCGGGGGGGATCGCCCCGGTTGAATTTGGTGCTCGCCGCGTGGCTGCTGATTTTCTTTCCACTATTTTTTTTATTTCCAGGTGTTAGAGACCCCCTACCCCCACTCGGCTAAGTAGCCCTGCTTCAGAAGCGACCCCCTGGCTATCGCAAGTGGTGGCCCAACACAGTGGCTTATCGCGTGGAAATGTACAGCGGCAGCCGAATGCTCTGAACGCCTCGGGACGTCTATTCTTAATGTGGGGAGGGAGAAACCGGAGAACTCGGAGGAAAAATCCATCACGGGGAGAGAGAGAGAGAGAGAGCAGCAGTCGTCAGCGGTCGGGATCAAACCCACGACCTCCTGTATACCAGGTGAAGTAGTTAACATCTCCTAGCCACCGTGATGATGATGATGAGAGAGAGACACGCAAACTCCAAATATACAGCAGCAGCAGGCGTTGTCAGGGTCAGGATCGAACGCACAACTTCTTGTACACCAGGCGAGGTAGTTAACATCTCCTAGCCACTGTGGTGATGATGGGAGAGAGAGACACGCAAACTCCAAATATACAGCAGCAGACATCAGGGGTCAGGATCAAACCCACGACCTCCTGTATACCAGGTGAAGTAGTTAACATCTGCTAGCTACCGTGATGATGATGGGAGAGAGAGACACGCAAACTCCAAATATACAACAGCAGGCGTTGTCTGGGTCAGGATCGAACGCGCAACTTCTTGTACACCAGGCGAGGTAGTTAACATCTCCTAGCCACCGTGATGATGGGAGAGAGAGACACGCAAACTCCAAATACAGCAGCAGGCATCAGTGGTCAGGATCTAACCCACGACCTCCTGTATACCAGGTGAAGTAGTTAACATCTCCTAGCCACCGTGATGATGATGGGAGAGAGAGACACGCAAACACAGCAGCAGGCATCAGGGGTCAGGATCGAACCCACGACCTCCTGCATACCAGGCTAGGCAGTTAACATTTCCTAGCCTTAGTGATGATGATGAGAGAGACGCAAAACCTAAATATACAACAGCAGGCATCGTCAGGGTCGGGATCGAACCCACGACCTTCCTGCAAACGAGGCGAGGTGGTTAACATCTCCTAGCCACTGTGATGAGAGAGAGAGAGAGACACGCAGACTCCAAATATACAGCAACAGTCTTCAGGGGTCGAGATTTAACACACGACCTCCTGCATACCAGGTGAAGTAGTTAACATCTAGCCACGGTGATGATGAGAGAGAGAGAGAGACGCAAACTCTTAAATATATTCAGCAGCAGGCGTCGTCAGCGGTCAGGATCGAACCCACGACCTCCTGTATACCAGGTGAAGTAGTTAACATCTCCTAGCCACCGTGATGATGATGATGATGGGAGAGAGAGACACGCAAACACAGCAGCAGGCATCAGGGGTCAGGATCGAACCCACGACCTCCTGCATACGAGGCGAGGGAGTTCACATCCCCTAACCACCGCCTTGGCTGCCTATAGAAACGTTGTCGTGGGGCAAGGTGTAAGAAATCGCACAAGTTATTGTACAGCAGCGTCGCATTTTGTCGAATAAACGTTTTTTTAAAAATTCCCCCCTCCCTCCCGCTCCCGCCACGGAACAATAGCAAAAAAAAGTAGAGATGAAAATGCGAGGGCGCGTGTCTCTCTCTCTCTGAAGGCATTGTTGCGTGCGCAATGATCTCGCCCGGTGGACGTGTCTCCCTCTCTCTCTCTCTCTGAACTTTATAACTGGGAGGACTACTTATTATCTTGACGACGGGGCTGGTGGTGGTGGTGTGGGGGGTCGCTTAAGCCAAGCCGGATCATTGTTGGCGTCTTTTTTTTTTTTAAAGCGCCGTGTGTGTCCGCCGGGTTCTCTGGATTTATAAGGCACGCCGTTTTCCACCAACACCCACACAACACACACACACCACCACCACCACTCCTGTGGTTTTAAAATCAAAGGTTGAAGGGGTGTGCAGTGTTATAATCCGGTGTGTGTTCGTGCTCGTGTGTGTTCGAGGCGCTCGCTAACAGCACTTGCCCCAACCGTCTGCTGAGGCTATAACGGGGGGGGGGACGATCATTTGAACCGGTTCCTGGGCCTCCCCTAGGTCGACTCAGCCTCAAATGAGTAACCTGGTGCGGTGTGTAGTTTAAACATCGCCACTGGGGGAGACAAAGGCGGCCGGGCGTGGTTGCTGGTCACCCACCCCCCCTCGTGTGCCGTTCCGGCCTTCATAGGCGCTGCTCGCTAACAGCACTTGCCCCAGTAGTCTGTTACAGGCTACACGGGGGATCTTTGTCTGTGTATAGGTGCTGCTGCTGCTCGCTAACAGCACTTGCCCCTACAGCCTGTTAGAGGCTACACGGGGGATCTTTGTCTGTGTATAGGCGCTGCTGCTACTCGCTAACAGCACTTGTCCCTACAGCCTGTTAGAGGCTACACGGGGGATCTTTGTCTGTGTATAGGTGCTGCTGCTGCTCGCTAACAGCACTTGCCCCAACAGTCTGTTACAGGCTACACGGGGGGATCTATGTCTTTGTGTGTGGGGGGAGCGGTTGTTTAGCAGTGGGGGGCCCATGGCACCCGGGGTCTGTCCCGTGACCTCCTGCCAGCGGGCGTTCGACACTTCACGTGGCCTTAAAGTGCACCTAGCCTGGCACAGGCGCCGTGGGGACGTCGCCACCACTTAGCGGCGAATGGCGGCTGTTGTTTTTGTTGGTGGGGGGGGGGCGGTGGTGTAGCAGTGAGCGCTAACGCCACGCTACGAACCTGGCAGAGAACCGACTTCGATTCCCGCTCACGGCCACCTCCACCACTCGGCGATAGCGATGATCTGAACCGGTCCTGGGCCTCCCCCCTAGGTCTACTCGGCCTCAATTGAGTTACCTGGTGCGGCGTGTAGTGAACATCGCCACTGGGGAGACAAAGGCGGCCGGGCGTGGTTGCTGGCCACCCACCGCCTCGTGTGCCACGGCGCCGGTCTTCAAAGGTTCGGGCTAAGAGCACTTGCCCCTACAGTCTGTTCAGGCTATACGGGGCATGGGGATCTTTGCCTTATGTGCGTGGGGAGCGGTGGTGCAGCGGTTAGCGTGCTTCGCCGCGCTATGAACCCGGCGTGTGAGTGAATAACAAAAAAAAAACATACAATTATTAAACTAGATTCGATGCTCTGGTTCTTTCGGTGAAGTCACGCGGAAAGAAATGTAATTAAGTAATAATGGAATACGACGTTTCGATTGCGACACAAGCAGCCATCGTCAGGTACAAATGAATGAGACATTTCCAGGTTCGCTAGGCTTGTTTTCTCGTTCGTTTGTCCATGATGATTGTTGCTTGTGTTGTAATCGAAACGTCGTACCGTACAATAATTTTTTTTTTTTAAGTTTAAATGTTCGCAAAGGCCAGAGATGCTGAACCCAGCCTGGCACGCACCCACTCAGATTCTTAAACGTCAAACCTTGGACCTGGTTGTTTATTTACCTCCTCAGGGGGTTGTGTTGGCGGTCGTGGCGGGGGGGGGGTTCATCGTGGCCACGTCCGAGTTGGCGCTCGTAGTGTTGGGGATGCCACGGTGGCTAGGAGATGTTGACTACCTCGCCAGGTATTCAGGAGGTCGTGGGTTCTATCCCGACCCTGACGACGCCTGCTGCTGTATATTTTAAGTCTGCGTGTCTCTCATCACCATCACAGTGGCTAGGAGATGTTGACTACCTCGCCTGGTATACATGAGGTTGTGGGTTCGATACCGACCCTGACGACGTCTGCTGCTGTATATTTGAAGTCTGCGTGTCTCTCATCATCATCACAGTGGCTAGGAGATGTTGACTACCTCGCCTGGTATACAGGAGGTCGTGGGTTCGATCCTGACCCCTGACACCTGCTGCTGTATATTTGGAGCTTGTGTGGCTCTCTCGCTCTCATCATCATCACGGTGGCTAGGAGATGTTAACTACCTCGCCTGGTATACAGGAGGTCGTGGGTTCGATACCGACCCTGACGACGCCTGCTGCTGCTGTATATTTGGGAGTCTGCGTGTCTCTCTCATCATCATCATCATGGTGGCTAGGAGATGTTGACTACCTCTCCTGGTATATGGGAGGTCGTGTTTCGATCCTAACCCTGACGACGCCTGCTGCTGCTGTATATTTGGAGTCTGCGTGTCTCTCTCTCTTCATCATCACAGTGGCTAGGAGGTGTTGACGACCTCGCCTGGTGTACAGGAGGTCCTGGGTTCACTCCCGACCCTGACGACGCCTGCTGAACATTTGGAGCTTGCTTGTCTCTCTCTCTCTCTCCGTGGCCGCGTGGATTTTTTCTCACGACCCCCTCGGTTTTTCCCTCCCACATTTAGAATCAACATCACGCATTTTTGAATATTTGACTGCTAGAAAAGTCCACGTTACAAGCCACTTTATTGAGCAGCTATCATTTGTGATGGCGAGGTCGCTGCTGAAAAAAGAGCCATGTAGCTCAGTGGGCCTTAACTTGGTGAAATGAAAAAAACAAATGTCTTCTTGGTTCTTTCGGTAAAGTCACCATGTAGAATGGAAATAAAATAATAAAATTAAAACATAATAAAATAAAATTCTCACGACGTTTTGGCCACAACACAAGTAGCCTTCTTCAGGTGAAGGAACAGAACTGTCGGGATGACAGCGCTTCAGTGAACGCTGCAAAGCTTGGCAGCGTCTTTTAAGCTGGGTGGGAGGAGCAGAGCGCCTTGACGAAGGAGTTTACGTATCAACAGAAGAATTTGGCATTGAAGTAGCTGTGTTAAAGTGTTGAATTAGCAGGGTGTTAAAGTCAGAAATTAGCATGTAACTGGGAGATTAGCATGATGTTCATGCGAGGGATTAGCATGTAACTGGTCACGGAAATCGAAATAAAAGAAATAGTTTATAGGTTTATCCTGAGTTGTGCGAGTGGGCCCTATTTATAGGGGGGGGGGACCGTTTTTGCGAGTATCCAAAATGATGAAAAATAAAAATGTTTTTTTTTAGTTTACCCCTTTCTCTGGCAATAAAACACAGAAGTTGTGTTCAGATGTTCAAACACCAAATAGGCATCTTCAAGTACTGCATTAAGCACACATGCTTGTGGCGAACACACGTGCTCTGATAACAATAACGATGTGTGGCATTGTCTTTGAAACCGATTGGGGCCTACACCATCGACGGCAGAAACCTTCTTTATGGCCTAGTCTCAGTGTTAGTAGACCAGAGAACAACACCACAAGGCCTAGTCTCAGTAGACCAGAGAACAACGCCACAAGGCCTAGTCTCAGTGGACCAGAGAACAACGCCAAAAGGCCTAGTCTCAGTGGACCAGAGAAGAACGCCACAAGGCCTAGTGTCAGTGTCAGTAGACCAGAGAACAACGCCTCAAGGCCTAGTCTCAGTGTCAGTAGACCAGAGAACAACGCCTCAAGGCCTAGTCTCAGTCTCAGTAGACCAGGGAACAACGCCACAAGGCCTAGTCTCAGTAGACCAGAGAAGAACACCACAAGGCCTAGTCTCAGTGTCAGTAGACCAGAGAACAACGCCACAAGGCCTAGTCTCAGTAGACCAGAGAACAACGCCTCAAGGCCTAGTCTCAGTGTCAGTAGACCAGAGAACAACGCCTCAAGGCCTAGTCTCAGTCTCAGTAGACCAGAGAACAATGCCACAAGGCCTAGTCTCAGTGGACCAGAGAACAACGCCACAAGGCCTAGTGTCAGTGTCAGTAGACCAGAGAACAACGCCACAAGGCCTAGTGTCAGTCTCAGTAGACCAGAGAACAACGCCACAAGGCCTAGTCTCAGTGTCAGTGGACCAGAGAACCACGCCACAAGGCCTAGTCTCAGTGTCAGTAGACCAGAGAACAACACCACAAGGCCTAGTCTCAGTAGACCAGAGAACAACGCCACAAGGCCTAGTCTCAGTGTCAGTAGACCAGAGAACAACACCACAAGGCCTAGTCTCAGTGTCAGTAGACCAGAAAACAACACCACAAGGCCTAGTCTCAGTGTCAGTAGACCAGAGAACAACGCCACAAGGCCTAGTGTCAGTGTCAGTAGACCAGAGAACAACACCACAAGGCTTAGTCTCAGTAGACCAGAGAACAACACCACAAGGCCTAGTCTCAGTGTCAGTGGACTAGAGAACAACGCCACAAGGCCTAGTCTCAGTGTCAGTAGACCAGAAAACAACACCACAAGGCCTAGTCTCAGTCTCAGTAGACCAGAGAACAACGCCACAAGGCCTAGTCTCAGTGTCAGTAGACCAGAGAACAACACCACAAGGCCTAGTCTCAGTAGACCAGAGAACAACGCCACAAGGCCTAGTCTCAGTGTCAGTGGACCAGAGAACAACGCCACAAGGCCTAGTCTCAGTAGACCAGAGAACAACGCCACAAGGCCTAGTCTCAGTGTCAGTAGACCAGAGAACAACACCACAAGGCCTAGTCTCAGTGCCAGTAGACCAGAGAACAACACCACAAGGCCTAGTCTCAGTGTCAGTAGACCAGAGAACAACACCACAAGGCCTAGTCTCAGTGTCAGTAGACCAGAGAACAACACCACAAGGCCTAGTCTCAGTAGACCAGAGAACAACGCCACAAGGCCTAGTCTCAGTGTCAGTAGACCAGAGAACAACACCACAAGGCCTAGTCTCAGTAGACCAGAGAACAATGCCACAAGGCCTAGTCTCAGTGTCAGTGGACCAGAGAACAACACCACAAGGCTTAGTGTCAGTCTCAGTAGACCAGAGAACAACCCCACAAGGCCTAGTCTCAGTGTCAGTAGACCAGAGAACAACACCACAAGGGTCTAGTCTCAGTGTCAGTAGACCAGAGAACAACACCACAAGGCCTAGTCTCAGTGTCAGTAGACCAGAGAACAACACCACAAGGCCTAGTCTCAGTAGACCAGAGAACAACGCCACAAGGCCTAGTCTCAGTGTCAGTAGACCAGAGAACAACGCCTCAAGGCCTAGTCTCAGTGTCAGTAGACCAGAGAACAACACCACAAGGGTCTAGTCTCAGTGTCAGTAGACCAGAGAACAACGCCACAAGGCCTAGTCTCAGTGTCAGTGGACCAGAGAACAACGCCACAAGGCCTAGTCTCAGTATCAGTAGACCAGAGAACAACGCCACAAGGCCTAGTCTCAGTGGACCAGAGAACAACGCCACAAGGCCTAGTGTCAGTGTCAGTAGACCAGAGAACAACACCACAAGGCCTAATCTCAGTAGACCAGAGAACAACACCACAAGGCCTAGTATCAGTAGACCAGAGAACAACGCCACAAGGCCTAGTCTCAGTAGACCAGAGAACAACTCCACAAGGCCTAGTCTCAGTGTCAGTAGACCAGAGAACAACGCCACAAGGCCTAGTCTCAGTGAACCAGAGAACAACGCCACAAGGCCTAGTCTCAGTGTCAGTAGACCAGAGAACAACGCCACAAGGCCTAGTCTCAGTGTCAGTGGACCAGAGAACAACGCCACAAGGCCTAGTATCAGTAGACCAGAGAACAACTCCACAAGGCCTAGTGTCAGTGTCAGTAGACCAGAGAACAACGCCACAAGGCCTAGTGTCAGTAGACCAGAGAACAACGCCACAAGGCCTAGTCTCAGTGTCAGTAGACCAGAGAACAGCGCTACAAGGCCTAGTCTCAGTCTCAGTAGACCAGAGAACAACGTCACAAGGCCTAGTCTCAGTAGACCAGAGAACAACGTCACAAGGCCTAGTCTCGGTCTCAGTAGACCAGAGATCAACGCCACAAGGCCTAGTCTCAGTCTCAGTAGACCAGAGATCAACGCCACAAGGCCTAGTCTCAGTAGACCAGAGAACAACACCACAAGGCCTAGTCTCAGTCTCAGTAGACCAGAGATCAACGCCACAAGGCCTAGTCTCAGTAGACCAGAGAACAACACCACAAGGCCTAGTCTCAGTGTCAGTAGACCAGAGAACAACGCCACAAGGCCTAGTCTCAGTGGACCAGAGAACAACGCCACAAGGCCTAGTCTCAGTGTCAGTGGACCAGAGAACAACGCCACAAGGCCTAGTATCAGTAGACCAGAGAACAACGCCACAAGGCCTAGTCTCAGTAGACCAGAGAACAACTCCACAAGGCCTAGTGTCAGTGTCAGTAGACCAGAGAACAACGCCACAAGGCCTAGTGTCAGTAGACCAGAGAACAACGCCACAAGGCCTAGTCTCAGTGTCAGTAGACCAGAGAACAGCGCTACAAGGCCTAGTCTCAGTCTCAGTAGACCAGAGAACAACGTCACAAGGCCTAGTCTCAGTCTCAGTAGACCAGAGATCAACGCCACAAGGCCTAGTCTCAGTAGACCAGAGAACAACGTCACAAGGCCTAGTCTCAGTAGACCAGAGATCAACGCCACAAGGCCTAGTCTCAGTAGACCAGAGAACAACGCCACAAGGCCTAGTCTCAGTGTCAGTAGACCAGAGAACCACGCCACAAGGCGGGAACAGTACAAAGACAAATCTTGATTTGAAGCTTTCGTGGACTGCAGGAATCCATACTCTTTGGTTCTTTCGGTAAAGGCACGTAGGCGATAAAATAAATAATAAAGAAATTCATACATATATAAAAAATAGAAATACATTTTAGTTATAAATCAAGTTTATTTCTTTTATTTATTTCTATATTTTTTATTTTGTTGCAATATTTTTTATTTATTTACGATTTTCAATATTTATTTATCATTTATTTTTTCGCCTACGTGACTTTACCGAAACAACCAAAGAGTGGATCCTTGCAGTCACGAAAACTTCAAATCTAGAAAGCACGTATGCACGCTTTGTACTGCCGGGCGTCACGCGAGCACAACTGATACACAAGTGCTTTGATGTACGACTGCGTTGGATCACGAACACGCTTTCGGGACGAATTATGCTCGCAATCCAAGGTTTTATATTCAAGAATACTGTTTGATCGTACGTGAAACTATGTTTACTTCGCCAGGTACTGCCCCCACAGAGCTACGTTGCTCTCGTTCTGAGAGGCGACCCTGGGGCTATCACAAACGATAGCTCGACCAAGTGGGTTGAGAGCCATCATCATCGTCATCATCATCATGACGTGGGGAAAAGCATAGCAGCCAAATTACAGTAAAACCTTGGGATTGCGAGCATTATTCGTTCCGGAAACGTGTTTGTGATGCAAAGCACTCGTATATCAAAGCACTCGTATATCAAAGCACTCGTATATCAAAGCACTCGTATATCAAAGCACTCGTATCTCAAAGCACTCGTATATCAAAGCACTCGTACATCAAAGCACTCGTACATCAAAGCACTCGCACATCAAAGCACTCGTACATCAAAGCACTCGTACATCAAAGCACTCGTATATCAAAGCGCTCGTATATCAAAGCACCCGTAGTATATCAGTTGTGATCACGTGACGCTCGATGAGACAAAGCGTACTTCACGTACACTGCTCGTATTGCAAGACCCTCGCTCGTTTATCAAATTAATATTTATTTTCAAATTTTGCTCGTCTTGCAAAACACTCGCAGGCCAAGTTACTCGAAATCCACAAGGTTTTACTGTGTAGTGTAGTGTGTAGTGTATAGTGTAGTGTGTAGTGTAGTGTATAGTGTAGTATGTAGTGTAGTGTGTAGTGTAGTATGTAGTGTAGTGTATAGTGTAGTATGTAGTGTAGTGTGTAGTGTAGTATGTAGTGTAGTGTATAGTGTAGTATGTAGTGTAGTGTGTAGTGTAGTATGTAGTGTATAGTGTAGTATGTAGTGTATAGTATGTAGTGTGTAGTATGTAGTGTATAGTGTAGTATGTAGTGTATAGTGCAGTATGTAATGTATAGTGTAGTGTAGTATGTAGTGTATAGTGTGTAGTGTATAGTGTAGTGTATAGTGTATAGTATGTAGTGTATAGTGTAGTATGTAGTTAAGGTTATACGGGAATGGGTGGGTGGGGGTGGAGATCTTTGTTATTCCGCGAACAGTGGAGGTCCTGGACCGGTTCAAATAATCCAACAGTGGGACGCTGCTGGATTATTTTTATTTTAGTTCCCGCCAGTGGACGGCCGCTTTGTGTTGCGATCGAAACGTCCTCCTTGATTTTATTTCTACCCACCACGTGATGGCGTCACCGAAAGAATCAAGGAGGATGGATTCCTGCAGTCACGAAAACTTCAACTGAAGATTGTTTTGTGAATGTTACTCAATGTTTTGTGTGACTGTGCGTGTCTGAGTGTGCGTCTGTGTGTCAGTGGGGAGCGGTAGTGTAGCCGGGTTAGCAGCCTTCGCCACGAACCTGGAGAGCCGAATTCGATTCCCGCTCACGGCCAACACCGGTGACGGTTATCTGAACCGGTCCTGGGCCTCCCCTAGGTCGACTCGGCCTCAAATGAGTACCTGGTGCGGTGGATAAAAAAATCGCCACTGGGGAGGCTAAGGCGGTCGGGCGTGGTGCCGGCCACCCACCCCCTCGTGTGCCGTTCCGGCCTTCAGAGGTGCTGCTCGCTAACAGCACTTGCCCCTACAGTCTGTTAAGGCTACACGGGGGATCTTTGTCTTTTGTCTGTGTGTCAGTGGGGAGCGGTAGTGTAGCCGGGTTAGCAGCCTTCGCCACGAACCTGGAGAGCCGAATTCGATTCCCGCTCACGGCCAACGCCGGTGACGATTATCTGAACCGGTCCAGGGCCTCCCCCCGGATCGACTCGACCTGGTGCGCGGTGCGTAGTAAACATGGCCACTGGGGAGACAAAGGCGGTCGGGGGCGTGGTTCGTGGCCACCCACTCCCTCCTCGTGTGCCACAGTGCCGGCCTTAATAGGTGCTCGCTAACAGCACTTGCCCCTACAGCCTGTTAAGAGTTCTCGGGCTGTCTTAGTTGTGCTGTACCTGTGTGTGTCTTTGTATATACAGATAGTCCCCGAGTTAAGATGGTCCGACTTACGATACTTCGATCTTACGATGGCGATTACGATACGACAAAAATTGTATGTATGATACGTTACGATACGTTCAATGCATGTTAAAAAGTTTTTTTTTAATAGCATATAGGAGGATTGTTTCCTGAAAAAAAACGTTCTATTAAATTGCAGTTCATATAGGTAGGCTAAGAATTTACCCTGTTTTTTTTACATTTTACTGTGCAACACAGTATTGTAATTAATACATACATACACTGTATAGTTTATACAGTACGGTAGTGTAAATTGCTGTTTTGACCAATTATCACCATTCTTTAGGATTCCTGGGTAGGCTAAGGCCATCTTCGACTTACGATATTTTTGACTTACGGTGTGGTCGTAACGCATCTCCATCGTAAATAGAGGACTGCCCTGGATTTGTCTTCGTGTGAGTGCATGCGTGTTAGGGTGTTTTGTCAAAGTTACTATGTACTTTTGTGAGTGCGAGTGTTTTTTTTGCGAGTGTGTGTGTGCCTGTGAGTGTGTGTGTGTTCCTGTGAGTGTGTGTGTGTGCCTGTGAGTGTGTGTGTGCCTGTGTGGGTGCCTGTGAGTGTGTGTGTGTGCCTGTGAGTGTGTGTGTACCTGTGCGTGTGCCTGTGAGTGTGCCTGTGAGTGTGTGTGTGTGTTCATGTGAGTGTGTGTGTGCCTGTGTGTGTGTGTGTGCCTGTGTGTGTGCCTGTGTGTGTGCATGTGCGTGTGTGTGTGTGCATGTGAGTGTGTGTGTGTGCCTGTGTGTGCCTGTGAGTGTGTGTGTGCACTTGCCCCTACAGTCTGTTACAGACTATATGGGGGATCTTTGTCTTTGCCTTGGAGTGTGTGTGTGCCTGTGAGTGTGTGTGTGCCTGTAAGTGTGCGTGTGTGCCTGTAAGTGTGCGTGTGTGCCTGTGAGTGTGCGTGTGTGCCTGTGAGTGTGCGTGTGTGCCTGTGAGTGTGCGTGTGTGCCTGTGAGTGTGCGTGTGTGCCTGTGTGTGTGCCTGTGAGTGTGTGTGCCTGTGAGTGTGTGTGTCAGTGTGTTTTAGTTTAGAAAAAAAACTTCCTAGCCAGCATATTTGAGATATTTTGCTTTGGGAATGCGTCATGTTCTATGATGCCGGAATGTGTTATCCAGCCCTGCAGACTTTGCTCATTACGTATGTATGTGCAAAACGTGTGTGTGTGCGCGTGCATGTGTTTACCCTGTGTGTGTACTTGTATGTATTGTTGATGCATGTATTGTTGATGTATGTATTGTGGATGCATGTATTGTGGATGCATGTATTGTGGATGCATGTATTGTTGATGCATGCATTGTTGGTGTGTGTGTATTGTAGATGCATGTATTGTAGATGCATGTATTGTAGATGTATGTATTGTTGATGCATGTATTGTGGATGCGTGTATTGTGGATGCGTGTATTGTTGGTGTGTGTGTATTGTAGATGTGTGTGTATTGTAGATGTATGTATTGTAGATGTAGCAGTTAGCGCTACGCTGCACTACGAATCTGGCCACCCTGAGTTCGATTCCTGCTCTTGGCCAACACCGGTCCTGCACGTCCCCTAGATCGACTCAGCCTAGTCTCAGTGTGATGTGTACACACTGCCACCGGGGAGACAAAGGCGGCCGGGCGTGGTGCTGGCAACCCACCCCCTCGTGTGCCGTGCCGGCCTTAATAGGTGCTGCTCGCTAACAGCACTTGCCCCGAACACTCTGTTAAGGCTATAGGGGTGACGAGATGTTAACTACCTCGCCTGGTGTACGGGAGGTCGTGGGTTCCATCCCGGACCCTAACGAATGCCTGTTGCTGTATATGCAGAGTTTGAGTGTCTCTGTCTGTCCCCGTGGTGAGATGTTAACTACCTCGCCTGGTGTACGGGAGGTCGTGGGTTCCATCACGGATCCTAACGAATGCCGGTTGCTGTATATGCGGAGTTTGAGTGTCTCTGTCTGTCCCCGTGGTGAGATGTTAACTCCTTTGCCTGGTGTACAGGAGGTCGTGGGTTTGATCTCGGACCCTGACGCCCGTTGTATTTTCGGAGTTGGCATGTGTCTCTCTCTCTCTCTGTCCCCGTGGTGAGATGTTAACTCCTTCGCCTGGTATACGGGAGGTCGTGGGTTCCATCCCGGACCCTAACGAATGCCTGTTGCTGTATATGCGAAGTTTGAGTGTCTCTCTCTGTCCCCGTGGTGAGATGTTAACTACCTTCGCCCGGTGTACGGGAGGTCGTGGGTTCCATCCCGGCCCCGACACCCGTTGTTTCTTCGGAGTTGGCATGTGTCTCAACGTGGTCCACCGCGTGGATTTTCCTCCGGATCCCCCCCGGTTTGCCCCTCCACGTTCAGCAACGCGCGTGCAGAGTGTTTGGCTGCTGCCATGAATGTCCACGTGATGCGGCGTTGCGTCATGACATCATTCACACAGAGACCCATAGACTATTCACATCACCTCCACAGAGACCCATAGACTCATCACATCACCCGCACAGAGACCCATAGACTCATCACATCACTCACACAGAGACCCATAGACTCATCACATCACCCGCACAGAGACCCATAGACTCATCACGTCACCCGCACAGACACCCATAGACTCATCACATCACCCGCACAGAGACCCATAGACTCATCACGTCACCCGCACAGACACCCATAGACTCATCACGTCACCCGCACAGAGACCCATAGACTCATCACGTCACCCGCACAGACACCCATAGACTCATCACGTCACCCGCACAGAGACCCATAGACTCATCACGTCACCCGCACAGAGACCCATAGACTCATCACGTCACCCGCACAGAGACCCATAGACTCATCACATCACCCGCACAGACCCATAGACTCATCACGTCACCCGCACAGAGACCCATAGACTCATCACGTCACCCGCACAGAGACCCATAGACTCATCACATCACCCGCACAGAGACCCATAGACTCATCACGTCACCCGCACAGAGACCCATAGACTCATCACGTCACCCGCACAGAGACCCATAGACTCATCACGTCACCCGCACAGAGACCCATAGACTCATCACGTCACCCGCACAGAGACCCATGGACTCATCACGTCACCCGCACAGAGACCCATAGACTCATCACGTCACCCGCACAGAGACCCATAGACTCATCACGTCACCCGCACAGAGACCCATAGACTCATCACGTCACCCGCACAGAGACCCATAGACTCATAACGTCACCCGCACAGAGACCCATAGACTCATCACGTCACCCGCACAGAGACCCATAGACTCATCACGTCACCCGCACAGAGACCCATAGACTCACACAGAGACCCATAGACTCATCACATAGAGACCCATAGACTCACACAGAGACCCATAGACTCACACAGAGACCCATAGACTCACACAGCGACCCATAGACTCATCACATAGAGACCCATAGACTCGCACAGAAACCCATAGACTCGCACAGAAACCCATAAACTCATCACGTGACCCGCACAGAGACCCATTGACTCATCACGTCACCCGCACAGAGACCCATAGACTCATCACGTCACCCGCACAGAGACCCATAGACTCATCACGTCACCCGCACAGAGACCCATAGACTCATCACGTCACCCGCACAGAGACCCATAGACTCACACAGAGACCCATAGACTCATCACATAGAGACCCATAGACTCACACAGAGACCCATAGACTCACACAGAGACCCATAGACTCACACAGCGACCCATAGACTCATCACATAGAGACCCATAGACTCGCACAGAAACCCATAGACTCGCACAGAAACCCATAAACTCATCACGTGACCCGCACAGAGACCCATTGACTCATCACGTCACCCGCACAGAGACCCATAGACTCATCACGTCACCCGCACAGAGACCCATAGACTCATCACGTCACCCGCACAGAGACCCATAGACTCATCACGTCACCCGCACAGAGACCCATAGACTCATCACGTCACCCGCACAGAGACCCATAGACTCATCACGTCACCCGCACAGAGACCCATAGACTCATCACGTCACTCGCACAGAGATCCATAGACTCATCACATCACCCGCACAGAGACCCATAGACTCATCACATCACCCGCAGAGATCCATAGACTCATCACGTCACCCGCACAGAGACCCATAGACTCATCACGTCACCCGCACAGAGACCCATTAACTCATCACGTCACCCGCACAGAGACCCATAGACTCATCACGTCACCCGCACAGAGACCCATAGACTCATCACGTCACCCGCACAGAGACCCATAGACTCATCACGTCACCCGCACAGAGACCCGTTAACTCATCACGTCACCCGCCCAGAGACCCATAGACTCATCACGTCACCCGCACAGAGACCCATAGACTCATCACGTCACCCGCACAGAGACCCATTAACTCATCACGTCACCCGCACAGAGACCCATAGACTCATCACGTCACCCGCACAGAGACCCATAGACTCATCACGTCACCCGCACAGAGACCCATGGATTCGCACACCGCATCGCGCCGCGCTTTCAGATGCGCTTCTGCGGCCGTCTGGAACGCTCTTCGTTCCGACATTAGGAAGCCACTTATGGGTGTGGGTATCTATGGGTTTCTTCCTTCTGATATTAGGACCCTCCCCCACTGCACCTCCGACAAGCACAGATGTGTGGACCCCATACCCCGTTGAGTTTTCACGTCCATGCGGAGTACAGCCGCTGCAATACGGGCTTAGGAAATGTTGTCTATTTGTTTGTGTTTCTCTCGCTTGTGATGGGACTTTGTAGGATGAACGTTGAGGTTTATAAGGGGCACGGGGTGAGCAATATGGTCTGAGTTGGTCTATAATAAGGCAGGGCACTGATAAGGGGTTGACAGCTATGTAGCAGTGTATAGTGTATCGTAGTGTAGTGTATGGTGTAGTGTATAGTGTAGTGTATAGTAGTGTCTAGTGTAGTGTCTGGTGTAGTGTATAGAGTAGTGTATGGTGGAGTGTATAGTAGTTTATAGAGTAGTGTGTAGTGTAGTGTATAGTAGTGTAGTGTGTAGTAGTGTATAGTGTAGTGTATAGTAGTGTATAGTGTAGTGTATAGTAGTGTAGTGTATAGAGTAGTGTGTAGTAGTGTATAGTGTAGAGTAGTGTATAGTGTAGTGTATAGTAGTGTATGGTGTAGTGTATAGTAGTGTAGTGTATAGTAGTGTAGTGTATAGTGTAGGATATTGTAGTGTGTGGTGGAGTGTATAGTAGTGTAGTGTATAGTGGTGTAGTGTATAGTAGTGTATAATAGTGTGTAGTGCATAGTGTAGTGTTTAGTAGTGTATAGTGTAGTATATAGTAGTGTATAGTGTAGTGTATAGTAGTGTATGGTGTAGTGTATAGGATGAACGTTGAGATTTATAAGGGGCACGGGGTGACCCAATATGGTCTGAATTTGGTCTGGAATCAGGCAGGGCGCTAAGCGGCTTGTCGGGAAGGGATTGGCACCGCTGGCTACGTATGGCGTGACAGAAGTTCGGCTTACGTACGCACTCTCATCCGTGTGCGTCTCTCTCTACCTGTCTCTGTCACCCGTGTGTGTGTGTGGGAGTTGACTCACACCAATGTGTCTCACGCTCACCCTCTCCTCCTCCTCCTCCCCCCACAGCAACCTCGTCCCCCCCCCCTGCTCCTCCTCCCCCGTCAATGTTTGAAACTCGGGAAGAATGTGGGTTGGGGGTTGGAGAGGAGAGGAGAGAGAGGGGAGGGGGGCGAAATCCACGTCTCACTCCCAGCCCAGCCAACAGAGAGCCACATTCTTTCCCGCAAAAAAACAACACCACGCACAAAGTCATTAAGCAGAACTTTAGTGGCGACGAAGGCTTGCCCCGTGATGCCCAGCACACACGCAGCACACCACACATAGCACTACACAACACCACACATAGCACGCACACATAGAACACCACACATAGCACACACACACAACACCACACAACACCACACATAGCACCACACAACACCACACCACACAACACCACACAACACCACACAACACCACACCACACAACACCACACAACACCACACATAGCACCACACAACACCACACATAGCACACACACACAGAACACCACACATAGCACGCACACATAGAACACCACACATAGCACACACACACAACACCACACATAGCACACACAGAACACCACACAACACCACACATAGCACGCACACAACACCACACATAGCACCACACAACACCACACATAGCACCACACAACACCACGCATAGCACCACACAACACCACGCATAGCACCACACAACACCACACATAGCACCACACATAGCACCACACATAGCACGCACACACAGAACACCACACAACACCACACATAGCACACACAACACCACACACAGAACACCACACAACACCACGCATAGCACACACACACACAACACCACACATAGCACACACACAACACCACACATAGCACACACACAGAACACCACACAACACCACACAACACCACACATAGCACCACACAACACCACACATAGCACACACAACACCACACATAGCACCACACAACACCACACATAGCACACACACAGAACACCACACAACACCACACACAGAACACCACACAACACCACGCATAGCACACACACAACACCACACAACACCACACAACACCACACATAGCACGTATACACAGAACACCACACAACACCACACAACACCACACATAGCACGCACACACCACCACACATAGCACACACAACACCACACATAGCACACACACACAACACCACACATAGCACGTATACACAGAACACCACACAACACCACACAACACCACACATAGCACGCACACAACACCACACAACACCACACATAGCACGCACACAACACCACACAACACCACACATAGAACGCACACATAGCACACACAACACCACACATAGCACACACACAGAAGACCACACATAGCACACACACACAACACCACACATAGCACGTATACACACAACACCACACAACACCACACATAGCACGCACACAACACCACACAACACCACACATAGAACGCACACATAGCACACACAACACCACACATAGCACACACACAGAAGACCACACATAGCACGCACACAACACCACACACAGCACGCACACAGAACACCACACACAGCACACACAACACCACACAGAACACCACACAACACCACACACAGCACGCACACAACACCACATACAACTCGCACACAACACCACATACAACTCGCACACAGCACACACTGCACACACACAAAACACCACACACCACAACATACACAACACACATACAAGCACACACACAACACCACACATAAACAATACCACACATAGTACATAAACAACAACACACACAACACCATACACAACACACACACACACAGCACGCACACACACCACACAACACCACACACGGCACACACGCAACAACACGCAACAACACATAGTACACGGACACACAACACACACAGGACACACAACAAACACAACAGCATGCACAACAAACACAACAGCGTGCACAACACCACACGCTCTTTGCTCTTACCACTCACTCGTGCAAAGAGGACATTGACCCCCCCCCCCCCCCATTAACAAGCTGTAGGGGCAAGTGCTGTTAGCGAGTAGCAGCAGCACCTATACACAGACAAAGATCCCCCGTGTAGCCTCTAACAGGCTGTAGGGGCAAGTGCTGTTAGCGAGCAGTAGCAGCACCTATACACAGACAAAGATCCCCCGTGTAGCCTAACAGGCTTTAGGGGAAAGTGCTGTTAGCGAGTAGCAACAGCACCTATACACAGACAAAGATCCCCCGTGTAGTCTCTAACAGGCTGTAGGGGCAAGTGCTGTTAGCGAGCAGTAGCAGCACCTATACACAGACAAAGATCCCCCATGTAGCCTCTCACAGGCTGTAGGGGCAAGTGCTGTTAGCGAGTAGCAACAGCACCTATACACAGACGAAGATCCCCCGTGTAGCCTCTCACAGGCTGTAGGGGCAAGTGCTGTTAGCGAGTAGCAGCAGCACCTATACACAGACAAAGATCCCCCGTGTAGCCTCTAACAGACTGCAGGGGCAAGTGCTGTTAGCGAGTAGCAGCAGCACCTATACACAGACAAAGATCCCCCGTGTAGCCTCTAACACGCTGTAGGGGCAAGTGCTGTTAGCGAGTAGAAGCAGCACCTATACACAGACAAAGATCCCCCGTGTAGCCTCTAACAGGCTGTAGGGGCAAGTGCTGTTAGCGAGTAGCAACAGCACCTATACACAGACAAAGATCCCCCGTGTAGCCTCTAACAGGCTGTAGGGGCAAGTGCTGTTAGCGAGCAGCGCCTATGAAGGCTACCGGCGATGTGGCACACGAGATGGGGTGAGTGGCCAAACACCACGCCCGGCCGCCTTTGTCTCTCCCCCAGTAGCGATGTTGTACGCACCGCACCAGGTACTCATTGGAGGCTGAGTCGACTTAGGGGGGTGCCCCAGGAACTGTTCAGATAATCGTCACCGGTGTTGGCCGTGAGCGGGAATCAGCGGGCCAACCGCGACACCACCGCTCCCCATTTACTCGCGCACACACACACATGCACACACACACATGCACACACACACACATGCAGACACACGCGCGCACACACACACGCACGCGCACACACGCACACGCACGCGTGCACACACACGTGCGCACACACACACGCACACACACACACTCGCGCACACACACACACTCGCGCACACACACACATGCACACACACACATGCAGACACACGCGCGCACACACACACGCACGCGCACACACGCACACGCACGCGTGCACACACACGTGCGCACACACACACGCACACACACACACACTCGCGCACACACACACACATGCACACACACACATGCACACACACACATGCAGACACATGCACGCACACACACGCGCACACACGCGTGCACACACACACACGCACACACACACGCGCGCGCACACACACACACACGCACACGTACACACATATACATGCGCATATGCACAAAGGCATTAGGGAAACCTGATTGCCTGACTGCCTGTGATGCTTAACAACATGCCCCCCGCAGCCGCACAAATACAAAGACAAAAGTCGTCCGTGTGTAGCCTTTGACGGGCTGGTGGGGCAAGCGCTGTTAGTCGAGCAGCACCTGTGGAGGCCACTACGCCAAACACGAGGAGGGTGTGGGTGGGCAGCACCACGCCCGGCCGCCTTTGTCTCCCCAGTGGCGACGCTTACCACGCACCGCACCAGGTTACTCATTTGAGGCCGAGCAGACCTAGGCGGGAGGCCCAGGATCCGTACAGATGATCGCCGCCGTGAGCGGGAATCGAACTCTGTCCGCCGGATTCGTAGCGCAGAGACGCGCTTAACGCTACACCGCCGCTCCACGCACACACGCACGCACACACACACGCACGTACGTATGTTTCCCATCATCTGGTGTTTGTTTGGCGATCGCTATCCACCGCATTTGGCAGTCCGAAAGCAGCAATGTTGGGGGTGCCGGGGATATTTTTTGTGCTGTCGAACTGGAGTGGTGGGGGGGGTCGTGGTGGTGGGGAGAGTGAAGAGATCGCTGGTAGCTTTACGTAACGGAATGTCTTTTGGCTGGGCGGCGGTGGTAGTGGTGGTGGTGGGGGGGGGTGGTAGAGAGTTGGCGTGGGAGACCCCCACCACCACACCCCAAACCTCGATAAGCCGCCGAGACAAGCGGTCAAAGGTGGCTTCAAAATCGCGAAACATCTTCGTCGTCGATTTAAAGCTTTCGTGACTGCAGGGGATTCATCTTCTGGTTCTCTCGGTAAAGTCACCACCACACCACCATCACCACGTGGAATGGGGATCTTGCTGTGACTGTCCCACCTGAAGACACGGAAGCTTGTGTCGCCTCCGAAACGCCGTGGGAATTTTTATATATTATTTTTATTATTATTATTCTTTTATCCCCCGTTCTATGTGACTTTACCGAAAGAACCAGAAGATAAGATCGTCGTCATCGTCGCCGTCATCTCTCCTGCCAAACGTGTCTTTTTTTTTTTTCCCCGAATATTTTATTCTCACAGAAATCGCGGTCCAGCCAAGCAGCAGCAGCGGCAGCAGCAGCCACCCACCCCAGACCCCCACAAAGGCCCAAAGGCGTCGTGCGAGGTGGCGGCGGCGGGCGGCGGGGGGGGTGTAGGCCAGCGACAAACAGCAGCCCCGCCGTCGATCCGCTGGAGTCGATAGATTAAGATGTTGGAACCGAACGTTTGCGGGAAATTTGACGACGCGGCCGGCCGACCGACCGACCGACCGATCGAAGTCGTCTCAATGACGCCACGTTCGGATGTCTTCGCCGTACGAGTCGAAGGCCCGAAGGGACCCCCCCCAAGACGAGGCCGCTCGTTGTCGCGATTGGGTCGTCGGGCGCGTGTGGGAGACGCACCCTTTCAGGCTCCAATTAGTTCCTAGAGCATCGAAAGTTTACCGCCCTTCTCCTACTAAACAAAAACAAAAACAAATCTCACTTCATAGTATTCAAACAGTGGAAAGGAATACGTGAAGGTACTAAAAAAAAAAAACATTATAAACACGTTGGATATTAAAATAGACCGCTACATAGCTGTCAACCCCTTGTCAGTGCCCTGCCTTATTACAGACCAACTCGGACCATATTGCTCACCCCGTGCCCCTTATAAACCTCAAAGTTCATCCTACAAAGTCCCATCACAAGGGGAATGGTCAGTAAGCGAATACATTGGGCACTATGGAGGCACTGCGCTACTAGACACTGTACACTACTATACACTGTACACTACTATACACTGAACTACTATGCACTGTACACTACTATACACTACTATACACTGCACTATTATACACTGTACACAACTAGACACTGTACACTACTATACACTGTACACTATACACTGTACACTACTAGACAATGTACACTACTATACACTGTAGACTACTATACACTGTACACTACTATACACTGCACTACTGTAAACTGCACTACTACACACTACACTACTATACACTACACTACTATACACTACACACTACTATAGACTACACCATACACTACACTACTATACACTACACACTACTATACACTACACACTACTATACACTACACCACTATACACTACACCATACACTACTATAGACTACACTATACACTACACTATACAGTACTATACACTACACTACTATACACTACTAGACACTATACACTGCTATAGACTACACTATACACTACTATACACTAGACACTATACACTACTGTAGACTACACTATACACTACTGTAGACTACACTATACACTGCACTACTGTAGACTACATTATACACTACACTACTATACACTACACTACTATACACTATGCACTACTGTAGACTACACTACTATACTACTATACACTGCACTACTATACAGTACACTACTATACACTACACTATACACTACACTATACACTACAATATACACTACACGATACACTACAATATACACTACACTATACACTACGCTACTATACACTGCACTACTATACACTACTGTAGACTACACTATACACTGCACTACTATACACTATACACTACTGTAGACTACACTATACACTGCACTACTATACACTATACACTACTGTAGACTACACTATACACTACACTACTATACACTGCACTACTATACACTACTAGACACTATACACTACTCTAGACTACACGACTATACACTACACTATACACTACTAGACACTACACATTGGGCTCTATGGAGGCCGTCGTTAAGCGTTTTCAGGGGTGGTCGTTGAGAGGGGTTCTCTACCGTATTGGTCTCGCTGGGACCTTCTCGTCTTCGTTGTCTGGCTCTTTCACGCCAACTCCGGTGGCTCAGTCTTGCAGCAGCAGCAGTGGTGGTAGCCGCAGCAGCGGTAGCAGCGGTAGTAGCGGTAGTGGTAGTAGCGGTAGTGGTAGCCGCAGCAGTGGTGGTAGTAGCCGCAGCAGCGGTGGCGGTAGTAGCGGTAGTAGCGGTAGTGGCAGTGGTGGCTGCAGCAGCGGTAGTGGTAGTCGCAACAGCGTTGGTGGTAGCCGCAGCAGCGGTAGTGGTCGCGGTAGTAGCGGTTGTAGTGGTAGCGGTAGTAGCGGTAGTGGCAGTGGTGGCTGCAGTAGTGGTAGCCGCATTAGCGGTAGCAGCGGTAGTGGTAGTGGTAGCAGCGGTAGTGGTAGCGGTAGCAGCGGTAGTGGTAGCAGCGGTAGTGGTAGCGGTAGTAGCGGTAGCGGTAGCAGCGGTAGCGGTAGCAGCGGTAGTGGTAGCGGTAGCAGCGGTAGTGGTAGCAGCGGTAGTGGTAGCGGTAGCAGCGGTAGTGGTAGCAGCGGTAGCGGTAGCAGCGGTAGTGGTAGCGGTAGCAGCGGTAGTGGTAGTGGTAGCAGCGGTAGTGGTAGTGGTAGCAGCGGTAGTGGTAGCAGCGGTAGTGGTAGTGGTAGCAGCGGTAGTGGTAGCGGTAGCAGCGGTAGTGGTAGCAGCGGTAGTGGTAGCAGCGGTAGTGGTAGTGGTAGCAGCGGTAGTGGTAGCGGTAGCAGCGGTAGTGGTAGCAGCGGTAGTGGTAGCGGTAGCAGCGGTAGTGGTAGCAGCGGTAGCGGTAGCAGCGGTAGTAGTAGCGGTAGCAGCGGTAGCGGTAGTGGTAGCAGCGGTAGTGGTAGCAGCGGTAGTGGTAGTGGTAGCAGCGGTAGTGGTAGTGGTAGCAGCGGGTAGTGGTAGTGGTAGCAGCGGTAGTGGTAGTGGTAGCAGCGGTAGTGGTAGTGGTAGCAGCGGTAGTGGTAGTGGCGGTAGTGGCAGTGGTAGCCGCAGCAGCGGCAGCAGCAGGCGTAGCAGCAGCTGCGGCGGTAGCAGCAGGGGGAGCAGCGGTAGCAGCGGTGGCGGTAGTAGCAGCAGGGGTAGCGGCGGTAGCAGCAGTAGCAGGGGTAGCGCCAGCAGGGGTAGCAGCAGGGATAGCAACAGTAGCAGCAGGGGTAGCAGCAGCAGGGGTAGCAGCAGCAGGGGTAGCGGCAGCAGGGGTAGCAGCAGCAGGGGTAGCAGCAGCAGCAGGGGTAGCAGCAGCAGCAGGGGTAGCAGCAGGGGTAGCAGCAGCAGCAGGGGTAGCAGCAGGGGTAGCAGCAGCAGCAGCAGGGGTAGCAGCAGCAGCAGGGGTAGCAGCGGCAGGGGTAGCAGCAGCAGCAGGGGTAGCAGCGGCAGGGGTAGCAGCAGGGGTAGCAGCAGCAGCAGGGGTAGCAGCAGCAGGGGTAGCAGCAGCAGCAGCAGGGGTAGCAGCAGGGGTAGCAGCAGCAGCAGCAGGGGTAGCAGCAGCAGCAGGGGTAGCAGCGGCAGGGGTAGCAGCAGGGGTAGCAGCAGCAGCAGGGGTAGCAGCGGCAGGGGTAGCAGCAGGGGTAGCAGCAGCAGCAGGGGTAGCAGCGGCAGGGGTAGCAGCAGGGGTAGCAGCAGCAGCAGGGGTAGCAGCAGCAGGGGTAGCAGCAGCAGCAGCATGGGTAGCAGCAGGGGTAGCAGCAGCAGCAGCAGGGGTAGCAGCAGCAGCAGGGGTAGCAGCGGCAGGGGTAGCAGCAGGGGTAGCAGCAGCAGCAGGGGTAGCAGCGGCAGGGGTAGCAGCAGGGGTAGCAGCAGCAGCAGGGGTAGCAGCGGCAGGGGTAGCAGCAGCAGCAGGGGTAGCAGCAGCAGGGGTAGCAGCAGCAGGGGTAGCAGCAGCAGGGGTAGCAGCAGCAGCAGGGGTAGCAGCAGCAGGGGTAGCAGCAGCAGCAGGGGCAGCAGCAGCAGGGGTAGCGGCAGCAGCAGGGGTAGCAGCAGCAGGGGTAGCAGCAGCAGCAGGGGTAGCAGCAGCAGGGGTAGCGGCAGCAGCAGGGGCAGCAGCAGCAGGGGTAGCGGCAGCAGCAGGGGTAGCAGCAGCAGGGGTAGCGGCAGCAGCAGGGGCAGCAGCAGCAGGGGTAGCGGCAGCAGCAGCAGGGGTAGCAGCGGCGGCTTTGGGCTGGCTTCTTCTGCGGCCGTTTGGAGTGCCGCTCACTCGGGTGAGATGAGAGGGTTCTGTACGGGATGAGGGTTCTGTATGGGATGAGGGTTCTGTATGGGATGAGGGTTCTGTATGGGATGAGACGAGGGTTCTGTATGGGATGAGACGTGGGTTCTGTATGGGATGAGGGTTCTGTATGGGATGAGGGTTCTGTATGGGATGAGGGTTCTGTATGGGATGAAACGAGGGTTCTGTATGGGATGAGACGTGGGTTCTGTATGGGATGAGGGTTCTGTATGGGATGAGGGTTCTGTATGGGATGAGGGTTCTGTATGGGATGAGACGAGGGTTCTGTATGGGATGAGACGAGAGGGTTCTGTATGGGATGAGGGTTCTGTATGGTATGAGACGTGGGTTCTGTATGGGATGAGGGTTCTGTATGGGATGAGGGTTCTGTATGGGATGAGGGTTCTGTATGGGATGAGACGAGGGTTCTGTATGGGATGAGACGAGAGGGTTCTGTATGGGATGAGGGTTCTGTATGGTATGAGACGTGGGTTCTGTATGGGATGAGGGTTCTGTATGGGATGAGGGTTCTGTATGGGATGAGGGTTCTGTATGGGATGAGGGTTCTGTACGGGATGAGGGTTCTGTATGGGATGAGGGTTCTGTATGGGATGAGGGTTCTGTATGGGATGAGACGAGGGTTCTGTATGGGATGAGACGTGGGTTCTGTATGGGATGAGGGTTCTGTATGGGATGAGGGTTCTGTATGGGATGAGGGTTCTGTATGGGATGAAACGAGGGTTCTGTATGGGATGAGACGTGGGTTCTGTATGGGATGAGGGTTCTGTATGGGATGAGGGTTCTGTATGGGATGAGGGTTCTGTATGGGATGAGACGAGGGTTCTGTATGGGATGAGACGAGAGGGTTCTGTATGGGATGAGGGTTCTGTATGGTATGAGACGTGGGTTCTGTATGGGATGAGGGTTCTGTATGGGATGAGGGTTCTGTATGGGATGAGGGTTCTGTATGGGATGAGACGAGGGTTCTGTATGGGATGAGACGAGAGGGTTCTGTATGGGATGAGGGTTCTGTATGGTATGAGACGTGGGTTCTGTATGGGATGAGGGTTCTGTATGGGATGAGGGTTCTGTATGGGATGAGGGTTCTGTATGGGATGAGACGAGGGTTCTGTATGGGATGAGACGAGAGGGTTCTGTATGGGATGAGGGTTCTGTATGGTATGAGACGTGGGTTCTGTATGGGATGAGGGTTCTGTATGGGATGAGGGTTCTGTATGGGATGAGGGTTCTGTATGGGATGAGACGAGGGTTCTGTATGGGATGAGACGAGAGGGTTCTGTATGGGATGAGGGTTCTGTATGGTATGAGACGTGGGTTCTGTATGGGATGAGGGTTCTGTATGGGATGAGGGTTCTGTATGGGATGAGGGTTCTGTATGGGATGAGACGAGGGTTCTGTATGGGATGAGACGAGAGGGTTCTGTATGGGATGAGGGTTCTGTATGGTATGAGACGTGGGTTCTGTATGGGATGAGGGTTCTGTATGGGATGAGGGTTCTGTATGGGATGAGGGTTCTGTATGGGATGAGACGAGGGTTCTGTATGGGATGAGACGTGGGTTCTGTATGGGATGAGGGTTCTGTATGGGATGAGGGTTCTGTATGGGATGAGGGTTCTGTATGGGATGAGACGAGGGTTCTGTATGGGATGAGACGAGAGGGTTCTGTATGGGATGAGGGTTCTGTATGGTATGAGACGTGGGTTCTGTATGGGATGAGGGTTCTGTATGGGATGAGGGTTCTGTATGGGATGAGGGTTCTGTATGGGATGAGACGAGGGTTCTGTATGGGATGAGACGAGAGGGTTCTGTATGGGATGAGGGTTCTGTATGGTATGAGACGTGGGTTCTGTATGGGATGAGGGTTCTGTATGGGATGAGGGTTCTGTATGGGATGAGGGTTCTGTATGGGATGAGACGAGGGTTCTGTATGGGATGAGACGAGAGGGTTCTGTATGGGATGAGGGTTCTGTATGGTATGAGACGTGGGTTCTGTATGGGATGAGGGTTCTGTATGGGATGAGGGTTCTGTATGGGATGAGGGTTCTGTATGGGATGAGACGAGGGTTCTGTATGGGATGAGACGAGAGGGTTCTGTATGGGATGAGGGTTCTGTATGGTATGAGACGTGGGTTCTGTATGGGATGAGGGTTCTGTATGGGATGAGGGTTCTGTATGGGATGAGGGTTCTGTATGGGATGAGACGAGGGTTCTGTATGGGATGAGACGAGAGGGTTCTGTATGGGATGAGGGTTCTGTATGGTATTAGACGAGAGGGTTCTGTATGGGATGAGGGTTCTGTATGGGATGAGGGTTCTGTATGGGATGAGGGTTCTGTATGGGATGAGACGAGGGTTCTGTATGGGATGAGACGAGAGGGTTCTGTATGGGATGAGGGTTCTGTATGGTATGAGACGTGGGTTCTGTATGGGATGAGGGTTCTGTATGGGATGAGGGTTCTGTATGGGATGAGACGAGAGGGTTCTGTATGGGATGAGGGTTCTGTATGGGATGAGGGTTCTGTATGGGATGAGGGTTCTGTACGGGATGAGGGTTCTGTATGGGATGAGGGTTCTGTATGGGATGAGGGTTCTGTATGGGATGAGGGTTCTGTATGGTATTAGACGAGAGGGTTCTGTATGGGATGAGGGTTCTGTATGGGATGAGACGAGAGGGTTCTGTATGGGATGAGGGTTCTGTATGGGATGAGGGTTCTGTATGGGATGAGGGTTCTGTATGGGATGAGGGTTCTGTATGGGATGAGGGTTCTGTATGGGATGAGGGTTCTGTATGGGATGAGGGTTCTGTATGGTATTAGACGAGAGGGTTCTGTATGGGATGAGGGTTCTGTATGGGATGAGGGTTCTGTATGGGATGAGGGTTCTGTATGGGATTAGACGAGGGTTCTGTGTGGGATGAGGGTTCTGTATGGGATGAGACGAGAGGGTTCTGTATGAGATGAGGGTTCTGTATGGGGTGATACGAGAGTTCTGTATGGGATGGGACGAGAGGGTTCTGTATGGGATGAGGGTTCTGTATGGGATTAGACGAGGGTTCTGTATGGGATGAGACAAGGGTTCTGTATGGGATGAGACGAGGGTTCTGTATGGGATGAAGGTTCTGTATGGGATGAGAGTTCTGTATGGGATGAGGGTTCTGTATGGGATGAGACGAGGGTTCTGTATGGGATGAGGATTCTGTATGGGACGAGACGAGGGTTCTGTATGGGATGAGTGTTCTGTATGGGATGAGACGGGGGTTCTGTATGGGATGGGACGAGGGTTCTGTATGGAATGAGACGAGGGTTCTGTATGGGATGAGACGAGAGGGTTCTGTATGGGATGAGGGTTCTGTATGGTATGAGACGTGGGTTCTGTATGGGATGAGGGTTCTGTATGGGATGAGGGTTCTGTATGGGATGAGACGAGAGGGTTCTGTATGGGATGAGATGAGGGTTCTGTATGGGATGAGGGTTCTGTATGGGATGAGGGTTCTGTATGGGATGAGACGAGGGTTCTGTATGGGATGAGGGTTCTGTATGGGATGAGGGTTCTGTATAGGATGAGACGGGGGTTCTGTATGGGATGAGACAGGGGTTCTGTATGGGATGAGACGAGGGTTCTGTGTAAGACAGGTAATTTCCGCCAAGACAGAATGAATGATTGAGAGGTGAGTGTTTGAGTGAGTGATTGAGAGGTGACTGTGTGAGTGAGTGATTGAGAGGTGAGTGTGTGAGTGAGTGATTGAGAGGTGAGTGTGTGAGTGAGTGATTGAGAGGTGAGTGTGTGAGTGAGTGATTGAGGGGTGAGTGTGTGAGTGATTGAGAGGTGAGTGTGTGAGTGAATGATTGAGAGGCGAGTGTGTGAGTGAGGGATTGAGAGGTGAGTGTGTGAGTGAGGGATTGAGAGGTGAGTGAGTGAGTGATTGAGAGGTGAGTGAGTGATTGACAGGTGAGAGTGAGTGAGTGAGAGGTGAGTGAGTGAGAGGTGAGTGTGTGAGTGAGTGATTGAGAGGTGAGTGTGTGTGATTGAGAGGTGAGTGAGTGATTGAGAGGTGTGTGAGTGAGTGATTGAGAGGTGAGTGAGTGATTGACAGGTGAGTGAGTGAGAGGGGAGTGAGTGAGAGGTGAGTGAGTGAGTGATTGAGAGGTGAGTGTGTGTGATTGAGAGATGAGTGATTGAGAGGTGTGTGAGAGTGATTGAGAGGTGAGTGTGTGAGTGAGTGATTGAGAGGTGTGTGTGAGTGAGTGATTGAGAGGTGAGTGAGTGAGTGATTGAGAGATTGAGAGGTGAGTGAGTGATTGACAGGTGAGTGAGTGAGAGGTGAGTGAGTGATTGACAGGTGAGTGAGTGAGAGGTGAGTGTGTGAGTGAGTGAGTGAGAGGTGTCTGAGTGACGGATTGAGAGGTGAGTGAGTGAGTGATTGAATGGTGAGTGTGTGAGTGATTGTGCTATTCCAGCCTTCATAGGTGCTACTTGCTAATAGCACTCACCCCAACAGTCCGTTAAAGGCTGTACGGGGGATCTTTGTCTTTGTGGGCGAGTGGGGGTGAGAGAGTGAGAGGGTGAATGAGTGAGTGTGGATCGCTGAGGTTCCTGTTCAGAGTTGGCCTCCCAGCTGGGGCTCGCTAATAACCACTACTTCCTGCTGTGCCAGGGTCAAAGGGCATGTGTGTGAGAGTCTGTGTGTGAGTTAGTGTGTGTGTGTGAGTTAGTGTGTGTGTGTGAGTCTGTGTGTGTGTGTGAGTCTGTGTGTGTGAGTTAATGTGTGTGTGTGTTTGAGTCTGTGTGTGTGTGAGTTAGTGTGTGTGAGAGTCTGTGTGTGTGTGTCAGTGAGTCAGTGTGTGTGTCTGTGTGAGTGTGTTAGTGTGTGAGTCAGTGTCTGTGTGTGTGAGTTAGTGTGTGTGTGAGTCTGTGTGAGTGAGTCAAGTGTGTGAGTTAGTGTGTGTGTTAGTGTGTGAGTTAGTGTGTGTCAGTGAGTCAGTGTGTGTGTCTGTGTGAGTTAGTGTGTGTGTGAGTGAGTCTCTGTGTGAGTGAGTCTGTGTGTGTGAGTTAGTGTGTGTGTGAGTCGGTGTGCCTGGGAGAGAGTTGGTATGTGTGTGTGCGTGTATGTGTATGCATGCATGTGTGTGTGTCAGCCTTAGGGGCTAATCCTTGTGAGATTTCAGCCCAGGATGTTGAGTGGGGGGAGGAGGAGCAGGGGGAGGTGTGAACTCTCTCTGTGTGAGCCTTTGTGCTCGCAAGGGATTCTGGGAGAGACCCACAATGCCACTGCCCCCCCCCTCCCCCATCTCTCACCATGCCGACCTTAATCAGTGCTCACTAACAGCACTGTGCGGGGAATTGTCTTTGTGTGTGTGTGTACATGTGTGTGTGTATGTGTGTGTGTGTACATGTGTGTGTGTACATGTGTGTGTGGAGCGGTGGTGTAGCGGTTAGCGCTACGAACCTGGCGACCCGGGTTCGAATCCCGCTCACGGCCAACACTAGTCACGATTATTTTAACCTCCCCTAGGTCGACTCAGCCTCAAATGAGTAACCTGGTGCGGTGTGTAGTAAACATCGCCACTGGGAGATACAAAGGCGGCCGGGCGTGGTGCTGGCGACCCACCCCCTCGTGTGCCGTGCCAGCCTTCATAGGTGCTCGCTAACAGCAATTGCCCCTACAGTCTGTTCAGGCTATACGGGGGATCTTTGTCTTTGAACGTACGGCATCTCAGTCAGACAACCCATGGCACCTGGATCTGTCCTGTGACCTACCAGCGGGCATTCGACGCTTCACGTGGCTTCAAAGTGCACCTAGCCTGGCACAAGCGCCGTGGTGACGTCACCGCCACTGAGTGGCGAATGGCGGCTGCTGTTGTTGTTGTTGTGTGAATCGGCCACCCACCACCTCGTGTGGCGTTCCAGCCTTCATTGGTGCTCGCTATAGCAGCACTTGCTCCTACAGTCTGTTAAGGCTACACAGGGGATCTTTGTCTTTTGTGTACGTGGGGGGAGCGGTGGTGCAGCGGTTAGCGCTACGCTGCGCTACAAACTCGGCGACCCGAGTTCGATTCCCGCTCACGGCCACCAACACCGGTGACGATTATCCGAACCGGTGCCGGGCCTCCCCAAGGTCGACTCGGCCTCAAATGAGTGCCTGGTGCGGTGCGTAGTGAACATCGCCACTGGGGAGACAAAGGCGGCCGGGCGTGATGCTGACCAACCACCCCTTCGTGTGCCACCGTGCCGGCCTTCGTAGGCGCCTCTACTCGCTGACAGCACTTGCCCCAACAGTCTGTTAAGGCTATGCAGGGGATCTTTGTCTTTCTGTGCTCACCTGCATGCGTGTACGTGTGCTCACCTGCATGGGTGTAGGTGTGTGTGCGTGCGTAGGTGAGGGTCTGTGGGTGTGCTCACCTGTGTGTGTGTACACGTGTGTGTGTGTGTGTGCGTGCGTTGGTGAGGGTGTGTGTGTGTGTGCGTGCGTTGGTGAGGATCTGCGTGTGTGCTCACCTGTACGTGTGTGTGTGTGCGTAGGCGAGGCTCTGCGTGTGTGCTCACCTGTACGCGTGTGCGTGCGAGGGTCTACGTGTGTGCTCACCTGTACGTGTGTATACGCGCGTGTGTGCGTGCGTAGGCGAGGGTCTGTGTGCGCTCACCTGTACATGTGTACGTGCGTTGGTGAGGATCTGTGTGTGTGCTCACCTGTACGTGTGTGTGTGCGTGCGTAGGCGAGGGTCTGCGTGTGTGCTCACCTGTACGTGTGTGTACGTGTGTGTACGTGTGTGTACGCGTGTGTGTGTGTGCGTGCGTAGGCGAGGGTCTGTGTGCGCTCACCTGTACGTGTGTACGTGCGTTGGAGAGGATCTGTGTGTGTGCTCACCTGTGTGTGTGTGTGTGTGTACGCGTGTGTGTGTGCTCACCTGTGTGTGTGTGTGTGTACGCGTGTGTGTGTGCGTGCGTAGGCGAGGGTCTGCGTGTGTGCGCGTCTCCGCTGTCGTGCTGCACCCTCGACATGGAGCAGCAGCTGGAGGTGCAGTCGCGCCTGGAGCTGGAGGAGTCGGTGGCGGAGAGCAGCCATTTTCTCAGGAGCACCTTCAGCACGCGCCATCACAAGTTCGACGGTGGGGGCGGCCACCGTGCTCGCTCACTCACTCACTCACTCTACACCACGCTCACTCACTGACTCACTCACTATACACCACGCTCACTCACTCACTCTACACCACGCTGATTCTACACCACGCTCACTCACTCACTCAACACCACACTCACTCACTCTACACCACACTCACTCACTCTACACCACGCTCACTCACTCACTCTACACCACGCTCACTCACTGACTCACTCACTCTACACCACGCTCACTCACTGACTCACTCAACCTACACCACGCTCACTCACTGACTCACTCACTCTACACCACGCTCACTCACTGACTCACTCACTCTACACCACGCTCACTCACTCAACACCACGCTCAATCACTCACTCACTCTCACCACGCTCACTCACTATACACCACGCTGACTCACTATACACCACGCTCACTCACTCACTCTACACCACGCTGACTCACTCACTCTACACCACGCTGACTCACTTTACACCGTGCTCGCTCACTCACTCTACACCACGCTCACTCACTGACTCACTCACTCTACACCACGCTCACTGACTCACTCTACTCCACGCTGATTCTACACCACGCTCACTCACTATACACCACGCTCACTCACTCAACACCACGCTCACTCACTCACTCTACACCATGCTCACTCACTGACTCACTCACTATACACCACGCTCACTCACTCACTCTACACCATGCTCACTCACTGACTCACTCACTATACACCACGCTCACTCACTCACTCTACACCATGCTCACTCACTGACTCACTCACTATACACCACGCTCACTCACTCACTCTACACCACCCTCACTCACTCTACACCACGCTCACTCACTCACTATACACCACGCTCATTCACTCACTCTACACCACGCTCACTCACTGACTCACTCACTCTACACCACGCTCACTGACTCACTCTACTCCACGCTGATTCTACACCACGCTCACTCACTATACACCACGCTCACTCACTCAACACCACGCTCACTCACTCACTCTACACCATGCTCACTCACTGACTCACTCACTATACACCACGCTCACTCACTCACTCTACACCATGCTCACTCACTGACTCACTCACTATACACCACGCTCACTCACTCACTCTACACCATGCTCACTCACTGACTCACTCACTATACACCACGCTCACTCACTCACTCTACACCACCCTCACTCACTCTACACCACGCTCACTCACTCACTATACACCACGCTCATTCACTCACTCTACACCACGCTCACTCACTGACTCACTCACTATACACCACGCTCATTCACTCACTCTACACCACGCTCACTCACTCTACTCCACGCTCACTCACTGACTCACTCACTATACACCACGCTCACTCACTCACTCTACACCACCCTCACTCACTCTACACCACGCTCACTCACTCACTCTACTCCACGCTCACTCACTGACTCACTCACTATACACCACGCTCACTCACTCACTCTACACCACGCTCACTCACTCTACTCCACGCTCACTCACTGACTCACTCTACACCACGCTCACTCACTCACTCTACACCACGCTCACTCACTCACTCTACACCACGCTCACTCACTCACTCTACACCACGCTCACTCACTCTACACCACGCTCACTCACTCACTCTACACCACGCTCACTCACTCACTCGACACCACGCTCACTCACTCTACACCACGCTGAGTCACTTACTCTACACCACGCTCACTCACTCACTCTACACCACACTCACTCACTCTACACCACGCTCACTCACTCACTCTACACCACGCTCACTCACTCTACACCACGCTCACTCACTCACTCTACACCACGCTCACTCACTCTACACCACGCTCACTCTACACCACGCTGACTCACTCACTCACTCTACACCACGCTCACTCACTCACTCTACACCACGCTCACTCACTCACTCTACACCACGCTCACTCACTCAATCTACACCACGCTCACTCACTCACTCTACACCACGCTCACTCACTCACTCTACACCACGCTCACTCACTCACTCTACACCACGCTCACTCGCTCACTCACTCTACACCACGCTCACTCACTCACTATACACCACACTCACTCACTCACTCTACACCACGCTCACTCACTCACTATACACCACGCTCACTCACTCACTCTACACCACGCTCACTCACTCACTATACACCACACTCACTCACTCACTCTACACCACGCTCACTCACTCACTCTACACCACGCTCACTCACTCACTACACCACGCTCACTCACTCACTCTACACCACGCTCACTCACTCTACACCACGCTCACTCACTCACTCTACACCACGCTCACTCACTCACTCTACACCACACTCACTCTCTCTACACGACGCTCACTCACTCACTATACACCACGCTCACTCACTCACTCTACACCACGCTCACTCACTCACTCTACACCACGCTCACTCGCTCACTCACTCTACACCACGCTCACTCACTCACTATACACCACACTCACTCACTCACTCTACACCACGCTCACTCACTCACTATACACCACGCTCACTCACTCACTCTACACCACGCTCACTCACTCACTATACACCACACTCACTCACTCACTCTACACCACGCTCACTCACTCACTATACACCACGCTCACTCACTCACTCTACACCACGCTCACTCACTCACTCTACACCACGCTCACTCACTCACTCTACACCACGCTCACTCACTCACTCTACACCACGCTCACTCACTCACTACACCACGCTCACTCACTCACTCTACACCACGCTCACTCACTCTACACCACGCTCACTCACTCACTCTACACCATGCTCACTCACTCACTCTACACCACGCTCACTCACTCACTATACACCACACTCACTCTCTCTACACCACGCTCACTCACTCTACACCACGCTCACTCACTCACTCTACACCACGCTCACTCACTCACTCTACACCACACTCACTCTCTCTACACCACGCTCACTCACTCTACACCACGCTCACTCACTCACTCTACACCACGCTCACTCACTCACTCTACACCACGCTCACTCACTCACTCTACACCACGCTCACTCACTCACTCTACACCACGCTCACTCACTCACTACACCACGCTCACTCACTCACTCTACACCACGCTCACTCACTCTACACCACGCTCACTCACTCATTCTACACCACGCTCACTCACTCACTCTACACCACACTCACTCTCTCTACACCACGCTCACTCACTCTACACCACGCTCACTCACTCACTCTACACCACGCTCACTCACTCACTACACCACGCTCACTCACTCACTATACACCACACTCACTCACTCTACACCACGCTCACTCACTCACTCTACACCACGCTCACTCACTCACTCTACACCACGCTCACTCACTCACTCTACACCACACTCACTCTCTCTACACCACGCTCACTCACTCTACACCACGCTCACTCACTCTACACCACGCTCACTCACTCACTCTACACCACGCTCACTCACTCACTCTACACCACGCTCACTCACTCACTCTACACCACACTCACTCTCTCTACACCACGCTCACTCACTCTACACCACGCTCACTCACTCACTCTACACCACGCTCACTCACTCACTCTACACCACGCTCACTCACTCACTCTACACCGTGTTTACCCGCTCATTCTCTGATTCACTCGCTAACCCACCCCCCCACCCACACCCCCACTCACTCAACCTTCTCACGCCCCCCCATCGCAGAGTTCTTCCGCGAGCTGGTGAACAACGCCGAGCGTTCCCTGCACGACATGTTCGTGCGCACGTACGGCGAGCTCTTCACCCAGAACGCCCACCTCTTCACCAACCTCTTCTCCGACCTCCGCCTCTACTACGGCGCCGGCACCGGCTCCTCCGGTTCCTCGTCCCCCGGCGCCGGCGCCGGCGCCGGCGCCGCCGGAGGAGCGGCAAGCCTCGACGAATCCCTCGCCGACTTTTGGATGCAGCTGCTGACGCGGATGATGGAGCTGGTGAACCCACAGCTGCGCTTCACCCCCGAGTACCTGCGGTGCGTCGCCTCCAGCGCCGACGGTCTGAAGCCCTTCGGCGACGTCCCGCGCAAGCTGAGGCCCCAGCTGGGCCGGGCCTTCGTGTCGGCCCGGGCCTTCGTCGCTGGCCTGGCCGTCGGCCGCGACGTGGTGACGCGCGTCACGCAGGTGAGGATGGTGGTGGTGGTGGTGAGGGTGAGGGTGGCGGTGAGGGTTTGTGGTGAGGGTGAGGGTGGTGAGGGTGAGGGTGGTGGTGGTGAGGGTGGTGGTGAGGGTGGTGGTGAGGGTGGTGAGGGTGGTGAGGGTGGTGAGGGTGAGGGTGAGGGTGGTGGTGAGGGTAGTGGTGAGGGTGAGGGTGGTGGTGAGGGTGAGGGTGGTGAGGGTGGTGAGGGTGAGGGCGGTGAGGGTGGTGAGGGCGGTGAGGGTGAGGGTGGTGGTGAGGGTGGTGAGGGTGAGGGTGGTGGTGAGTGTGACGGTGAGGGTGACGGTGAGGGCGGTGAGTGTGACGGTGGTGGTGAGGGTGTGACTATGGTGGTGAGGGTGGTGAGGGTGAGGGTGGTGGTGAGTTTGACGGTGAGGGTGAGGGCGGTGAGTGTGACGGTGAGGGTGGTGAGGGTGAGGGTGGTGGTGAGTGTGAGGGTGGTGAGGGTGAGGGTGGTGGTGAGTGTGACAGTGAGGGTGACGGTGAGGGCGGTGAGTGTGACGGTGGTGGTGAGGGTGGTGAGGGTGAGGGTGGTGGTGAGTTTGACGGTGAGGGTGAGGGCGGTGAGTGTGATGGTGAGGGTGGTGAGGGTGAGGGTGGTGGTGAGGGTGGTGAGGGTGACGGTAAGGGTGGTGAGGGTTACGGTAAGGGTGGTGAGGGTGAGGGTGGTGGTGAGGGTGAGGGCGGTGGTGAGGGTGAGGGTGGTGAGTGTGACGGTGAGGGTGGTGGTGAGGGTGGTGAGGGTGGTGAGGGTGGTGAGGGTGAGGGTGGTGAGTGTGACGGTGAGGGTGAGGGCGGTGAGGGTGGTGGTGAGGGTGAGGGTGGTGGTGAGGGTGAGGGCGGTGAGTGTGACGGTGGTGGTGGTGAGGGTGAGGGTGGTGGTGAGGGCGGTGAGTGTGACGGTGAGGGTGGTGAGGGTGAGAGCGGTGGTGAGTGTGAGGGTGAGTGTGACGGTGGTGGTGAGGGTGTGGCGATGGTGGTGAGGGTGAGGGCGGTGAGTGTGACGGTGAGGGTGGTGAGTTGGACGGTGAGGGTGGTGAGGGTGGTGGTGAGGGTGGTGAGGGTCGTGGTGAGTGTGACGGTGAGGGTGGTGAGGGTGAGGGTGGTGAGTGTGACGATGGTGGTGAGGGTGGTGAGTGTGACGATGGTGGTGAGGGTGGTGAGTGTGACGATGGGGTGAGGGTGGTGAGTGTGACGATGGGGTGAGGGTGGTGAGTGTGACGATGGTGGTGAGGGTGGTGAGTGTGACGATGGGGTGAGTGTGGTGAGTGTGACGATGGGGTGAGGGTGGTGAGTGTGACGATGGGGTGAGTGTGGTGAGTGTGACGATGGGGTGAGGGTGGTGAGTGTGACGATGGTGGTGATGGTGGTGAGTGTGACGATGGGGTGAGTGTGGTGAGTGTGACGATGGGGTGAGGGTGGTGAGTGTGACGATGGGGTGAGGGTGGTGAGTGTGACGATGGTGGTGAGGATGGTGAGTGTGACGATGGGGTGAGGGTGAGGGTGTGGTGAGTGTGACGATGGGGTGAGGGTGGTGAGTGTGACTATGGGGTGAGGGTGGTGAGTGTGACGATGGTGGTGAGGATGGTGAGTGTGACGATGGGGTGAGGGTGGTGAGTGTCACAATGGTGGTGAGGGTGGTCAGTGTGACGATGGGGTGAGTGTGGTGAGTGTGACGATGGGGTGAGGGTGGTGAGTGTGACGCTGGGGTGAGGGTGGTGAGTGTGACGATGGTGGTGAGGGTGGTGAGTGTGACGATGGTGGTGAGGGTGAGGGTGGTGAGTGTGACGATGGTGGTGAGGGTGGTGAGTGTGACGATGGGGTGAGTGTGACGATGGTGGTGAGGGTGGTGAGTGTGACGATGGTGGTGACGGTGGTGAGTGTGACGCTGGGGTGAGTGTGACTATGGTGGTGAGGGTGGTGAGTGTGACGATGGTGGTGAGGGTGGTGAGTGTGACGATGGGGTGAGGGTGGTGAGTGTGACGATGGTGGTGAGGGTGGTGAGTGTGACGATGGGGTGGGGGTGAGGGTGGTGAGTGTGACGATGGGGTGAGGGTGGTGAGGGTGAGGGTGGTGAGGGTGAGGGTGGTGAGGGTGAGGGTGGTGAGGGTGAGGGTGGTGAGTGTGACGGTGAGGGTGAGGGCGGTGAGTGTGACGGTGAGGGTGGTGAGGGTGAGGGTGGTGGTGAGGGTGGTGAGTGTGACGATGGGGTGAGGGTGGTGAGTGTGACGATGGTGGTGAGGGTGAGAGGGTGACGATGGTGGTGAGGGTGAGGGTGGTGAGTGTGACGATGGTGGTGAGTGACGATGGTGGTGAGGATGGTGAGTGTGACGATGGGGTGAGGGTGAGGTGAGGGTGGTGAGTGTGACGATTGGGTGAGGGTGAGGGTGGAGAGTGTGACGATGGTGGTGATTGTGACGATGGGGTGAGTGTGTCGATGGGGTGAGTGTGAGAGGGTGACAATGGTGGTGAGGGTGGTGAGTGTGACGATGGTGGTGAGGTTGAGGGTGGTGAGTGTGACGATGGTGGTGAGGGTGTGACGATGGGGTGAGTGTGACGATGGGGTGAGGGTGAGGGTGGTGAGTGTGACGATGGGGTGAGGGTGGTGAGTGTGACGATGGGGTGAGGGTGGTGAGTGTGACGATGGGGTGAGAGGGTAGTGAGTGTGACGATGGGGTGAGGGTGAGAGGGTGACGATGGTGGTGAGGGTGGTGAGTGTGACGATGGTGGTGAGTGTGACGATGGTGGTGAGGGTGGTGAGTGTGACGATGGGGTGAGGGTGGTGAGTGTGACGATGGTGGTGAGGGTGGTGAGTGTGACGATGGTGGTGACGGTGGTGAGTGTGACGCTGGGGTGAGGGTGGTGAGTGTGACGATGGTGGTGAGGGTGGTGAGTGTGACGATGGGGTGAGGGTGGTGAGTGTGACGATGGTGGTGAGGGTGAGAGGGTGACGATGGTGGTGAGGGTGGTGAGTGTGACGATGGTGGTGATGGTGGTGAGTGTGACGATGGTGGTGAGGATGGTGAGTGTGACGATTGGGTGAGGGTGAGGGTGTGATGATGGGGTGAGGGTGGTGAGTGTGACGATGGTGGTGAGGGTGAGAGGGTGACGATGGTGGTGAGGGTGGTGAGTGTGACGATTGGGTGAGGGTGAGGGTGGAGAGTGTGACGATGGTGGTGAGGGTGGTGAGTGTGACGATGGGGTGAGGGTGGTGAGTGTGGCAATGGTGGTGAGGGTGGTGAGTGTGACGATGGTGGTGAGGTTGAGGGTGGTGAGTGTGACGATGGTGGTGAGGGTGTGACGATGGGGTGAGGGTGGTGAGTGTGATGATGGGGTGAGGGTGGTGAGTGTGACGATGGTGGTGAGGGTGGTGAGTGTGACGATGGTGGTGAGGGTGGTGAGTGTGACGATGGGGTGAGGGTGGTGAGTGTGACGATGGTGGTGAGGGTGGTGAGTGTGACGATGGTGGTGAGGGTGGTGAGTGTGACGATGGTGGTGAGGGTGGTGAGTGTGACGATGGGGTGAGGGTGAGAGGGTGACGATGGGGTGAGTGTGGTGAGTGTGACGATGGGGTGAGTGTGGTGAGTGTGACGATGGTGGTGAGGGTGGTGAGTGTGACGAAGGGTGAGGGTGGTGAGTGTGACGATGGGGTGAGTGTGGTGAGTGTGATGGGGTGAGGGTGGTGAGTGTGACGATGGGGTGAGGGTGGTGAGTGTGATGGGGTGAGGGTGGTGAGTGTGACGATGGTGGTGAGGGTGGTGAGTGTGACGATGGTGGTGAGGGTGGGGAGTGTGACGATGGGGTGAGGGTGAGGGTGTGGTGAGTGTGACGATGGTGGTGAGGGTGGTGAGTGTGACGATGGGGTGAGTGTAACGATGGGGTGAGGGTGGTGAGTGTGACGATGGTGGTGAGGGTGAGGGTGTGGTGAGTGTGACGATGGTGGTGAGGGTGGTGAGTGTGACGATGGTGGTGAGGGTGAGGGTGAGGGTGTGGTGAGTGTGATGATGGTGGTGAGGGTGGTGAGTGTGACGATGGGGTGAGTGTAACGATGGGGTGAGGGTGGTGAGTGTGACGATGGTGGTGAGGGTGAGGGTGGTGAGTGTGACGATGGTGGTGAGGGTGGTGAGTGTGACGATGGTGGTGAGGGTGAGGATGGTGAGTGTGACGATGGGTTGAGGGTGGTGAGTGTGACGATTGTGGTGAGGGTGTGGTGAGTGTGACGATGGTGGTGAGGGTGGTGAGTGTGACGATGGGGTGAGGGTGGTGAGTGTCACAATGGTGGTGAGGGTGGTGAGTGTGACGATGGGGTGAGTGTGGTGAGTGTGACGATGGTGGTGAGGGTGGTGAGTGTGATGGGGTGAGGGTGGTGAGTGTGACGATGGTGGTGAGGGTGGGGAGTGTGATGGGGTGAGGGTGGTGAGTGTGACGATGGTGGTGAGGGTGGTGAGTGTGACGATGGGGTGAGTGTAACGATGGGGTGAGGGTGGTGAGTGTGACGATGGTGGTGAGGGTGGTGAGTGTGACGATGGTGGTGAGGGTGAGGGTGTGGTGAGTGTGACGATGGTGGTGAGGGTGGTGAGTGTGACGATGGGGTGAGGGTGAGGGTGTGGTGAGTGTGACGATGGTGGTGAGGGTGGTGAGTGTGACGATTGTGGTGAGGGTGAGGGTGTGGTGAGTGTGACGATGGTGGTGAGGGTGGTGAGTGTGACGATGGTGGTGAGGGTGGTGAGTGTGACGATGGGGTGAGGGTGGTGAGTGTGACGATGGGGTGAGGGTGGTGAGTGTGACGATGGTGGTGAGGGTGGTGAGTGTGACGATGGGGTGAGTGTGGTGAGTGTGACGATGGGGTGAGGGTGGTGAGTGTGACGATGGTGGTGAGGGTGGTGAGTGTGACGATGGGGTGAGGGTGGTGAGTGTGACGATGGGGTGAGGGTGGTGAGTGTGACGATGGTGGTGAGGGTGGTGAGTGTGATGAACGGGTAAGAGGGTGGTGAGTGTGACGATGGTGGTGAGGGTGGTGAGTGTGACGATGGTGGTGAGGGTGGTGAGTGTGACGATGGTGGTGAGGGTGGTGAGTGTGACGATGGGGTGAGGTAGCTAACATCTCCTAGCCACCGTGATGATGATGAGACACGCAGACTCCAAATACACAGCAGCAGCACGTGTCAGGGGTCGGGATTGAACCCACAACCTCCTGCGTACCAAGCGAGGTAGTCAACATCTCCTGGACACCGTGATGATGATGATGAGAGACGCGCAAACTCCAAATACACAGCAGCAGCAGGCATCGTCAGGGGTCGGGGTAGAACCCACGACCTCCTGCGTACCAGGCGAAGTAGCTAACATCTCCTAGCCATCGTGTTGCCCCTTAAATGAAGTGGACGGGGTTCAGATGGCATCATCAATTCACGCTAAGACCGAGGCGGAGAAATGGCGACAGGCAGAGGCCCAGGGCTCGAACCCAGGCCTAGAGCTGTGAGGTTCCCTGGTGTCAGGGGGTGAGAAGTGAGCCCAGGCTAAAAGGGGAGCGAGGTCACGGTCTGACGTTTGACAGTCGGGGAAAGCGAGCCTCTGGAATATTAACCCTGGGAGCTCTCGTGATTGTGAGTGGAATTGTGTGAGTGTGAGTGGATGTGTGAGTGAGTGTGATTGTGAGTGAGTGGATGAGTGAGTGTGAGTGGATGTGTGAGTGAGTGTGATTGTGAGTGGATGTGTGAGTGAGTGTGATTGTGAGTGGATGTGTGAGTGAGTGTGATTGTGAGTGAGTGGATGAGTGAGTGTGAGTGGATGTGTGAGTGTGATTGTGAGTGGATGTGTGAGTGAGTGTGATTGTGAGTGAGTGGATGAGTGAGTGTGAGTGGATGTGTGAGTGAGTGTGATTGTGAGTGGATGTGTGAGTGAGTGTGATTGTGAGTGGATGTGTGAGTGAGTGTGATTGTGAGTGAGTGGATGAGTGAGTGTGAGTGGATGTGTGAGTGAGTGTGATTGTGAGTGGATGTGTGAGTGAGTGTGATTGTGAGTGGATGTGTGAGTGAGTGTGATTGTGAGTGAGTGGATGAGTGAGTGTGAGTGGATGTCTGAGTGAGTGTGATTGTGAGTGGATGTGTGAGTGAGTGTGATTGTGAGTGGATGTGTGAGTGAGTGTGATTGTGAGTGGATGTGTGAGTGAGTGTGATTGTGAGTGAGTGGATGAGTGAGTGGATGTGTGGTTGAGTGTGAGTGTGATTGTGAGTGTGATTGAGTGTGATTGAGTGTGAGTGTGATTGTGAGTGTGATTGCGTGTGAGTGGATAAGTGATTGTGAGTGGATGTGTGATTGAGTGTGATTGTGATTGAGTGTGATTGTGAGTGTGATTGTGATTGAGTGTGATTGTGAGTGGATGTGTGATTGAGTGGATGTGTGATTGTGAGTGGATGTGTGATTGAGTGTGTATGATTGTGAGTGGCTGTGTGATTGAATGTGAGTGTGATTGTGAGTGGATGTGTGATTGAGTGTGATTGTGAGTGGATGTGTGATTGAGTGTGAGTGTGATTGTGAGTGGATGTGTGATTGAGTGTGAGTGTGATTGTGAGTGGATGTGTGATTGAGTGTGAGTGTGATTGTGAGTGGATGTGTGATTGAGTGTGAGTGTGATTGTGAGTGGATGTGTGATTGAGTGTGAGTGTGATTGTGAGTGGATGTGTGATTGAGTGTGAGTGTGATTGTGAGTGGATGTGTGATTGAGTGTGAGTGTGATTGTGAGTGGATGTGTGATTGAGTGTGAGTGTGATTGTGAGTGGATGTGTGATTGAGTGTGAGTGGATGTGTGATTGAGTGTGATTGTGATTGAGTGTGATTGTGAGTGTGATTGAGTGTGAGTGGATAAGTGATTGTGAGTGGATGTGTGATTGAGTGTGATTGTGAGTCGATGTGTGATTGAGTGTGAGTGTGATTGTGAGTCGATGTGTGATTGAGTGCGAGTGTGATTGTGAGTGTGAGTGGATGTGTGAGTGTGATTGTGAGTGGATGTGTGTCTGAGTGTGAGTGGATGTGTGGTTGAGTGTGAGTGTGATTGTGAGTGGATGTGTGATTGAGTGTGATTGTGAGTGGATGTGTGATTGAGTGTGAGTGTGATTGTGAGTGGATGTGTGAGTGAGTGTGAGTGGACGGGTGAGCGTGTGAGTGGACGGGTGAGAGTGTGAGTGGACGGGTGAGAGTGTGAGTGGACGAGTGAGTGTGTGAGTGGACGGGTGAGTGTGTGTGTGTGAGTGGACGGGTGAGTGGACGGGTGAGCGTGTGAGTGGACGGGTGAGCGTGTGTGAGTGGACGGGTGAGTGTGTGTGAGTGGACGGGTGAGCGTGTGAGTGGACGTGTGAGTGTGAGTGAGTGTGTGAGTGGACGGGTGAGTGTTAGTGAGTGGACGGGTGAGTGTGAGGGTGGACGTGTGACTGTGTGAGTGGACGTGTGAGTGTGAGTGAGTGTTAGTGAGTGGACGTGTGAGTGGACGTGTGAGTGTGTGAGTGTACGGGTGAGTGTGTGAGTGTGTGAGTGGACGGGTGAGTGCGTGTGAGTGCGTGTGAGTGCGTGTGAGTGCGTGTGAGTGAGCATGTCCTCCCCCTGTTCTGGAGATTGCGAGCGAGTGATGTCGTTGTTGTCGTTGTCGTTGACGTCGTTGTTGACGTCGTGCTCGCTGTTGTTGACAGCTGCCGGTGACGGGCGAGTGTGCGGTGGCCATGACCCGCATGCTGCACTGCCCACTGTGCCGAGGGGTCGTGTCGGCACGCCCCTGTGCCGGCTTCTGCCTCAACGTGGTCAAGGGCTGCCTGGCCAACCAGGCCGACCTCAACGCGGAGTGGAACAACTTCCTGGGTGGGTGCGGTGGGTCGGGAATGGGTAGAGGGTGGGTGGTGGGTGGTGGGTAGGATGGGTAGAGTTTGGGTGGTGGGTAGGGTGGGTCGGGTTTGGGTAGAGGGTGGGGTGGGATGGGTTGAGGGTGGGGTGGGATGGGTTGAGGGTGGGTGGTGGGTCGGGGTGGGTAAAGGGTAGGGTGGGGTGGGTGGGTAGGGTGGGGTGGGTAGAGGGTAGGGTGGGGTGGGTAGAGGGTAGGGTGGGGTGGGTAGAGGGTAGGGTGGGGTGGGTAGAGGGTAGGGTGGGGTGGGTAGAGGGTAGGGTGGGGTGGGTAGAGGGTAGGGTGGGGTGGGTAGAGGGTAGGGTGGGGTGGGTAGAGGGTAGGGTGGGGTGGGTAGAGGGTAGGGTGGGGTGGGTAGAGGGTAGGGTGGGGTGGGTAGAGGGTAGGGTGGGGTGGGTGGGTGGGGTGGGTGGGTAGGGTGGGTGGGTAGGGTGGGTAGGGTGGGTGGGTAGGGTGGGTAGGGTGGGGTGGGTGGGTAGGGTGGGGTGGGGTGGGTAGAGGGTAGGGTGGGGTTGGTAGGTAGGGTGGGGTGGGTGGGTAGGGTGGGGTGGGTGGGTAGGGTGGGGTGGGGTGGGTAGGGTGGGTAGGGTGGGGTGGGTGGGGTGGGTGGGGTGGGTGGGGTGGGTGGGTAGGGTGGGGTGGGTGGGTGGGTAGGGTGGGGTGGGTGGGTAGGGTGGGGTGGGTAGGGTGGGGTGGGGTGGGTAGGGTGGGGTGGGGTGGGTGGGTAGGGTGGGGTGGGTGGGTAGGGTGGGGTGGGTGGGGTGGGTGGGTAGGGTGGGGTGGGTGGGTAGGGTGGGGTGGGGTGGGTAGGGTGGGGTGGGGTGGGTAGGGTGGGGTGGGGTGGGTGGGTAGGGTGGGGTGGGTGGGGTGGGTGGGTAGGGTGGGGTGGGGTGGGTAGGGTGGGGTGGGGTGGGTAGGGTGGGGTGGGGTGGGTGGGTAGGGTGGGGTGGGTGGGGTGGGTGGGGTGGGTGGGTAGGGTGGGGTGGGGTGGGTAGGGTGGGGTGGGTGGGTAGGGTGGGTAGGGTAGGGTGGGGTGGGTGGGTAGGGTGGGGTGGGTGGGTAGGGTGGGGTGGGGTGGGTGGGTAGGGTGGGGTGGGGTGGGTGGGGTGGGTGGGACACTCCATGCATCACTTGGTTCTCACCGTCTCAGCCCTCGCCATTCTCTCTTTCAACCTCGCCCTCACTCGCTCACCCTCCCTCACCCTTCATCACCCTTCATCACCCTCCGTCACAGACGCGATGCTGATGGTGGCGGAGCGCCTCGAAGGGCCCTTCAACATCGAGGCGGTGCTGGACCTCATGGACGTCAAGATCTCCGACGCCATCATGAACATGCAGGAGAACAGCGTCGCCATCTCCGAGCAGGTGACCCACGGGGACCAGCGGGGGTGGGGGGCTCTGTGTGTGTGTGCTGTGTGTGTGTGCTGTGTGTGCTGTGTGTGTGTGTGCTGTGTGTGTGCTGTGTGTGTGTGCTGTGTGTGCTGTGTGTGTGTGTGCTGTGTGTGTGTGCTCTGTGTGTGTGTGTGCGCTGTGTGTGTGTGCGCTGTGTGTGTGTGCGCTCTGTGTGTGCTCTGTGTGTGTGCTGTGTGTGTGTGTGTGCTGTGTGTGTGTGCTGTGTGTGTGTGTGTGCTCTGTGTGTGTGTGCGCTGTGTGTGCTCTGTGTGTGTGCTGTGTGTGTGTGTGCTGTGTGTGTGTGTGCACTGTGTGTGCTCTGTGTGTGTGTGTGCTCTGTGTGTGTGTGTGCTGTGTGTGTGTGTGGTCTGTGTGTGTGTGTGTGCTGTGTGTGTGCTGTGTGTGTGTGTGTGCTCTGTGTGTGTGTGCTGTGTGTGTGCTGTGTGTGTGTGTGCTCTGTGTGTGTCTGCGCTCTGTGTGTGTGTGCTCTGTGTGTCTGTGTGTGTGCTGTATGTGCTGTGTGTGTGCGCTGTGTGTGTGTGTGCTGTATGTGCTCTGTGTGTGTGCGCTGTGTGTGTGTGTGCTCTGTGTGTGTGTGCTGTGTGTGTGTGCGCTGTGTGTGTGTGTGTGCTCTGTGTGTGTGCTGTGTGTGTGCTCTGTGTGTGTGTGTGTGCGCTCTGTGTGTGCTCTGTGTGTGTGCTGTGTGTGTGTGTGCTCTGTGTGTGTGCTCTCTGTGTGTGTGTGTGCTGTGTGTGTGCTCTGTGTGTGTGCTCTGTGTGTGTGCTGTGTGTGTGCTCTGTGTGTGTGTGTGTGCTCTGTGTGTGTGTGTGTGCTCTCTGTGTGTGTGCTCTGTGTGTGTGCTGTGTGTGTGTGTGCTGTGTGTGTGTGCTCTGTGTGTGTGTGCTCTGTGTGTGTGTGCTGTGTGTGTGTGTGCTCTGTGTGTGTGTGCTGTGTGTGTGTGTGCTCTGTGTGTGTGTGTGTGCGCGCTGTGTGTGTGCTCTGTGTGTGTGTGTGCTCTGTGTGTGTGTGTGTGCGTGCTGTGTGTGTGCTCTGTGTGTGTGTGTGCTGTGTGTGTGTGTGTATGTGTGTGTGCTCTGTGTGTGTGTGTGTTCTGTGTGTGTGTGTGCTCTGTGTGTGTGTGCTCTGTGTGTGTGTGCTCTGTGTGTGTGCGCTCTGTGTGTGTGTGTGCTCTGTGTGTGTGTGTGCTCTGTGTCTGTGTGTGCTGTGTGTGTGTGTGCTCGCGATGCCAGACGGGCAACTCTGTCGTGGACAGTGCTGTGGGCGGAGGGCCAATTCCGATTGGCTCCTCCCCTCATGGCGTCTGTGACCAACACAGGGGCTAAACGGGAGCTCTGGACGGGTGCAAGGGGCTGGTAACCCCTCCACCTTCAAAAATTTACCACTAAACCACGTCTAAAATATCTAACTAATAAGCTTGTGCCGGAGGCCCCGGGGAGACAGGCGTCTATGACGTCTCCTGGCCAAACCCCAATTGGCGGAGCCAGGAGATTGAATCTCTACCCTCGGGGCTCCGCCAGAAACAACGAAAAGCCACTTCTTGTGGCCACGTGGAATGTTCGAATGCTCACTGCGGAGGAGAGGCTGCCACTCCTCTGTTGGGAGCTGGACCGGTACTGCCTGGATCTCTGTGGCATTCAGGAGGTCCGGTGGACCGGTTCTGGCTCCTGCCACCATGAGGGGTGGACAGTCCTCTCCTCGGGGCAGCAGACTGCCAAACAACAGGGTGTGGCGCTTCTTTTGAACAAAAGAATGAAGGGGGCGTGGGAGCATGGCGGTGAGGTGTGGGAAGCTGTAAGCCCCAGGTTACTTTGGGCTCGCCTTCCCATCAATCGGAGGTGAGGAGTGGTAGTCGTGTTTACTTATGCCCCCACCGAAGACGAACATCCGTGGAAGGATGCAGGCAAAGCCGATGAGTCAGATGCCTTCTATGACCTCCTGTCACAGGTGTTGGCTAAAGTGGCCCCTCTGGATAGAGTCATCTTGTTGGGTGACTTCAATGCCCGAGTTGGTCAGGATGCTGGCACCTGGTCTGGAGTGATTGGAGGGCATGGGCCAGATCAGCTCAATAACAACGGTAGGAAGCTGCTAGATTTTTGTGCAGCCCATGGGCTTGTAATTATCAACACGCTATTCCGGCATCGGCGCATCCACACAACATCATGGATGCATGCCGGGTCCAAGCAAAAACATCTGCTGGACTACATAGTGACGGACCAGCGGATGCGAGCCCATGTCCTTGACACCAGGACCTACCGTGGAGCTGATCTCCCCTCTGACGATCGACTTGTCATCTGTAAGATGTGCCTGCCATTCTTCCGCTCCGGTGGTGGGTGTACACCCAGGACCCCATTCCAACCTAAAGTGGCCTGGTCTCAGTTATGTGATGAAAGTTGCAAGCGAGAATTTCATCATCGCCTGCGGCTGGGGTTGGCATCGTCCCCCACTCCTCCTGATGTCGAGGGTAAATGGGCGAGGTTTAGGAATGTTACTCATGCAGCTGCATTGGCTGCTTTGGGTACGTGGCCCAGACCTCCCCAGAGACCCTGGCTGACAGAGGTGTTCAGGATGGTTGAGAAAAAGCGACAGGCCCACTGTCATCGGCTACAGAATCCCACGTCAGAGAATGGAGGCGGCTTACCGCAGCCTTCACTCGGAGGTTCGGAGAGCCGTCAAGATGGGTGGTGGTCGCGGGTTGCTGAGGAGATGGAGTCTGCCTCAGTGGCCCGCGATCACAAATTTTTATTTAACTCCATCAAAAAGTAACCTGCAGCGCCACACCTATTACCATCAGGGGAAAAAACGGTGATCCAATCTCCGACCCCCAGGAACAGGTTTGCAGATTTGCTGAGCATTTCTGAGGTCCTGGGGGAGGGAAAATCCCTCAGCCAGGAAAACATCATGACACAAAGTGGGGATGACCCTGCTGAGGCTGCGGTGCCTCAAATATTGGAAGAAGTCACCCCCTGTGAGTGGCTTGCTGAAGTGCCATCTGTTGGGGAAGTACTAAAGGCGATCCGGAGTCTGAGACCAGCAAAGGCAGCGGGCAGAGATGATCTCCCAAGCGAAATGCTGAGGGAGGGTGGCGTTTGTGCACAGACTGCCCTATATGACATCATAACAACAGTCTGCACCACTGTACGGGTTCCGCAGGATTGGAAGGATGCCCTGGTGGTCCCCCTCTTTAAGAAGGAGGACCGCACAGACTGTAACAACTACAGGGGCATCTCACTCCTCAGTGTGCCGGGAAAGGTCCTGGCAAGGATTATTCAACATCGCCTTGCCAGGCACGCTGAGAAGAGGCTTGTGGAGCCCCAATGCGGTTTTAAGCTAGGGCGGTCCTGCACAGATGTTATATTTTCTGTCCGTCTGCTACAGCAGAGGTGTAGGGAATTCCAGCAAGACCTACATCTCTGCTTTATTGACCTGGTCAAGGCCTATGATACCATCAGTAGGCCTGGGCTCTGGGTTGTTCTTCGTGCTTTTGGAGTACCTGACCCTCTGCTCACGATTATTAAGGACCTTCATGATGATGAGCGGGCCCGGGTAAAACTACGTGGCCGGGAGTCAGAGCCATTCCCTGTACACCTTGGGGTGCGACAGGGATGTCCTCTGGCTCCCACATTATTTAACATCTATTTTGACCACATACTTCGTGAAGCCTTCAATAGCTGTACCGGGGGAATCTCCATATGGTACAGATATAATGGGAGGCTGATTGATGCCCGGGTGTGGTCAAGGGATGGCTCCCTACTGCTCAACCACGTTATGTATGCTGATGATTTGGTAATAGCTGCTCATTCAGAGGAGGAGTTGGAGACGCTGCTGCTGAGACTGGAGCGTGCCACTAAGAGGTGGGGCCATACCATCAGCCCCACCAAAATTAAGCACCTATCTGGGTATTTTGTACCATCGGACACTCCACCCCCACAACTCCCAATCGGTGATGGGGCAGTTGTGGAGAGAGTGGAGAGTTTCCCATACCTGGGCAGTGTGCTTATGACCGGCTCCAGTTTAACAGCAGAGGTCTCACTCCGAATCAGTCGAGCGGCAATATCTTTTCATTGGTTGCGTAACGCTGTGTGGAAGCTACCTGGTCTGTCGCTCCGCACTAAGCTTCAGGTCTTCTCGGCCACGGTCATTCCCTCCCTTCTCTACGCTTGCGAAACGTGGACCCCCCTAATGGAACATCTTCGCCGGTTAGAAACATTTAGGCTGGCCTGCCTACGATCCATCCTGGGTTTAACCAGACTGGATTGCGTGAGGAGCTCACAAATCCTTGAAAGATCTGGGCAAGGTCCCATCGGTGAGCTCCTACGGCGGGGAAGGCTGCGATAGCTGGGTCATGTAGCCCGCATGCCCAGCCACCGCATGCCGAAGCAGCTTTTGTTCGGCCGGATTGAGGGGGCTAAGCAGGCGCGGCACGGGCTAGAGAAGAGATGGAGTGATGTGGTACAGGAGGACGTGGAGCTGAGTGGACTTGCCGATGACCGGTACCAGCGGTGTCAAGATCGGCCTCTGTGGAGGAGGCTCGTGAAGGACGCTACTGGGCAGTTGGAGGTAGTCGCCCTCCAACAACAACGGAGGGCGGAGGAGCGACGCTCACAACAACGAGCGGAGCGCCGGGTGGCTAAAGCACAGCAGGTTGGCACAGTAGGGGGCACAGGTGGTGCATCAGCCAGTCATCTCAGTCAGTCGACCCGTGGCACCTGCTGGGTCTGCCCCGTGACCTCCTGCCAGCGGGCGTTCGACACTTCACGTGGCCTCAGGGTGCACATAGCCTAGCACAAGCGTCGTGGTGACGTCACCGCCACTTAGTGGCGAATGGCGGTTGTTGTTGTTGCTGTGTGTATGCTATGCTGTGTGTGATGTGTGTGTATGTATGATGTGTGTGAGTGTCTGCTATGCGTGTGTATGCTATGCGTGTGTATTCTATGCTGTGTGTATGCTATACATGTGATGCTATGCTATACGTGTGTGTGTATACTATGCTGTGTGTATTCTGTAGTTGTGTATATGCTGTAGGTGTGTATGCTATACGTGTGTGTATGTCATGCTGTGTGTGTATGCTGTAGGTGTTTGCATGCTATACGTGTGTGTATACCATGCTGTGTGTATACCATGCTGTGTGTGTATACCATGCCGTGCGTGTATATACCAAGCTGTGTGTGTGTACCATGCTGTGTGTATACCAAGCTGTGTGTGTGTATGCTATGTGTGTATACCATGCTGTGTGTGTATACCAAGCTGTGTGTGTGTATGCTGTGTGTGTACCATGCTGTGTGTGTGCTATGTGTATACCATGCTGTGTGTATGCTATGTGTATACCATGCTGTGTGTGTATATGCTGTGTGTGTGTGTGTATACCATGCTGTGTGTATACCATGCTGTGTGTGTGCTATGTGTGTACCATGCTATGTGTGTACCATGCTGTGTGTGTGTATGCTGTGTGTATGCTGTAGGTGTTTGCGGGCTGTGGGCGACTCCGTTCGTCGCCCCCCGGGCGCTCCCAGCGCTCCGCCCTCGACGCTCTCAACCAGCACTTCCGCTCCGTGCAGCCTGAGGAGCGACCCACCACGGCCGCAGGGACGAGCCTGGACCGCCTGGTGAGTCGCTCACCCACCCGCTCACCCAGTCACCCGCTCGCTCACCCAGTCACCCACCCGCTCACCCAGTCACCCACCCACTCACCCAGTCACCCACCCGCTCACCCAGTCACGCACCCGCTCACCCAGTCACCCACTCGCTCACCCAGTCACCCACCCGCTCACCCAGTCACCCACCCGCTCACCCAGTCACCCACTCGCTCACCCAGTCACCCACCCACTCACCCAGTCACCCACCCGCTCACCCAGTCACCCACCCGCTCACCCAGTCACCCGCTCGCTCACCCACCCGCTCGCTCACTCACCCACCCACCCACCCGCTCACCCACCCACCCACCCACCCGCTCACCCAGTCACCCACCCGCTCACCAACCCGCTCACCCGCTCGCTCACCCACCCACCCGCTCACCCAGTCACCCGCTCACCCAGTCACCCGCTCGCTCACCCACCCGCTCACCCAGTCACCCACCCGCTCACCCACCCACCCACCCACCCGCTCACCCAGTCACCCACCCGCTCACCAACCCGCTCACCCACCCGCTCACCCAGTCACCCACCCGCTCACCCAGTCACCCACCCGCTCACCAACCCGCTCACCCGCTCGCTCACCCAGTCACCCGCTCGCTCACCCGCTCACCCAGTCACCCACCCGCTCACCAACCCGCTCACCCGCTCGCTCACCCAGTCACCCGCTCGCTCACCCGCTCACCCAGTCACCCACCCGCTCACCAACCCGCTCGCTCACCCACCCACCCGCTCACCCACCCGCTCACCCAGTCACCCACCCGCTCACCAACCCGCTCACCCGCTCGCTCACCCACCCACCCGCTCACCCACCCGCTCACCCAGTCACCCACCCGCTCACCCAGTCACCCACCCGCTCACCAACCCGCTCACCCGCTCGCTCACCCACCCACCCGCTCACCCACCCGCTCACCCAGTCACCCACCCGCTCACCCAGTCACCCACCCGCTCACCAACCCGCTCACCCGCTCGCTCACCCACCCACCCGCTCACCCACCCGCTCACCCAGTCACCTGCTCGCTCACCCACCCACCCGCTCACCCACCCGCTCACCCAGTCACCCACCCGCTCACCAACCCGCTCACCCGCTCGCTCACCCGCTCACCCAGTCACCCACCCGCTCACCCAGTCACCCACCCGCTCACCAACCCGCTCACCCGCTCGCTCACCCACCCACCCGCTCGCTCACCCGCTCACCCAGTCACCCGCTCGCTCACCCACCCGCTCACCCAGTCACCCGCTCGCTCACCCACCTGCTCGCCCACCCACCTGCTCGCCCACCCGCTCTTCCACCCGCTCGCCCACCCGCTCACCCAGTCACCCGCTCGCTCACCCACCCGCTCACCAACCCGCTCACCCAGTCACCCGCTCACTCACCCACCCGCTCACCCACCCGCTCACCCAGTCACCCGCTCGCTCACCCACCCGCTCGCCCAGTCACCCGCTCACTCACCCACCTACTCGCCCAGTCACCCGCTCGCTCACCCACCCGCTCACCAACCCGCTCACCCGCTCGCTCACCCACCCGCTCACCCACCTGCTCACCCAGTCACCTGCTCGCTCACCCGCTCACCCACCCGCTCACCCAGTCACCCGCTCAATCACCCACCCGCTCACCCACCCGCTCACCCACCCGCTCACCCAGTCGCCCACCCGCTCACCCAGTCACCCGCTCGCTCACCCGCTCACCCACCCGCTCACCCAGTCACCCGCTCGCTCACCCACCTGCTCGCCCACCCGCTCACCCAGTCACCCGCTCGCTCACCCACCCGCTCACCAACCCGCTCACCCAGTCACCCGCTCACTCACCCACCCGCTCACCCAGTCACCCGCTCGCTCACCCACCCGCTCACCCAACCGCTCACTCACCCGCTCACCCAGTCACCCGCTCGCTCAACCACCCGCTCACCCACACGCTCACTCACCCACTCACCCAGTCACCCGCTCACTCACCCACCCGCTCACCCAGTCACCCGCTCACCCACCCGCTCACCCACCCGCTCACCCAGTCACCTGCTCGCTCACCCACCCGCTCACCCAACCGCTCACTCACCCGCTCACCCAGTCACCCGCTCGCTCACCCACCCGCTCACCCACACGCTCACTCACCCACTCACCCAGTCACCCGCTCGCTCACCACCTCACTCATGGGGTGACTCACGGGGTGACTCGTTCATCCGCCCGCTCAACCATCCGCTCAACCATCCACTCACAGGGTGACTCGCTCACCCGCCCACTCACCCGCTCACTCACGGGGTGACTCGCTCACCCGCTCGCTCACCCACACACTCACGGGGTGACTCGCCCACTCACCCGCTCACTCACGGGGTGACTCGCTCACCCGCTCGCTCACCCACACACTCAAGGGGTGACTCGCTCACCCGCTCGCTCACCCACACACTCACGGGGTGAATCGCTCACCCGCTCACTCACGGGGTGACTCGCTCACCCGCCCGCTCACCCGCTCACTCACGGGGTGACTCGCTCACCCGCTCGCTCACCCACACACTCACGGGGTGACTCGCTCACTCACGGGGTGACTCGCTCACCCGCTCGCTCACCCACACACTCACGTGGTGAATCGCTCACCCGCTCACTCACGGGGTGACTCGCTCACCCGCCCGCTCACCCGCTCACTCACGGGGTGACTCGCTCACCCGCTCGCTCACCCGCTCACTCACGGGGTGACTCGCTCACCCGCTCACTCACGGGGTGACTCGCTCACCCGCCCACTCACGGGGTGACTTGCTCACCCGCTCGCTCACCCACACACTCACGTGGTGAATCGCTCACCCGCTCACTCACGGGGTGACTCGCTCACCCGCTCGCTCACCCGCTCACTCACGGGGTGACTCGCTCACCCGCTCGCTCACCCGTTCACTCACGGAGTGACTCGCTCACCCGCTCGCTCACCCGCTCACTCACAGGGTGACTCGCTCACCCGCTCGCTCACGGGGTGACTCGCTCACCCGCCTGCTCACCCGCTCACTCACGGGGTGACTCGCTCACCTGCTCGCTCACCCGCTCACTCACGGGGTGACTCGCGCACCCGCTCACTCACGGGGTGACTCGCTCACCCGCCCGCTCACCCGCTCACTCACGGGGTGACTCGCACACCCGCTCACTCACGGGGTGACTCGCTCACCCGCCCGCTCACCCGCTCACTCACGGGGTGACTCGCTCACCCGCCCACTCACGGGGTGACTCGCTCACCCGCTCGCTCACCCGCTCACTCACCCACTCACGGGGTGACTCGCTCACCCACTCGCTCACCTACACACTCACGGGGTGACTCGCTCACCCACTCGCTCACCCGCTCGCTCACGGGGTGACTCGCTCACCCGCCCGCTCGCCCGCTCACTCAAGGTCTGACGGCCGTGGCGGGTGCAGGAGGTTCGGCGGATATGAGGACGACCGGCGGATAATAGGAGCCTCCGCTGCTTTTTACCGCAGGTGACGGACGTGAAGGCGAAGCTGAAGGCGGCTCGCTCCTTCTGGCTCACGCTGCCCTACTCGGTGTGCAACAGCGACAAGGTCGCTGCGGCTCCCATGGGCTCTGATGACGGATGCTGGAACGGGCAGAGCATGGGGAGGTGAGACGGGGCGGGGGGTAGGAGATGTTGACTACCTCGCCTGGTACGCAGGAGGAGTCGTGGGTTCGATCCCGTACCCTGACAACGCCTGTTGTGTTTGGCGAGGTGTTGACTACCTCGCCTGGTACGCAGGAGGAGTCGTGGGTTCGATCCCGTACCCTGACAACGCCTGTTGTGTTTGGTGAGATGTTGACTACCTCGCCTGGCACGCAGGAGGTCGTGGGTTCGATCCCATACCCTGACAACGCCTGTTGTGTTTGGTGAGGTGTTGACTACCTCGCCAGGCACGCAGGAGGTCGTGGGTTCGATCCCGTACCCTGACAACGCCTGTTGTGTTTGGCGAGATGTTGACTACCTCGCCAGGTACGCAGGAGGTCGTGGGTTCGATCCCGTACCCTGACAACGCCTGCTGTATTTGGCGAGATGTTGACTACCTCGCCAGGTACGCAGGAGGTTGTGGGTTCGATCCCATACCCTGACAATGCCTGTTGTGTTTGGCGAGATGTTGACCACCTCGCCAGGCACGCAGGAGGGTCGTGGGTTCGATCCCCCGACCCCTGCTGTATTTGTCTTCAGTTTGTCGCCCTTCCATCGCGCGTCCGATGGGTGGCGGTTTGCCTCCGTCAGCGTCGTCACCGTCACCGTAAACCTCGACGCTGACCCTCTCATCCTTGGCGTGGGGACCACCACCCACCCACCACCACCCACCCACACCACCCACCCACCACCCCACCCACCCACCCACCAGGTACGCGCACGAGCTGGTGGGCGACGGGTTGGCCCGCCAGCGCGACAACCCCGAGGTGGCGGTGGACGTGACGCGCCCGGACCCCGTGGTGCGCCAGCAGATCATGGCGCTGCGCCTGGCCACCAGGCGCCTGCGTCAGGCCCACGCCGGCAACGACGTCCAGCTGCCCGGCTACGACGATGAGGGCGGCGACGACGGTGAGAGGCTTGACCCCCCCGTGACCCCGTTGACCCCCCCATGACCCCGTTGACCCCCCCCATGACCCCGTTGACCCCCCCATGACCCCGTTGACCGCCCCGCCTCTCCCCGCCCCGCCCCGCCCTCTCCAAACACAGAGGGGGACGGCAGCGGCTCCGGGAGCGGAGACTCGGAGGACCCCACGGCCGCCGCCGCCGCCGCCGCCGCCACTCGGCAACCCGACCGCGGCCGCGCCCGCGGCGGCGGCGACGCCGGCGCCGTGGGCGGCGCCGGCGTCGCGACGGCCGCGGCGTCGCTCGCCGCCGCCGCCGTGGTCGCCGCCGTGGTCGCCGCCGCGGTCGCCGGGGAGTTCTAGCGGTGAGAGGCGCCGGCGGAGAGACGGAGGAGGAGGAGGAGGAGGCCGAGCCGCCGTCTTCGGCGTCACCGGCGTCACCGGCGTCGCCGAAACGCCGTCCCTCTGCCGCCGCGGCCGACCGGGCCCTAGCCTGCCCGCCGCGGTGTCGGCGGACGGCGGCGTGTGGGGCGGGCGGTCCGATTGGCTGCGGGCGAGCGAGCGACCGGTTGCTCGAGTGAGTGAGTGATTGGTCAGTAGACTGAGTGAGTGAGCGAGTGAGTGAGTGAGTGATTGGTCAGTAGACTGAGTGAGTGAGCGGGTGAGCGAGTGAGTGATTGGTCAGTCGAGTGAGTGAGTGATTGGTCAGTCGAGTGAGTGAGCGAGTGAGTGAGTGAGTGATTGGCCAGTTGAGTGAGTGAGTGAGCGGGTGAGTGAGTGATTGGTCAGTCGAGTGAGTGAGTGATTGGTCAGTCGAGTGAGTGAGTGATTGGTCAGTCGAGTGAGTGAGCGAGTGAGCGAGTGAGTGAGTGATTGGTCAGTCGAGTGAGTGATTGATTGGTCAGTCGAGTGAGTGAGTGATTGGTCAGTCGAGTGAGTGAGCGAGTGAGTGAGTGATTGGTCAGTCGAGTGAGTGAGTGATTGGTCAGTCGAGTGAGTGAGTGATTGGTCAGTCGAGTGAGTGAGCGGGTGAGCGAGTGAGTGAGTGATTGGTCAGTCGAGTGAGTGATTGATTGGTCAGTCGAGTGAGTGAGTGATTGGTCAGTCGAGTGAGTGAGTGATTGGTCAGTCGAGTGAGTGAGCGAGTGAGTGAGTGATTGGTCAGTCGAGTGAGTGAGTGATTGGTCAGTCGAGTGAGTGAGTGACCGGTCTAAATGGATTTACGAGCGATTGACCGAGTGAGTGAGCGAGCGATTGACCGATCGATCGAGTGAATGAGCGAGCAAGCGATTGATCGATCGAGTGAGTGAGTGAGCGAGCGAGTGAGTGAGTGAGCGAGCGATCGATCATACGATCGAGTCGATCGCTCGATCGATCGAGCGATCGCTTTATCGGGCGGGCGGGCGGGCGAGCGAGCGAACAAGCAGGCAGGCGGGGATCGGTGGACGTTGCTGCGTTTTATTTTATTTTACTTTTTTATTTTTACTCCCGGTACCGCGCGGCGAGCCATTTCTCAGTCGGCGGGCAGACTCGGCGTGAAGTGAAACCTCCCGGAGTGAAGTGAACCCACTCCCTGTCCCCCCAACCCCCCTCCACAACCCGGGCAGGGATGGACGTCTCTTATTGTACGTTGAACTTCTTTCGCACCGTACGTAGCCGACCTTGGCGGCCGCGCGTTTCCTGGCGGGGTTTTGCGACTCCACCCCCCACACCCCACCCTCACCCTACCGGATTGGTAGTTTTTAGCGAACCGAGGGAGCTGAATTCACATGGGAAGGTTTTATAAAGTAAAACGAGATGTGAAAAAAAAAGGTTACGTTTTATTCCACGCAGGTGTAAGGCGGCGGGCCCCCCACGCTGAGCGGCGGCTCGTCGTCGTTAATCATCGTTATCGTCGTCATCATCGTCGTTAATCATCATCATCGTTATCGTCGTCATCATCGTTGTCATCATCGTCATCGTCGTTATCGTCGTCGTCGTCATCATCGTCGTTAATCATCATCTTTGTCATCGTTGTTATCATCGTCGTCGTCATCATTGTCGTCGTTATCGTCGTTATCATCGTCGTTATCATCATCGTCGTCGTTATCGTCGTCATCATCGTCGTCGTTATGATCGTTATCATCGTTATCGTCATCATCGTCGTCGTCATCGTCATCATCGTCATCATCGTCGTCATCGTCGTCATCATCATCGTCTGGTGGGAATTTACAGCAGCAGCCAAAGAACTCTCAAACGCGTGGTGACGTCGATTCTGAATGTGGAGGCGGTGGAGGAGGGGGGAAACCGGGGAGAGAGAGAGAGAGACACAAACGCCAAATAAACAGCAGCAGGCATGGGTGAGGGTCCGGGATCGAACCCACGACCTCCTGTGTACCAAGCGAGGTCGTTAACACCTCCTGGCCACCGTGATGATAATGAGAGAGAGACAGAGAGATACACAAACTCCAAATACACAGCAAACGTCAGGGTCAGAGCCAGGATCGAACCCACGATCTGCTGTATACCAGGCGAGGTAGTCAACATCTCCTAGCCACCGTGATGATGATGATGATGAGAGAGAGACACGCAGACTCCAAATATACAGCAGGCGTCAGAGCCGGGATCGAACCCACGATCTGCTATATACCAGGCGAGGTAGTCAACATCTCCTAGCCACCGTGATGATGATGATGATGAGAGAGACACGCAGACTCCAAATATACAGCAGGCGTCAGAGCCGGGATCGAACCCACGATCTGCTATATACCAGGCGAGGTAGTCAACATCTCCTAGCCACCGTGATGATGATGATGAGAGACGCGCAAACTCCAAATATACAGCAGGCGTCAGAGCCGGGATCGAACCCACGACCTCCTGCGTACCAGGCGATGCTGCTGCTCACAGATTGGCTGAATGTTTTGGCCAATCGTAACGTCCTTCCTCCCCCTCCTCCACCACCTCCACCTGTTCATCCTCTACCACCTCCTCCTCCCGCTCCTCCTCCACCTCCTCCCCCCACTGTTTGCCGTCGTCATCGCAGTAGAGGGGTGACGTTGGCTGCTGCTGCTGCTGCTGCTGCGGTCTAGCCTAGGGGCACCCCCAGCGGCAGCTGTCTCTCTGTGACACACAGTGCCATTGTCAACGAAGGAAACTAAAATTTTTTAAAAACTTCACCACCAACATACACACGCCACAACACGCACATGCACGCGCCACACCACGCACATACACGCGCCACAACACCCACATACACGCCCCACACCACGCACATACACGCGCCACACCACGCACATACACGCGCCACACCACGCAACATACACGCGCCACACCACGCACACCACCCACCCTGGAAACTCGTCGGGAACGGTGAAAATCGGGTACCGGCGGTCGCCGATCGGTTTACGGTTACCGTTTTATTTTCCCTCGCGCGCGTTACTCTCAAACGAACTTTGTTGACAAAATAGTGTTTGTTTGTTTTTTTAAAGTTAAAACTGAGAACACGGTACGGAGCACAAAAGAGTCACGGTTAGGGCGTGCGCGCTCTCTCTCCAAAAACTTTAACCGACGGCTTGCTAATAATAACAGCAGGGGTTTTTCCCCTGTTTTTTTTTCTTGCAACAAAACTGAAACCTTTCTACGAGGATTCGCGTTTTACTGCACTCGCCCACAATACCCGCGGTCAAAATGCAAACGAAAAACAACACGCGCACACACACGCACACACACGCTGTGATAATATATGTGGCATTGCCCTCGAAACTGATTGGTGCACACCAACGGTGGCGGCTTTCTTTCGAGCCTCGACCCCCCCCCCCAAAAAAACAAGAAAGCCGGTCCCTTGCTTGTGGACCAATCGGGTGCGAGGGCAGTGCATCATATATCATCGCAGCGCGTGTGTTGTTTTTCGTTCGCATTTTAATCCGCAGCTATCGTGGTCAAGGCGGTAAACGCGAATCCTCGTAAAGAGGTTTCAGTTTTTGTTGCCGGAGAGAAAAAAAACCCCCCTACTGTTATCACATTTTGGTACTGGCAAAAGGGAGGCCTAACGATGAAGCCGACTTGCTTTTAACGTTTTCTTTATTTTTGATTTAAAGCTTTCGTGACTGCAGTAATTCATATTCTTAGTTTTTTCGGTAAAGTCACGTTGAAGAGAAACAACAAAATAATAAAATATATAAAACAATAAAAAAATTCTCACGACGTTTCGACCATAACTCAAACGGTCATCTTCAGGTGTGTTGGTTTGCATAAATTTATTTTTAAACGGTGCATTTTTTTTTTAAACGGTGCATTTATTTTTTTATAAATAAATAAATGCGCCATTTAAAAATAAATTTATGCAAACCAACACACCTGAAGATGACCGTTTGAGTTATGGTCGAAACGTCGTGAGAATTATTTTTATTGTTTTATATATATTTTATTATTTTGTTGTTTCTCTTCAACGTGACTTTACCGAAAAAACTAAGATTATGTTTTCTTTATAGTCGCGGTCTTGTTTACGTGACGAAGCCTTGCCCCAAATCGGCGGTGTGGCCCCGCGCGGCTGTTGCGGGTGGCGGGTTTTTAACGACGCCGACGTTCGTGTATTTGCGCCATCCAACCGCCAACAGAACAAGCCCCCCTCCGTCCGGGGTCTTTGCCTGGGTTTGTTACGACGAAAATATTTTTGTTTAAGTGTAATACGAAATCTATTTTTGTAACGGTCACACCGCGCACACGGTACAACATGGTTATTATTACCACGCCGCCCTGTGCCACCACCGCCACCACCACCACCACGACCACCACCACGACGACGACACACACACCCACCCCCCCGACAACAACAACAACCACCACTACCACACACACCCGGGCGGCCTTGGCCCTCGGCTCTCCGCTTGTGTGATCACCGCCGGCGTCGCGACTGATCGCACGTTAGCCCCCAGAGCGAGGCGTCGAAGCGTCGCTCGCTCCGAAGCGTCGAGGAGTCGACGCGTCGAGGAGTCGAAGCGTCGGACCGTCGAAGCGTCGAGGAGTCGACGCGTCGAGGAGTCGGAGCGTGGAAGCGTCGAAGCGTCGAGGAGTCGGAGCGTCGGAGAGTCGAGGAGTCGGAGAGTCGAGGAGTCGGAGCGTCGGACCATCGACGCGTCGAGGAGTCGGAGCGTCGAGGAGTCGGAGCGTGGAAGCGTCGAGGAGTCGGAGTGTCGAGGAGTTGGAGAGTCGAAGCGTCGAGGAGTTGGAGAGTCGAAGCGTCGAGGAGTCGAAGTGTCGAGGAGTTGGAGAGTCGAAGCGTCGAGGAGTTGGAGAGTCGAAGCGTCGAGGAGTCGAAGTGTCGAGGAGTTGGAGAGTCGAAGCGTCGAAGCGTCGAGGAGTCGAAGCGTCGAAGTGTCGACGAGTCGAGGAGTCGAAGCGTCGGAGCATCGAGGAGTCGAGGAGTCGAAATGTCGAGGAGTTGGAGAGTCGAGGAGTTGGAGAGTCGAAGCGTCGAGGAGTCGAAGCGTCGGAGCGTCGAGGAGTCGAAGCGTCGAGGAGTCGAAGCGTCGAGGAGTCGAAGCGTCGAGGAGTCGGAGCGTCGAGGAGTCGAAGCGTCGAGGAGTCGAAGCGTCGAGGAGTCGGAGCGTCGAGGAGTCGAGGAGTCGGAGCGTCGAAGTGTCGAGGAGTCGAAGCGTCGAGGAGTCGAAGCGTCGAGGAGTCGAGGCGTCGAGGAGTCGAAGTGTCGAGGAGTCGGAGCGTCGTGGAGTCGGAGAGTCGAAGCGTCGAGGAGTCGAAGCGTCGAGGAGTCGAAGCGTCGAGGAGTCGAGGATTCGAAGCGTCGAGGAGTCGAAGCGTCGAGGAGTCGGAGCGTCGAGGAGTCGGAGAGTCGAGGAGTCGGAGCGTCGAGGAGTCGGAGAGTCAAATCCGGCGCAAATAATTCTGTTGCTGCGAAATCGAAACTGTACACAAACACACACACAGAGACATCTGTCTAGGGGGGGGGGGTACTGTATGAAACTGTACACAAACACAGAGACATCTGTCTAGGGGGGGGGGGGGGGGGTACTGTACGGTTACTGTCCGGTACTACGTGCGTCGGTCCGGTACGAACGTCATCGTAATCGTCATCATCACCACCACCATCGTCATCGTCGTCAGCATCGTCGGTTACCCAGACTAATCAGTGATCACGTTGTTTCGGCGCGATTCTGAAACCCCAAAGGGATCTCAGAATCTCTGTTATTTGGGCTCTGGAGGAAGGAATCTGATGAGCTGTGAAGCTCTTTAATGTTGTGTTTTTTTTTTAAACCACGTACGGTGTCCAGTGGGATCTCTGATCTCTTAACCTTGGCGGCCGTCATCCCGTTGCTGCTGCTGCTGTTGTTGTCGAACACAGCCGCGTATCGAAATTCGGTGCTAATTTACAGAGGGTTGGGGTAGGTGGGAGTGGTGGAGGGGGGTGGAAGTGGATGGGGGAGTGTGTGGGGGGGTGGTGGAAGTGGAGGGGGGAAGTAGTGGGGGGGAGTGGTGTGAGTGTGGGGGGGGGGGTGGAAGTGGGGGGTAAGTAGGCGGCAGGGTGGGTGGAAGTGGAGGGGGTGAGGTGAGTCAACGTGAAGCCCCGTGGCTGGTTGTTGTTAACTAGCGACTACGCCTGCCTGCCTGCCTATTTAGGCCTCATTAAACCGTCAATGCCACTCCCAACGATGGGCCAGTTTTACCGCTCTATGCAGAAGCAGCGATCTTATTACAAAAACCCTCTTCGTCGTCAGTCAGTCAGTCGTTCTTGCGGCTTGTTATTATACACACACACACAAATGAAGGAATTCATGTTAGGAACGTGAGTGAGAAAAAAAAACCCGCCTTAAACTCTTTGATAAAAAGTAGTAATGATGATAATGACGATTTTAAAGTGTCAGAACGACGCGCCGTGTTTACGTTAGCGGAGGTGCCTTGCTCTGCGTGTCCAATCCGACGGTCTTTGTTGGCGGTTAAGGTGAAGGGCACGAGTGACGTCATCGCGATCAGATGATGTCATCGCGATGGCCGCTGCCTTCACGGGGTGGGGGTTAAGGTGAAGTGCACGAGTGACATTGTGATCAGATGATGTCATCGTGATGGCCGCTGCCTTCACGGGGTGGGGGTTAAGGTGAAGTGCACGAGTGACATTGTGATTAGATGATGTCATCGCGATGGCCGCTGCCTTCGCAGGGTGGGGGCGGGGATAAGGTGAAGTGCACGAGTGACGTCATCACGATCAGATGTCATCGCGATAGCCGCTGCCTTCGCACAGGGGGTGCGGTTAAGATGAAGTGCGCGAGTGATGTCATCGCGATCAGATGATGTCATCGCGATGGCCGCTGCCTTCACGGGGTGGGGGTTAAGGTGAAGTGCACGAGTGACGTCATCGCGATCAGATGATGTCATTGCGATGGCCGCTGCCTTCACGGGGGGGGGGGGTGGGTTAAGGTGAAGTGCACGAGTGACGTGATTAGATGATGTCATCGCGATGGCCGCTGCCTTCACGGGGTGGGGGCGGGGTTAAGATGAAGTGCACGGATGATGTCATCGCGATGGCCGCTGCCTTCGCAGGGGGGTGCGGTTAAGATGAAGTGCGCGAGTGACGTCATCACGATCAGATGACGTCATCGCGATGGCCGCTGCCTTCGCACGGGGGGTGCGGTTAAGGTGAAGTGCGCGAGTGATGTCATCACGATCAGATGATGTCATCGCGATGGCCGCTGCCTTAACGGGGTGGGGGCGGGGTTAGGATGAAGTGCACGAGTGACGTCATCACGATCAGATGATGTCATCGCGATAGCCGCTGCCTTCGCACGGGGGGTGCGGTTAAAATGAAGTGCGCGAGTGATGTCATCGCGATCAGATGATGTCATCGCGATGGCCGCTGCCTTCACGGGTTGGGGGCGGGGTTAAGATGAAGTGCGCAAGTGACGTCATCGCGATCAGATGTCATCGTGATAGCCGCTGCCTTCGCACGGGGGGTGCGGTTAAAATGAAGTGCGCGAGTGATGTCATTGCGATCAGATGATGTCATCGCGATCACCGCTGCCTTCAGGTGGGGGGGGGGGGGGGGGAGCTTTTAAGATGAAGCGTGGGGATGATGTCATCGATCTCTGCTACCTTTGGGGGGGGGGGGGATGACGGTTAGACGGTTAAGATGAAGTGCACGAGTGATGTCATTGCGATCAGATGATGTCATCGCGATCACAGATGCCTTCACAGGGGGTGGGGCGGTTAAGATGAAGTGCGTGAGTGATGTCACTGCGATCAGATGATGTCATCGCGATCACAGATGCCTCCACGGGGGGTGGGGCGGTTAAGATGAAGTGCGCGAGTGATGTCATTGCGATCAGATGATGTCATCGCGATCACAGATGCCTTCACAGGGGGTGGGGCGGTTAAGATGAAGCGCACGGATGATGTCATCGCGATCACCGCTGCCTTCACGGGGGGGGGGGGGGATTTAAGATGAAGCGCAAGGATGATGTCATCGCGATCACCACTGCCTACACGGGGAGGGGGGGCGGTTAAGATGAAGCGTTGGGATGATGTCATCGCGATCACCGTTGCCTTCAGCGACAAACTCCTCGCTTTCCCACTGGCACACGCGAGGCGGCACGGCACAGGGTGGTTTGTTTTTCCACTGCCAAACCTGGCCTCCGTGCACCCGCTCGGTCGCTCACGTTCGTCCGTTCACGGGGTCGGGACCGAACGCCACAGACCTGTACACCAGGCGAGGGAGATGACGTCTCCTAGCCACTGTATTGTACCTCTCTCTCTTAGTGTCTCAGTACAATGATTACTGTGTACTACTACTCTCTCTTAGTGTCTCAGTACAATGATCACTGTGTACTACTACTACTCTCTCTTTGTGTCTCAGTACAATGATCACTGTACTACTACTCTCTCTTAGTGTCTCAGTACAGACAGTGATCACTGTGTACTACTACTCTCTCTTAGTGTCTCAGTACAGACAGTGATCACTGTGTACTACTACAACTACTCTCTCTTAGTGTCTCAGTACAGTGATCACTGTGTACTACTACAACTCTCTCTTAGTGTCTCAGTACAGACAATGATCACTGTGTACTACTACTACTCTCTCTTTGTGTCTCAGTACAATGATCACTGTACTACTACTCTCTCAGTGTCTCAGTACAGACAGTGATCACTGTGTACTACTACAACTCTCTCTTAGTGTCTCAGTACAGACAATGATCACTGTGTACTACTACAACTCTCTCTTAGTGTCTCAGTACAGACAATGATCACTGGGTACTACTACAACTCTCTCTCTTAGTGTCTCAGTACAGACAATGATCACTATGTACTACTCTCTCTTAGTGTCTCAGTACAGACAGTGATCACTGTGTACTACTACAACTCTCTCTTAGTGTCTCAGTACAGACAGTGATCACTGTGTACCACTACTACAACTCTCTCTTAGTGTCTCAGTACAGACAATGATCACTGTGTACTACTACTACTCTCTCTTTGTGTCTCAGTACAATGATCACTGTACTACTACTCTCTCAGTGTCTCAGTACAGACAGTGATCACTGTGTACTACTACAACTCTCTCTTAGTGTCTCAGTACAGACAATGATCACTGTGTACTACTACAACTCTCTCTTAGTGTCTCAGTACAGACAATGATCACTGGGTACTACTACAACTCTCTCTCTTAGTGTCTCAGTACAGACAATGATCACTATGTACTACTCTCTCTTAGTGTCTCAGTACAGACAGTGATCACTGTGTACTACTACAACTCTCTTAGTGTCTCAGTACAGACAATGATCACTGTGTACTACAACAACTCTCTCTTAGTGTCTCAGTACAGACAATGATCACTGTGATCACTGTGTACTACAACAACTCTCTCTTAGTGTCTCAGTACAGACAATGATCACTATGTACTACTACTCTCTCTTAGTGTCTCAGTACAGACAGTGATCACTGTGTACTACAACAACTCTCTTAGTGTCTCAGTACAGACAATGATCACTGTGTACTACTACAACTCTCTTAGTGTCTCAGTACAGACAGTGATCACTGTGTACTACTACAACTCTCTTAGTGTCTCAGTACAGACAGTGATCACTATGTACTACTACAACTCTCTTAGTGTCTCAGTACAGACAGTGATCGCTGTGTACTACTACTACAACTCTCTTAGTGTCTCAGTACAGACAGTGATCACTATGTACTACTACAACTCTCTTAGTGTCTCAGTACAGACAGTGATCGCTGTGTACTACTACTACAACTCTCTTAGTGTCTCAGTACAGACAATTATCACTGTGTACTACTACTCTCTCTTAGTGTCTCAGTACAGACAGTGATCACTGTGTACTACTACTACAACTCTCTCTTAGTGTCTCAGTACAGACAGTGATCACTGTGTACTACTCTCTCTTAGTGTCTCAGTACAGACAGTGATCACTGTGTACTACTACAACTCTCTCTTAGTGTCTCAGTACAGACAGTGATCACTGTGTACTACTACAACTCTCTTAGTGTCTCAGTACAGACAATGATCACTGGGTACTACTACAACTCTCTTAGTGTCTCAGTACAGACAATGATCACTGCGTACTACTACAACTCTCTTAGTGTCTCAGTACAGACAATGATCACTGTGTACTACTACTACAACTCTCTCTTAGTGTCTCAGTACAGACACTGTGTACTACTACAACTCTCTCTTAGTGTCTCAGTACAGACAGTGATCACTGTGTACTACTACTACAACTCTCTCTTAGTGTCTCAGTACAGACAATGATCACTGTGTACCACTACTACAACTCTCTTAGTGTCTCAGTACAGACAATGATCACTGCGTACTACTACAACTCTCTTAGTGTCTCAGTACAGACAATGATCACTGCGTACTACTACAACTCTCTTAGTGTCTCAGTACAGACAATGATCACTGCGTACTACTACAACTCTCTTAGTGTCTCAGTACAGACAATGATCACTGTGTACTACAACTCTCTCTTAGTGTCTCAGTACAGACAATGATCACTGTGTACCACTACTACAACTCTCTCTTAGTGTCTCAGTACAATGATCACTGTGTACTACTACTCTCTTAGTGTCTCAGTACAGACAGTGATCACTGTGTACTACTACAACTCTCTTAGTGTCTCAGTACAGACAGTGATCACTGTGTACTACTACAACTCTCTTAGTGTCTTAGTACAGACAGTGATCACTGTGTACCACTACTACAACTCTCTCTCTTAGTGTCTCAGTACAGACAGTGATCACGCTTGTGCGTTTCGACCCCGGTAACGCGACGACGTGTTGGTGGTGGTGGTGTTGGTGGTGGCCACCGCACATTGGCAATATTCTCTCGTGTACGAGCGGTACGGTCCTAACTTTTTAGTGTTTTCTATATTTATATATACGTGCGTACGTACGTGTACGCGCGCGTGTGTACGTGTGTACGTGTGTGCACACGCGCGTACGTGTGTGTGTGTGTACACACGCGTGTCTCGTATGTTCACGTCTGCGTGTGTCCCGTGTCTTCTGTGTGTGTGTGTCTGCCCGCGTGTCTTGTCCGTGTGTTGTGTGTGTGTGTCTGCCCGCGTGTCTTGTCCGTGTGTTGTTCGTGTGTCCGACCAGCCAGTGTTGTCCGTCGTCTGCGCCGCCGGGAATTGGTTGTGATGTCGTCGTAGCGATGTTAATTTTTTGTTTCAAATGTTTTTTTAATAATAATTAAAGTTTCACTCTTCAGCGCGTTACCCATCGCTTAAATTTTTTTGTTGCGTTTTGATACTCCCGGTTGTGACTCTTCTTTTTTACCTCACCCCCCACTAACCCCCCCACCACCACCCTCACAAATTCAGAGTGGGGGGAAGGTGGGGGGGGAGCTCAAAGGTGTGAACGGTGACACGTTTTTGTTATCAACTTGAAAGTTGAACCTGGCCACATCGCAAGGGAACAGTGCGGAGTTTAATTCAGCGATGAGTGGGCGGTAACGTGCGGGTGGAGGAGACACGTAGAGACCCATAGAGACACATAGAGACACATACACAGAGACACGTAGAGACACATAGAGACACAGAGACCCATAGATACACAGAGACACATAGACACCCGTAGAGACCCGTAGAGACATGTAGAGACCCATAGAGACCCGTAGAGACATAGAGACACGTAGAGACCCGTAGAGACACGTAAAGACCCATAGAGACCCGTAGAGACACGTAGAGACCCGTAGAGACCCGTAGAGACACGTAGAGACACGTAGAGACCCGTAGAGACCCGTAGAGACCCATAGAGACACGTAGATACACATAGACCCATAGGGACCCATGGAGACACGTAGAGACACGTAGAGACACATATACCCATAGAGACCCATAGAGACCCATAGAGACACGTAGATACCCGTAGAGACACGTAGAGACACGTAGAGACCCATAGAGACACGTAGAGACAGAGACCCGTAGAGACACAGAGACACATAGAGACACATATAGACACGTACAGACACGTACAGACACGTAGAGACACGTAGAAACACAGACCCGTAGAGACACATAGAGACCCGTAGAGACTCGTAGACACAGAGACGCATAGAGACCCGTAGAGACACAGAGACACGTAGAGACCCATAGACAAAGAGACCCGTAGAGACACACAGACCCATAGAGACACGTAGAGACCCGTAGAGACACATAGAGACACAGACACATAGATACACATAGAGACACATAGACATGTAGAGACATGTAGAGACCCGTAGAGACATAGAGACCCATAGACACACAGAGACCCATAGAGACACATAGAGACCCATGGAGACCCATAGACACACAGAGACCCATAGACACACAGAGACCCAGAGACTCATAGAGACACGTAGAGACACATAGACACACATAGACACACATAGAGACACAGAGACCCATAGAGACATGTAGAGACACATAGAGACACATAGAGATATGTAGTAAGTCCAGCTGAGTCGCAACACTGTTTATTCAGAACTCAACACGACCAACACTTGGGCGTTGAATGCCCATCTAGCAACACGGTTCGCGATCCCGGCCCGCACCACGAGCTGGGTCCGGGACCGCGTGGCTAGAGACTTCTCCTCCCCTGGCGTGGAACTTCATCACCAGCGACACAAAGAAGAACCCCTCGCCCCTCCAGGCCCCGCCCCTCCAGGCCCCGCCCCTCGCCCTTCCAGGCTCCGCCCCTTCGCCTCGCGCCCTGCAGGCCTCGCCCCGCCCAACTTCCAGGCCCCGCCCACAATTCCAGGCCCCGCCCACCTTCCAGGCCTCTCCGGCTCTTTCCCCGAAGGCTCAGCGCGAGAGCTCTTTGAGACCACGTGACCGCGCAGCGGCCCCCGTCCACCGGTGCCCTGCCTCCAATACCGTGGGGTTCACGTGCCGGCAGGTCAAGCGGCGTACCGTGCCCCCCACGTGACCCCCACGTGACCCCCGGCTGGCCGACGCTCCCTCACCGCGGGGCCTCTGCGCCGGCCCCCCACTCGCCCAGGGCCCCCCGCTAGGGCCGCTACGACGCCCAGTGAGCGGGCTGCACGTGATGGCGACGCGTTACCCGCCGTGGCTTCGTAAGCCCCGGCAAACACACGGTGACAAATTGACGGTCACTACAGATACATGGAGACACGTGCACCCATGGCGGTGCTGGGGTACGGCTCCTGGATGCCCACTCACAGGGAGTGAGATGGAACAGATGGAGATTAGTCCACACACTCTGCTGTAGGAGGGAGTGTGATGGAACAGATAGAGATTAGTCCACACACTCTGCTGTAGGAGGGAGTGTGATGGAACAGATAGAGATTAGTCCACACACTCTGCTGTAGGAGGGAGTGAGATGGAACAGATGGAGATAAGTCCACACACTCTGCTGTAGGAGGGAGTGAGACGGAACAGATGGAGATTAGTCCACACACTCTGCTGTAGGAGGGAGTGAGACGGAACAGATGGAGATTAGTCCACACTCTGCTGTAGGAGGGAGTGAGATGGAACAGATGGAGATTAGTCCATGCACTCTGCTGTAGACGGGAGATGGAACAGATGGAGATTAGTCCACACACTCTGCTGTAGGAGGGAGTGAGATGGAACAGATGGAGATTAGTCCACACACTCTGCTGCTGTAGGAGGGAGTGAGATGGAACAGATGGAGATTAGTCCACACACTCTGCTGTAGGAGGGAGTGAGATGGAACAGATGGAGATTAGTCCACACACACTGCTGTAGGAGGGAGTGAGATGGAACAGATGGAGATTAGTCCACACACTCTGCTGTAGGAGGGAGTGAGATGGAACAGATGGAGATTAGTCCACACACACTGCTGTAGGAGGGAGTGATATGGAACAGATGGAGATTAGTCCACACACTCTGCTGTAGGAGGGAGTGAGATGGAACAGATGGAGATTAGTCCACACACACTGCTGTAGGAGGGAGTGAGATGGAACAGATGGAGATTAGTCCACACACTCTGCTGTAGGAGGGAGTGAGATGGAACAGATGGAGATTAGTCCATGCACTCTGCTGTAGACGGGAGATGGAACAGATGGAGATTAGTCCACACACTCTGCTGTAGGTGGGAGAGATGGAACAGATGGAGATTAGTCCACGCACTCTGCTGTAGGAGGGAGTGAGATGTAACAGATGGAGATTAGTCCACACACTCTGCTGTAGGAGGGAGTGAGATGGAACAGATGGAGATTAGTCCACACACTCTGCTGTAGGTGGGAGTGAGATGGAACAGATGGAGATTAGTCCACGCACTCTGCTGTAGGAGGGAATGAGATGGAACAGATGGAGATTAGTCCACACACTGCTGTAGGAGGGAGTGAGATGGAACAGATGGAGATTAGTCCACACACACTGCTGTAGGAGGGAGTGAGATGGAACAGATGGAGATTAGTCCACACTCTCTGCTGTAGGAGGGAGTGAGATGGAACAGATGGAGATTAGTCCACACACTCTGCTGCTGTAGGAGGGAGTGAGATGGAACAGATGCAGATTAGTCCACACACTCTGCTGTAGGAGGGAGTGAGATGGAACAGATGGAGATTAGTCCACACACACTGCTGTAGGAGGGAGTGAGATGGAACAGATGGAGATTAGTCCACACACTCTGCTGTAGGAGGGAGTGAGATGGAACAGATGGAGATTAGTCCACGCACTCTGTTGTAGGAGGGAGTGAGATGGAACAGATGGAGATTAGTCCACACACTCTGCTGCTGTAGGAGGGAGTGAGATGGAACAGATGGAGATTAGTCCACACACTCCGCTGCTGTAGGAGGGAATGAGATGTAACAGATGGAGATTAGTCCCCACACTGCTGTAAGAGGGAGTGAGATGGAACAGATGGAGATTAGTCCACACACACTGCTGCAGGAGGGAGTGAGATGGAACAGATGGAGATTAGTCCACGCACTCTGCTGTAGGAGGGAGTGAGATGGAACCGATGGAGATTAGTCCACACACTCTGCTGTAGGAGGGAGTGAGATGGAACACATGGAGATTAGTTCACATACTCTGTTGCAGAAGGGAGGGAGATTTAACAGATGGAGATTAGTCCACACACTCTGCTGTAGGAGGGAGTGAGATGGAACAGATGGAGATTAGTCCACACACTCTGCTGCTGTAGGAGGGAGTGAGATGGAACAGCTCAATAACAACAGCAGGAGGCTGCTAGAGTTTTGTGCAGCCCATGGGCTTGTAATTACCAACACGCTGTTCCGGCATCGGCGCATCCACACAACATCATGGATGCATGCCGGGTCCAAGCAAGAACATCTGCTGGACTACATAGCGACGGACCAGCGGATGCGAGCCCATGTCCTTGACACCAGGACCTACGGTGGAGCTGATCTGCCCACTGACCATCGACTGGTCATCTGTAAGATGCGCCTGCCATTCTTGCACTCCGGTGGTGGGTGTACACCCAGGACCCCATTCAAACCCACAGTGGCCTGGTGTCAGCTCGCTGATGAAAGTTGCAAGCGAGAATTTCATCGCTGATGAGCTGGAGTCTGCCTCAATGGCCCGCTATCACAAATCCTTAATTACATCAAAAAAGTTACTTGCAGCGCCACACCTTATCACCATCATTAGGGGAAAGAATGGTGATCCAATCTCCGACCCCCAGGAACAGGTTTGCAGATTTGCTGAGCATTTCTGCGAGGTCTTGGGGAAGGGAAGTCCCTCATCCAGGAAAATATCATGGGGCAAAGTGGGGATGACCCTGCTGAGGCTACGGTGCCTCAAATATTGGAAGAAGTCACCCCTTGTGAGTGGCTGGCTGAGGTGCCATCTGTTGAGGAAGTACTGAAGGCGATCCGGAGTCTGAGACCAGGAAAGGCAGCGGGCAGAGATGATCTCCCAAGCGAAATGCTGAGGGAGGGTGGCGTTTGTGCGTAGACTGCCCTACATGACATCATAACAGTCTGGACCACTGGACGGGTTCCGCAGGATTGGAAGGATGTCCTAGTGGTCCCCCTCTTTAAGAAGGGGGACCGCACAGACTGTAACAACTACAGGGGCATCTCACTCCTCAGTGTGCCGGGAAAGGTCCTGGCAAGGATTATTCAACATCGCCTTGCCAGGCACACTGATGAGAGGCTTGTGGAGCCCCAATGCGGTTTCAGGAAAGGGCGGTCCTGCACAGATGCCATATATTCTGTCCAGCTGCTACAGCAGAGGTGTAGGGAATTCCAATAGGACCTACATCATAACTTTATTGACCTGGTCAAGGCCTATGATACATCAGTAGGCCTGGGCTCTGGGTTGTTCTTCGTGCTTTCAGAGTCCCTGACCCTCTGCTCACGATCATTAAGGACCTTCATGATGGTGAGCGGGCCCGGGTAAAACTACGTGGCCGGGAGTCAGAGCCATTCCCTGTATACCTTGGGGTGCGACAGGGATGTCCTCTGGCTCCTACATTTATTTTAAATCTATTTTGACCACGTAGTTCGCAAATCCTTTGATGGGTGTACCAGGGAATTTCCGTCTGGTACAAATACAATGGGAAGCTGATCGATGCCCGGGTGCGGTCAAGGGATGGCTCCCTATTGCTCAACCACGTTATGTATGCCGATGATTTGGTAATAGCTGCTCACTCAGAGGAGGAGTTGGAGGCGCTGCTGCTGAACCTGGAGCTTGCCACTAAGAGGTGGGGTCTTACCATCAGCCCCACCAAAACTAAGCACCTGCCTGGGTATTTTGTACCATCAGACACTCCACCCCCACAACTCCTAATTGATGATGGGACATTTGTGGAGTGGAAAGTTTCCCAAACCTGGGCAGTGCTCATGACCGGCTCCGGTTTAACAGCAGAGGTCTCACTCCGAATCAGTCGAGCGGCAATATCTTTTCATCGGCTACGGAACGCTGTGTGGAAGCTACCTGGTCTGTCGCTCCGGACGAAGCTTCGGGTCTTCTCGGCCAGAGTCATTTCCTCCCTTCTCTACGCTTGCGAAACGTGGACCCCCCCTAGTGGAACATCTTCACCGGTTGGACACATTTAGGCTGGCCTGCCTACGATCCATCTTGGGCTTATCCAGGCTGGATTGTGTAAGCTCACAAATCCTTGAAAGATCTGCCCCGTGACCTCCTGCCAGCGGGCATTCAACACTTCATGTGGCCTCAACATGCACATAGCCTGGCACAAGCGCCGTGGTGACGTCACCGCCACTAAGTGGCGAATGGCGGTTGTTGTGTGTGTGTCTGAGCAACGCTCACAACAACGAGCAGAGCGCCGGGTGGCTAAAGCACAGCAAGTTGGCACAGTAGGGGGCACAGGTGGTGCATCAGCCACTCATCTCAGTCAGTCGACCCGTGGCACCTGCTGGGTCTGCCCCGTGACCTCCTGCCAGCGGGTGTTCGACACTTCACGTGGTAGCCTCAAGGTGCACATGGCCTGGCACAAGCGTCGTGGTGACGCCACACCCACTTTGTGGCGAATGGCGGTTGTTGTTGTTGTCTATGTGTGTGTGTTTGTCTAAAATGCAGCAAGTTGGCACAGTGGAGGGTACAGCTGGTGGTGCATCTACCGGTGGTTATCTCAGTCAGACAACCCATGGCACCTGCTGGGTCTGCCCCGTGACCTCGTGCACCTAGCCTGGCACAGTAAGGGGGTACAGCTGGTGGTGCATCTACCGGTGGTCATCTCAGTCAGACAACCCATGGCTCCTGCTGGGTCTGTCCCGAGACCTCGTGCACCTAGCCTGGCACAGTAAGGGGGTACAGCTGGTGGTGCATCTACCGGTGGTCATCTCAGTCAGACAACCCATGGCTCCTGCTGGGTCTGTCCCGAGACCTCGTGCACCTAGCCTGGCACAGTAAGGGGGTACAGCTGGTGGTGCATCTACCGGTGGTCATCTCAGTCAGACAACCCATGGCTCCTGCTGGGTCTGTCCCCAGATCTCTTCCTGACAGCAGAGCGCCTTCGACACTTCACGTGGAAGCCTCAAGGTGCACCTAGCCTGGCACAGGCGCCGTGGTGACGTCACCGCCACTTAGCGGCGAATTGTGGGTATTGGGGTGTCTGTGTTTGTGGGGAGCGGTGGTGCAGTGGTTAGCGCTACGCTGCGCTACGAACCTGGCGACCCGAGTTCGATTCCCGCTCACGGCCAAGGCCGGTGGCGATTATCCTGAACCGGTCCTGGGCCTCCCCAAGGTCGACTTAGCCTCAAATTAGTTCCCCTTTGCGGTGTGTAGTAGTAGATATCGCCACTGGGGGAGAGACAAAGGCGGCCGGGCGTGGTGCTGGCGACCCACCCCCTCGTGTGCCACAGCGCCGGTAGCCTTCATAGGTGCTGCTCGCTAACAGCACTTGCCCCTAGAGCCTGTTAGAGGCTACACGGGGGACCTTTGTGTATAGGTACTGCTGCTACTCGCTAACAGCACTTGCCCCTACACCCTGTTAGAGGCTCCACGGGGGATCTTTGTCTTTGTGCATTCATCTGGCTCTGTGAGCCCCCGCGACTCACACGGCCCTCACGGACATCGTGGTGACGATTCCGCAGAAGCGACCACGTGGCCATCACCATCATCACCACCACCACCACCAGGTATTAATGTACCGTAAGGCCCCCCCACCCAGCTGCTCCGCAGGAGCTCTTGGTCAGAAGCGACCACGTGGGCATCACAGGTGACAGCTGCTCAACCACGTGGTGGCTTTATCGTCACCACCATCATCACTACCATCGTCACCATCATCACCACCACCATCGTCACCATCATCGTCACCATCATCGTCACCATCATCGTCATCATCACCACCGTCACCATCATCACCACCATCGTCACCATCACCACCATCGTCACCATCACCACCACCATTGTCACCATCATCACCACCGTCACCATCATCACCACCATCGTCACCATCATCACCACCATCGTCACCATCACCACCATCGTCACCATCATCACCACCATCATCACCACCGTCACCATCGTCACCGTCATCATCACCATCGTCACCGTCATCATCACCATCATCACCGCCATCGTCACCATCATCATCACCATCACTATCATCATCCATCATCACCACCATCACCACCATCATCGTCGTCGTCACCATTACCACCATCACCATCGTCACCATCATCATCACCACCATCATCACCACCGTCACCATCATCATCATCACCATCGTCACCATTACCACCATCGTCACCATCATCACCACCATCATCACCATCGTCACCATCATTACCACCATCATCACCATCGTCACCATTACCACCATCGTCACCATTACCACCATCGTCACCATCATCACCACCATCATCACCATCACCATCGTCACCATTACCACCATCATCACCATCACCACCACGTGGAAATGTACAGCAGTCGCCACATACTCCGATGTCGCCTTCGAAACGTGGAGGGAACAAAATTTGGGAGAAAAATCCACGCGACCGGGGAGAGAGAGAGACACAAACTCAACATACAGCAGCAGCAGGCATCGTCAGGGTCGGGATCGAACCCACGACCTCCTGCGTACCAGGCGAGGTAGTCAACATCTCCTAGCCACCGTGACGATGATGATGATGAGAGAGAGACACAAACTCAACATACAGCAGCAGCAGGCGTCGTCAGGGTCGGGATTGAACCCACGACCTCCTGCGTACGAGGTGAGGTAGTTAACATCTCATAGACACCGTGATGATGAGAGATACACAAACTCAATATACAACAGCAGCAGGCATCGTCAGGGTCGAGATTGAACCCACGACCTCCTGCGTACGAGGTGAGGTAGTTAACATCTCATAGACACCGTGATGATGATGAGACACAAACTCAACATACAGCAGCAGCAGGCATCGTCAGGGTCGGGATTGAACCCACGACCTCCTGCGTACGAGGCAAGGTCGTGATCGCGCAGGCGAGGTCGTGATCGAGCAGCTTTCACTACTTCCCTTCCCCTGTTGAGTCGTTTATTTAAAAAAAAAACACAAACAATCAAACAGCGCAGCCCCACTTCGACAATGACGACGACGATGATTATGATGACGATGATTATGATGACGACGACGACGACGATGATTATGACGACGACGATTATGATGACGACGACGATTATGATGACGATGATTATGATGACGACGACGATGATTATGATGACGATGATTATGATGACGACGACGATGACGACGATGATTATGACGATGATTATGATGACGACGACGATGATTATGACGATGACGACGATGATTATGATGACGACGACGACCAGCGACGATGACGACGCCGCCGCACGATCCCCTTCTCCACTTCAACGGCGGCGGAGGGGGCGGTCGCCCCCAGGGCATTGTGGGAGGAGGGGGAGGAGGAGGGGGAGGTGGAGGAGGGGAAGGAGGGGGAGGAGGGGGAGGAGGGGGAGGAGGGGAAGGAGGGGGAGGAGTGGAGGAGGAGGGGGAGGAGGGGGAGGAGGAGGGGGAGGGGGGGGAGGAGGGGGAGGAGGAGGGGGAGGAGGGGAAGGAGGAGGGGGAGGAGTGGGAAGGAGGGGGAGGAGGAGGGGGAGGAGGGGAAAGAGGGGGAGGAGTGGAGGAGGAGGGGGAGGAGGAGGGGGAGGAGGAGGGGGAGGAGGAGGGGGAGGAGGGGGAGGAGGAGGGGAGGGAGGAGGAGGGGGAGGAGGAGGAGGAGGGGGAGGAGTCACCCCACTGGATTTCCCATGAGCCTCTCCTGCCGGAACTCCAGGAGCCTCCTGAGCCACCGCTGCTCCGCCTCCTCCTTGTCCATGAACAACTGGGGGGGAGGGGGGGCGAGATGGGGGGCGAGGTGGGGGGGGGGCGAGGTGGGGAGGGGGGAGAGGTGGGGGGCAGCGAGATGGGGGGCGAGGTGGGGGGGGGGGGCGAGGTGGGGGGGGGCGAGGTGGGGGGGGGCGAGGTGGGGGCGAAAGGGAAAAAAATCACGAACAAACATATAGAGAATTAAACTACACACATATAGAGAATTAAACTACACACATATATATAGAATTAAACTACACACATATAGATAGAATTAAACTACACACATATAGATAGAATTAAACTACACACATATAGAGAATTAAACTACACACATATAGAGAATTAAACTACACACACATAGAGAATTAAACTACACACATATAGAGAATTAAACTACACACACATAGAGAATTAAACTACACACATATAGAGAATTAAACTACACACATATATATAGAATTAAACTACACACATATAGATAGAATTAAACTACACACATATAGAGAATTAAACTACACACATATAGAGAATTAAACTACACACACATAGAGAATTAAACTACACACATATAGAGAATTAAACTACACACATATAGAGAATTAAACTACACACATATAGAGAATTAAACTACACACATATATAGAATTAAACTACACACATATAGAGAATTAAACTACACACATATAGAGAATTAAACTACACACATATATATAGAATTAAACTACACACATATAGATAGAATTAAACTACACACATATAGAGAATTAAACTACACACATATAGAGAATTAAACTACACACATATAGAGAATTAAACTACACACACATAGAGAATTAAACTACACACATATAGAGAATTAAACTACACACATATATATAGAATTAAACTACACACATATAGATAGAATTAAACTACACACATATAGAGAATTAAACTATACACATATAGAGAATTAAACTACACACACATAGAGAATTAAACTACACACATATAGAGAATTAAACTACACACATATAGAGAATTAAACTACACACATATAGAGAATTAAACTACACACATATATATAGAATTAAACTACACACATATAGAGAATTAAACTACACACATATAGAGAATTAAACTACACACATATAGAGACTTAAACTACACACATATATAGAGAATTAAACTACACACATATAGAGAATTAAACTACACACATATATAGAATTAAACTACACACATATAGAGAATTAAACTACACACATATAGAGAATTAAACTACACACATATAGAGAATTAAACTACACACATATATAGAGAATTAAACTACACACATATAGAGAATTAAACTACACACATATATAGAATTAAACTACACACATATAGAGAATTAAACTACACACATATATAGAATTAAACTACACATAGAGAATTAAACTACACATAGAGAATTAAACTACACACAAATAGAGAATTAAACTACACACATATATATAGAATTAAACTACACACATAGAGAATTAAACTACACACATATAGAGAATTAAACTACACACATATAGAGAATTAAACTACACACATATAGAGAATTAAACTACACACATATAGAGAATTAAACTACACACATAGAGAATTAAACTACACACATATAGAGAATTAAACTACACACATATAGAGAATTAAACTACACACATATAGAGAATTAAGCTACACACATATAGAGAATTAAACTACACACATATAGAGAATTAAACTACACACATATATATAGAATTAAACTACACACATATAGAGAATTAAACTACACACATATATATAGAATTAAACTACACACATATATAGAGAATTAAACTACACACAAATAGAGAATTAAACTACACACATATATATAGAATTATACACGCATATAGAGAATTAAACTACACACATATAGAGAATTAAACTACACACATATATATAGAATTAAACTACACACATATAGAGAATTAAACTACACACATATAGAGAATTAAACTACACACATATAGAGAATTAAACTACACACACATATAGTGAATTAAACTACACACATATATAGAATTAAACTACACACATATAGAGAATTCAACTACACACATATAGAGAATTAAACTACACACACATATAGAGAATTAAACTACACACACACATAGAGAATTAAACTACACACACATAGAGAATTAAACTACACACATATATAGAGAATTAATCTACACACATATATATAGAATTAAACTACACACATATAGAGAATTAAACTACACACATATAGAGAATTAAACTACACACATATAGAGAATTAAACTACACACACATATAGAGAATTAAACTACACACATATAGAGAATTAAACTACACACATATAGAGAATTAAACTACACACATATAGAGAATAAATCTACACACATATAGAGAATTAAACTACACACATATATAGAATTAAATTACACACATATAGAGAATTAAACTACACACTTTGTTCATCTCACCAGGTGCAAGAGAAGCGACCACCATCGCGAGTGGTAGCTGCTCAACCAAGTTGGCCGCTTCATAATCTCCATCATCATGGCGTGGAACTTTATAGCAGGAGACAAACACTGTGAATAATCTACCCCAGGGGTGGGCAATTTTTCTGACTAGCTGGCCACAATGGGTTCTAAAATTTGACAGAAGGGCCGGGCCAGGAAGCAGATGGACGGAGTGTTTGTGTGAACTAATAATAAATGACGTGTCAAAAAACATTCACGTGAAAGGATTTGGCCTTAAACAGGTAAGCAAAGCTTTTTTGTTTTGCAAGGCAATTTAACGAATTGCACGAACGTGAACGACAACATAAAAAACACGTCGTATCGCGACTCATCAAACATCACGAAAACATCCGAGGCCTGAGCCCCAAACCAATTAATCACCGCACTCCCGGTCAAAGTGCGCCATCTAATGGGGGAAATGGCGGCATTACAGGAGAGAGGTAAAATTTAATTTAATAATAATAATAATATTTGGATAAGTTCGGCGGGCCGGATGAAAGAGCCCAACGGGCGTCTGCCCTAGACGCGCGTTTCTCGATGGGGACACGAGCAGGGAAATAATAAAAATCACGACGACGACGACGAATTCCTCTTAAGTGAGGCCGTGTCGACCTCCGTCGGTGCCGCCACTCGCTAACAGCGCTTGCCCCAACAGTCCGTTCAAGGCTACACGGGGGGGGGAACCTTTGTCTTTGCGTTGTGTGTGCGAGTGCGGGGAGTGGTGGCGCAGCGGTTGGCGCTGCGCTACGGACCTGGAGGCCCGCGGGCGACGATTGCCTGAATTGGTCCAGCGCCTCCCACCTAGGTCGACTCGGCCTCAAATGAGTACCTGGTAGCGGTGTGTAGTGAACATCGCCACCGGGGAGACTAAGGCGGCCGGGCGTGGTGCTGGCCATCCCACCGCCTCGTGTGCCTTTATTAGCTGCTGCTGCTACTCGCTAACAGCACTTGCGCCAAAAGTCTGTTAAAGCTACACGGGGGATCTTTGTCTTTGTGTGCATGTGTGTGTGTGCCTGTGTGTGTGCCAGTGTGTGTGCCTGTGTGTGTGTGCCAGTGTGTGTGCCTGTGTGTGTGCCTGTGTGTGTGCCTGTGTGTGTGCCTGTGTGTGTGCCTGTGTGTGTCTGTGTGTGTCTGTGTGTGCCTGTGTGTACGTGTGCCTGTGTGTACGTGTGTGTACGTGTGTGTACGTGTGTGTAGTCCGGCAAAAAAACCCGCTACCTCCTCGCGGTGCCGGACGGGCAACTCTGTCGTGGACAGTGCTGTGGGGGGAGGGCCAATTCCGATTGGCTCCCCCCCCTCATGGCGTCTGTGACCACCACAGGGGCTAAACGGGGGGCTCTGGACAGGTGCGAGGGGCTGGTAACCCCTCCACCTTCAATTAATTACCACTAAACTAAGATTGAAAATTTTAACTAATAAGCTTGTGCCGGAGGCCCCGGGGGGACAGGCGTCTATGACGTCTCCTGGCCAAACCCCAATTGGCGGAGCCAGGAGATTGAATCTCTACCCTCGGGGCTCCTCCAGAAACAACGAAAAGCCACTTCGTGTGGCCACGTGGAATGTTCAAACGCTCACTGCGGAGGAGAGGCTGCCACTCCTCTGTCGGGAGCTGGACCGGTACCGCCTGGATCTCTGTGGCATTCAGGAGGTCCGGTGGACCGGTTCTGGCTCCTGCCACTATGAGGGGTGGACAGTCCTCTACTCAGGGCAGCAGACTGCCAAACAACAGGGTGTGGCTCTTCTTTTGAACAAAAGAATGAAGGGGGCGTGGGAGCGTGGCGGTGAGGTGTGGGAAGTTGTAAGCCCCAGGCTACTTTGGGCTCACCTTCCCATCAACCGGAGGCGAGGAGTGGTGGTCGTGGTTCCTTATGCCCCCACCGAAGACGAACATCCGTGGAGGAATGCAGGCAAAGCCGATGAGTCAGATGCCTTCAATGACCTCCCGTCACAGGTGCTGGCTAAAGTGGCCCCTCGGGATAGAGTCATCTTGTTGGGTGACTTCAATGCCCGAGTTGTTCATGATGCTGGCACCTGGTCTGGAGTGATTGGAGGGCATGGGCCAGATCAGCTCAATAACAACGGTAGGAGGCTGCTAGATTTTTGTGCAGCCCATGGGCTTGTAATTACCAACATGCTGTTCCGGCATCGGCGCATCGACACAACATCATGGATGCATGCCGGGTCCAAGCAAGAACATCTGCAGGACTACATAGTGACGGACCAGCAGATGCGAGCCCATGTCCTTGACACCAGGACCTACCGTGGAGCTAATCTGTCCTCTGACGATCGACTAGTCATCTGTAAGATGCGCCTGCCATTCTTCCACTCCGGTGGTGGGTGTACACCCAGGACCCCATTCCAACCTAAAGTGGCCTGGTCTCAGTTATCTGATGAAAGTTGCAAGCGAGAAATTCATCATCGCCTGCGGCTGGGGTTGGCATCGTCCCCCACTCCTCCTGATGTCGAGGGAAAATGGGCGAGGTTTAGGACTGTGACTCATGCAGCTGCATTGGCTGCTTTGGGTATGCGGTCCAGACCTCCCCAGAGACCCTGGCTGACAGAGGTGTTCAGGATAGTTGAGAAAAAGCGACAGGCCCACTGTCATAGGCTACAGAAGCCCACGTCAGAATGAGGAGGCTTACCGCAGCCTTCGCTCGGAGGTTCTGAGAGCCGTGAGGCGCTGCAAGGATGGGTGGTGGTCGCGGGTTGCCGAGGAGATGGAGTCTGCCTCAGTGGCCCGCGATCACAAATCTCTATTTAACTCCATCAAAAAAGTAACCTGCAGCGCCACACCTATTACCATAATTAGGGGAAAAACGGTGATCCAACCTCTGACCCCCAGGAACAGGTTTGCAGATTTGCTGAGCATTTCTGTGAGGTCGTGGGGTAGGGGAAATCCCTCAGCCTGGAAAACATCGTGGCACAAAGTGGGGATGACCCTGCTGAGGCTGCAGTGCCTCAAATATTGGAAGGTGCTGAGGTGCCATCTGTTGAGGAAGTACTAAAGGCTATCCAGACACTGAGACCAGGAAAGGCAGCGGGCAGAGATGATCTCCCAAGCAAAATGCAAAGGGAGGGTGGTGCTTGTGCACAGACTGCCCTATATGACATCATAACAACAGTCTGGACCACTGGACAGGTACCGCAGAATTGGAAGGATGCCCTGGTGGTCCCCCTCTTTAAGAAGGGGGACCACACAAACTGTTACAACTACAGGGGCATCTCACTCCTCAGTGTACCGGGAAAGGTCCTGGCAAGGATTATTCAACATCACCTTGCCAGGCACGCTGAGGAGAGGCTTGCGGAGCCCCAATGCGGTTTCAGGAAAGGGCGGTCCTGCACAGATGCCAAATTTTCTGTCTGTCTGCTACAGCAGAGGTGTAGGAAATTCCAGCAAGACCTACATCTCTGCTTTATTGACCTGGTCAAGGCCTATGATACCATCAGTAGGCCTGGGCTCTGGGTTGTTCTTCGTGCTTTTGGAGTACCTGACCCTCTGCTCACGATCATTAAGGACCTTCATGATGGTGAGCGGGCCCGGGTAAAACTACGTGGCGGGGAGTAAGAGCCATTCCCTGTACACCTTGGGGTGCGACAGGGATGTCCTCTGGCTCCCACATTATTTAACATCTATTTTGACCACGTAGTTCGTGAAGCCTTCAATAGCTGTACCGGGGGAATCTCCATATGGTACAGATATAATGGGAGGCTGATCAATGCCCGGGTGCGGTCTAGGGATGGCTCCCTATTGCTCAACCACGTTATGTATGCCGATGATTTGGTAATAGCTACTCATTCAGAGGAGGAGTTGGAGATGCTGTTGCTGAGACTGGAGCGTGCCACTAAGAGATGGGGCTTTACCATCAGCCCCACCAAAACTAAGCACCTGCCTGGGTATTTTGTACCATCGGACACTCCACCCCCACAACTCCCAATCGGTGATGGGGCAGTTGTGGAGTGAGTGGAGAGTTTCCCATACCTGGGCAGCGTGCTTATGACCGGCTCCAGTTTAACAGCAGAGGTCTCACTCCGAATCAGTCGAGCGGCAATATCTTTTCGTCGGTTGCGTAACGCTGTGTGGAAGCTACCTGGTCTGTCGCTCCGCCCTAAGCTTCAGGTCTTCTCGGCCACGGTCATTCCCTCCCTTCTCTACGCTTGCGAAACGTGGACCCACCTAATGGAACATCTTCGCCGGTTAGAAACATTTAGGCTAGCCTGCCTACGATACATCCTGGGTTTAACCAGGCTGGATTGTGTGAGGAGCTCACAAATCCTTGAAAGATCTGGACAAAGTCCCATCGGTGACCTCCTCCGTTAGGCAAGGATGCGTTGGCTGGGTCATGTAGCCCGCATGCCCAGCCACCGCATGCCGAAACAGCTTTTGTTCGGCCGGATCGAGGGGGCTAAACGGGCGTGGCACGGGCTAGAGAAGAGATGGAGTGACGTGGTACAGGAGGACGTGGAGCTGAGTGGACTTGCCGATGACTGGTACCAGCGGTGTCAAGATCGTCCTCTGTGGAGGAGGCTCGTGAAGGAAGCTGCTACTGGGCAGATGGAGGCAGTCGCCCTCCAACAACAACGGAGGGTAGAGGAGCGATGCTCACAACAACGAGCGGAGCGCCGGGTGGCTAAAGCACAGCAGGTTGGCACAGTAGGGGGCACAGGTGGTGCATCAGCCAGTCATCTCAGTCAGTCGATTAGTGGCGCCTGGGTCTGCCCCTTGACCTCCTGCCAACGGGCGTTCGACACTTCACGTGGCCTCAAGGTGCACATGGCCTGGCACAAGCGTCGTGGTGATGTCACTGCCACTTAGTGGCGAATGGCTGTTGTTGTGTGTGTGCCTGTACCTGTGTGTCTGTGTGCCTGTGTGTCTGTGTGCCTGTGTGTGTCTGTGTGCCTGTGTGTGCCTGTGTGTGTCTGTGTGTGTGTGCCTGTGTGTCTGTGTCTGTGTCCATGTGTGTGTCCATGTGTGTGTGTGTGTCTGTGTGTGTCTGGTGTGTCTGTGTGTGTCCATGCATGTGTACATGTGTGTGTGTGTGTCTGTGTGTGTCTGTGCCTGTGTGTGTGCCTGTGTCTGTGTCCATGTGTGTGTCCGTGTGTGTGTGTGTGTCTGTGTGTGTCTGGTGTGTCTGTGTGTGTCCATGCATGTGTACATGCGTGTGTGTGTGTCTGTGTGTGTCTGTGCCTGTGTGTGTGTCTGTGTGCCTGTGTGTGTCTGTGTGTGTGTGCCTGTGTGTGTCCGTGCGTGCGCGTTCACAACTCTCCGCGCCTTTCTTACACTTGCATCTGCGAGTGAGTCTGGGTCTCTGTACTGGATGCGCTTTGGCACTGCTGCTGCTGCTGCTGCTGCCGCCGCTGCCGCTGCTGCCGCTGTCGTTGCCGCTGTCGTTGCCGCTGTCGTTGCCGCCGCTGCCGCCGCCGCCGCCACTTCACCCGAACCCTGGGCAGCTCCGCCTGCCACTGCTTCTCCCCCAGCCCGAGTCTCCTGGCTCACGGACGACGGGGCCTGCAGCTCGCCGTGAGAGAAGCGTGAAGCGTGTGTGTGTGTGTGTCTGTGTGTGTGTGTGTCTGTGTATCTGTGTGTGTGTGCCTGTGTGTGTGTGTGTGTGCCTGTGGGTGTGTGTCTGTGTATCTGTGTGTGTGTGCCTGTGTGTGTGTGTGTCTGTGTGTGTGTGTGTCTGTGTATCTGTGTGTGTGTGCCTGTGTGTGTGTGTGTCTGTGTGTGTGTGTGTCTGTGTATCTGTGTGTGTGTGCCTGTGTGTGTGTGTGTGTGCCTGTGGGTGTGTGTCTGTGTATCTGTGTGTGTGTGCCTGTGTGTGTGTGTGTGTGCCTGTGGGTGTGTGTCTGTGTATCTGTGTGTGTGTGCCTGTGTGTGTGTGTGCCTGTGGGTGTGTGTCTGTGTATCTGTGTGTGTATGTGTCTGTGTGTGTGTGTCTGTGTGTGTGTGTCTCTGTGTGTGTCTGTGTGTCTGTGTGTGTATGTGTGTGTATGTGTGTGTATGTGTGTCTGTATGCGTGTGTGTGTGTCTGTGTGTGTCTGTGTGTGTATGTGTGTGTATGTGTGTGTGTGTCTGTGTGTGTGTGTGTCCGGCAAAACAACCCCCTACCTCCTCGCGGTGCCGGACGGGCAACTCTGTCGTGGACAGCGCTGTGGGGGGAGATCCAATTTTGATTGGCTCCTCCCCTCATGGTATATGTGTCCACCACAGGGGCTAAACGGGGGCTCTGGACGGGTGCGAGGGGCTGGTAACCCCTCCACCTTCAATTAATTACCACGAAACCACGAATTAAACTGAAATATGTAACAACTAAGCTTGTGCCGGAGGCCCCGGGGGGCCAGGCGTCTATGACGTCTCCTGGCCAAACCCCAATTGGCGGAGCCAGGAGATTGAATACCTACCCTCGGGGCTACTCCAGAAACAACGAAAAGCCACTACGGGTGGCCACGTGGAATGTTCGAACGCTCACTGCAGAGGAGAGGCTGCCACTCCTCTGTCAGGAGCTGGACCGGTATCGCCTGGATCTATGCGGCATTCAGGAGGTCCGGTGGACCGGCTCTGGCTCCTGCCACCATGAGGGGTGGACAGTCCTCTACTCGGGGCAGCAGACTGCCAAACAACAGGGTGTGGGTCTTCTTTTGAACAAAAGAATGAAGGGGGCGTGGGAGCGTGGCGGTGAGGTGTGGGAAGCTGTAAGCCCCAGGCTACTTTGGGCTCGCCTTCCCAACAACCGGAGGCGAGGAATGGTGGTCGTGGTTACTTATGCCCCCACCGAAGATGAACATCCGTGGAGGGATGCAGGCAAAGCCGATGAGTCAGATGCCTTCTATGACCTCCTGTCACAGGTGCTGGCTAAAGTGGCCCCTCGGGATAGAGTCATCATGTTGGGTGACTTCAATGCCCGAGTTGGTCATGATACTGGCACCTGGTCTGGAGTGATTGGAGGGCATGGGCCAGATCAGCTCAATAACAACGGTAGGAGGCTGCTAGATTTTTGTGCAGCCCATGGGCTTGTAATTACCAACACGCTGTTCCGGCATCGGCGCATCCACACAACATCATGGATGCATGCCGGGTCCAAGCAAGGACATCTGCTGGACTACATAGTGACGGACCAGCGAATGCGAGCCCATGTCCTTGACACCAGGACCTACCGTGGAGCTGATCTGCCCTCTGACCATCGACTAGTCATCTGTAAGATGCGCCTGCCATTCTTCCACTCCGGTGGTGGGTGTACACCCAGGACCCCATTCCAACCTAAAGTGGCCTGGTCTCAGTTATCTGATGAAAGTTGCAAGCGAGAATTTCATCATCGCTTGCCGCTGGGATTGGCATCGTCCCCGACTCCTCCTGATGTCGAGGGTAAATGGGCGAGGTTTAGGACTGTGACTCATGCAGCTGCTATGGCTGCTTTGGGTACGCGGTCCAGACCTCCCCAGACACCCTGGCTGACAGAGGAGTTGTTCAGGATGGTTGAGAAAAAGCGACAGGCCCACTGTCATCGGCTAAAGAATCCCACGTCAGAGAATGAGGAGGCTTACCGCAGCCTTCGCTCGGAGATTCGGAGAGCCGTGAGGCGCTGCAAGGATGGGTGGTGGTCGCGGGTTGCTGAGGAGATGGAGTCTGCCTCAGTGGCCCGTGATCACAAATCTCTATTTAACTCCATCAAAAAAGTAACCTGCAGCGCCACACCTATTACCATCATTAGGGGAAAAAACGGTGATCCAATTTCCGACCCCCAGGAACAGGTTCGCAGATTTGCTGAGCATTTCTGTGAGGTCCTGGAGGAGGGAAAATCCCTCAGCCAGGAAAACATCGTGGCACAAAGTGAGGATGACCCTGCTGAGGCTGCGGTGCCTCAAATATTGGATGAAGTCACCCCCTGTGAGTGGCTGGCTGAGGTGCCATCTGCTGAGGAAGTATTGAAGGCGATCCGGAGTCTGAGACCAGGAAAGGCAGCGGGCAGAGATGATCTCCCAAGCGAAATGCTGAGGGAGGGTGGCGTTTGTGCACAGACTGCCCTATATGACATCATAACAACAGTCTGGACCACTGGACGGGTTCCGCAGGATTGGAAGGATGCCCTGGTGGTCCCCCTTTTTAAGAAGGGGGACTGCACAGACTGTAACAACTACAGGGGCATCTCACTCCTCAGTGTGCTGGGAAAGGTCCTGGCAAGGATTATTCAGCATCGCCTTGCCAGGCACGCTGAGGAGAGGCTTGCGGAGCCCCAATGCGGTTTCAGAAAAGGGCGGTCCTGCACGGATGCCATATTTTCTGTCCGTCTGCTACAGCAGAGGTGTAGGGAATTCCAACAAGACCTACATCTCTGCTTTATTGACCTGGTCAAGGCCTATGATACCATCAGTAGGCCTGGGCTCTGGGTCGTTCTTCGTGCTTTTGGAGTACCTGACCCTCTGCTCACGATCATTAAGGACCTTCATGATGGTGAGCGGGCCCGGGTAAAACTACGTGGCCGGGAGTCAGAGCCATTCCCTGTACACCTTGGGGTGCGACAGGGATGTCCTCTGGCTCCCACATTATTTAACATCTATTTTGACCACGTAGTTCGTGAAGCCTTCAATAGCTGTACCGGGGGAATCTCCATATGGTACAGATATAATGGGAGGCTAATCGATGCCCGGGTGCGGTCAAGGGATGGCTCCCTATTGCTCAACCACGTTATGTATGCTGATGATTTGGTAATAGCTGCTCAGTCAGAGGAGGAGTTGGAGACGCTGCTGCTGAGACTGGAGCGTGCCACTAAGAGGTGGGGCCTTACCATCAGCCCCACCAAAACTAAGCACCTGCCTGGGTATTTTGTACCATCGGACGCTCCACCCCCACAACTCCCAATCGGTGATGGGGCAGTTGTGGAGAGAGTGGAGCGTTTCCCATACCTGGGCAGTGTGCTTATGACTGGCTCCAGTTTAACAGCAGAGGTCTCACTCCGAATCAGTCGAGCGGCAATATCTTTTCATCGGTTGCGTAACGCTGTGTGGAAGCTACCTGGTCTGTCGCTCCGCACTAAGCTTCAGGTCTTCTCGGCCACGGTCATTCCCTCCCTTCTCTACGCTTGCGAAACGTGGACCCCCCTAATGGAACATCTTCGCCGGTTAGAAACATTTAGGCTGGCCTGCCTACGATCCATCCTGGGTTTAACCAGACTGGATTGTGTGAGGAGCTCACAAATCCTTGAAAGATCTGGGCAGGGTCCCATCGGTGAGCTCCTCCGGCAGGCAAGGCTGCGATGGCTGGGTCATGTAGCCCGCATGCCCAGCCACCGCATGCCGAAACAGCTTTTGTTTGGCCGGATTGAGGGGGCTAAGCGGGCGCGGCACGGGCTAGAGAAGAGATGGAGTGACGTGGTACAGGAGGACGTGGAGCTGAGTGGACTTGCCGATGACTGGTACCAGCGGTGTCAAGATCGGCCTCTGTGGAGGAGGCTCGTGAAGGACGCTGCTACTGGGCAGCTGGAGGCAGTCGCCCTCCAACAACAACGGAGGGCGGAGGATCGACGCTCAGAACAACGAGCGGAGCGCCGGGTGGCTAAAGCACAGCAGGTTGGCACAGTAGGGGGCACAGGTGGTGCATCAGCCAGTCATCTCAGTCAGTCGACCCGTGGCACCTGGGTCTGCCCCGTGACCTCCTGCCAGCGGGCGTTCGACACTTCACGTGACCTCAAGGTGCACATGGCCTGGCACAAGCGTCGTGGTGACGTCACCGCCACTTAGTGGCGAATGGCGGTTGTTGTTGTGGTGTGTGTGTCTGTGTGTGTCTGTGTGTGTGTCTGTGTGTGTCTGTGTGTGTGTGTGTGTATGTGTGTGTATGTGTGTCTGTGTGTGTGTGTGTCTGTGTGTGTGTGTGTCTGTGTGTGTCTGTGTGTGTGGTGTCTCACGGGGGTGGAGCGTGAGGAGAGGAAGGCACAGGGCTGGAAGGTGTCCGACTCGATGGCGGCGATGGCGAGGGCCCTGGCCGCTCGCTCCTCCACGCCGCCCACGGAGGCCGCCAGGGCCGCTGCACCCACGGTGGGGGGGAGAGGGGGAGGGGAGGGGAGAGGGGGAGGGGAGGGGCGGGTGGGGGGGGTGGTTAAGGTGGAGGTGGTAGTGGATGTGGTTAAGGTGGTCGTGGTGGTGGTGGATGTGGTTAAGGTGGTGGTGGATGTGGTTAAGGTGGTGGTGGTAGATGTGGTTAAGGTGGTGGATGTGGTTAAGGTGGTGGATGTGGTTATTGTGGTGGATGTGGTTAAGGTGGTGGATGTGGTTAAGGTGGTGGTGGTAGATGTGGTTAAGGTGGTGGATGTGGTTAAGGTGGTGGATGTGGTTAAGGTGGTGGATGTGGCTAAGGTGGTGGATGTGGTTAAGGTGGTGGATGTGGTTAAGGTGGTGGTGGTGGATGTGGTTAAGGTGGTGGATGTGGTTAAGGTGGTGGATGTGGTTAAGGTGGTGGTGGATGTGGTTAAAGTGGTCGTGGTGGATGTGGTTAAGGTGACTCAAAAATGTAATAAGCTTGTGCCAGAGGCCCCGGGGGGACAGGCGTCTATGACGTCTCCTGGGCAAACCCATTTGGCGGAGCCAGGAGACTGAATCTCTACCCTCGGGGCTCCTCCAGAAACAACAAAAAACCACTTCGTGTGGCCACGTGGAATGTTCGAACGCTCACTGCGGAGGAGAGGCTGCCACTCCTCTGTCGAGAGCTGGACCGGTACCGCCTGGATCTCTTTGGTATTCAGGAGGTCCGGTGGACCGGCTCTGGCTCCTGCCATTATGAGGGGTGGACAGTCCTCTACTTGGGGCAGGAGACTACTAAATAACAGGGAGTGGCTCTTCGGAACAAAATAATAAAGGGGGCTTGGGAGCGTGGCGGTGAGGTGTGGGGAAGCTGTAAGCCCCAGGCTACTTTGGGCTCGCCTTCCCATCAATCGGAGGTGAGGAGTGGTGGTCGTGGTTACTTATGCCCCCACCGAATACGAACATCCGTGGAGGGATGCAGGCAAAGCCGATGAGTCAGATGCCTTCTATGACCTCCTGTCACAGGTGCTGGCTAAAGTGGCCCCTCGGGATAGAGTCATCTTGTTGGGTGACTTCAATGCCCGAGTTGGTCATGATGCTGGCACCTGGTCTGGAGTGATTGGAAGACATGGGCCAGATCAGCTCAATAACTCTGCTGTAGGAGGGAGGGAGATGGAACAGATGTGGATTAGTCACACACTCTGCTATAGGAGGGAGTGAGATGGATCAGCTCAATCAAAAGATAAGGAGGCTGCTAGATTCTTATGCAGCCCATGGGCTTGTAATTACCAACACATTAGTCCGGCATCGGCGCATCCACACAACATCATGGATGCATGGCGGGTCCAAACAAGAACATCTGCTGGACTACATAGTGATGGAACAGCAGATGCGGGCCCATGTCCTTGACACCAGGACCTACCGTGGAGCTGATCTGCCCACTGACCATCGACTTGTCATCTGTAAGATGCGCCTGCCATTCTTCCACTCAGGTGGTGGGTGTACACGCAGGACGACATTCAAACCCTTGGTGGCCTGGTCTCAGTTATCTGATGAAAGTTGCAAGCAAGTATTTAATTATCGCTTGTGGCTGGGGTTGGCATTGTCCCCCACTCCTCCTGATGTCGAGGGGAAATGGGCGAGATTTATGACTGTGGCTTATGCAGCTGCAATGGCTGCTTTGGGTACACAGTCCAGACCGCCCCAGAGACCCTGGCTGACAGAGGAGGTGTTCAGGCTGGCTGAGAAAAAGCGACAGGCCCACTCTCATCATCTACAGCATCCCACGTCTCGAGAATGAGGAGGCTTACCGCAGCCTTCGCTCGGAGGTTCGGAGAGCCGTGAGGCGCTGCAAGGATGGATGGTGGTCGTGGGTTGCTGAGGAGATGGAGTCTGCCTCAATGGCCCGCGATCACAAATCGCTCTTTAATTCCATCAAAAAAGTAACCTGCAGCGCCACACCTATTACCATCATTAGGGGAAAGAACGGTGATCCAATCTCCGACCCCCAGGAACAGGTTTGCAGATTTGCTGAGCATTTCTGTGAGATCCTGGGGGAGGGGAAATCTCTCAGCCTGGAAAACAACGTGGGACAAAGTGGGGATGACCCTGCTGAGGCTGCGGTGCCTCAAATATGGGAATAAGTCACCCCCTGTGAGTGGCTGGCTAAGGTGCCATCAGTTGAGGAAGTACTGAAGGCCATCCGGAGTCTAGACCAGGAAAGGCACCGGGCAGAGATGATCTCCCAAGCGAATTGCCGAGGGAGGGTGGCGTTTGTGCACAGACTGCCTTATATGACATCATAACAGTCTTGGCCACTGGATGGGTTCCGCAGGATTGGAAGGATGCCCTGATGGTCCCCCTCTTTAAGAAGGGGGACCGCACAGACTGTAACAACTACAGGGGCATCTCACTCCTCAGTGTGCCGGGAAAGGTCCTGGCAAAGATTATTCAACATCGCCTTGCCAGGCACGCTGAGGAGAGGCTTGCGGAGCCCCAATGCAGTTTCAGGAAAGGGCGGTCCTGCACAGATGCCAACAAGACCTACATCTCTGCTTTATTGACCTGGTCAAGGCCTATGATACCATCAGTAGGCCTGGGCACTGGGTTGTTCTTCGTGCTTTCGGAGTCCCTGACCCTCTGCTCACAATCATTAAGGACCTTCATGATGGTGAGCGGGCCCGGGTAAAACTACGTGGCCAGGAGTCGGAGCCATTCCCTGTACACCTTGGGGTGCGACAGGGATGTCCTCTGGCTCCCACATTATTTAACAACTATTTTGACCAAGTAGTTCGTGAAGCCTTCAATAGCTGTACCGGAGGAAATTCCATCTGGTACAGATACAATCAGAGGTTGACCGGTGCCCAGGTGCGGTCAAGGCATGGCTCCCTATTGCCCATCGGTGAGCTCCTCTAGCAGGCAAGGCTGCGTTGGCTGGGCGATGTAGCCCACATGCCCAGCCACCGCATGCCGAAACAGCTTTTGTTCGGATGGATCGAGGGGGCTAAACGGGCGCGGCACGGGCTAGAGAAGAGATGGAGTGATGTGGTACAGGAGGACGTGGAGGCTGAGTGGACTTGCCGATGACCGGTACCAGCGGTGTCAAGATCGTCCTCTGTGGAGGAGGCTCGTGAAGGACGCTACTGGGCAGTTGGAGGTAGTCGCCCTCCAACAACAACGGAGGGCGGAGGAGCGACGCTCACAACGAGCGGAGCGCCGGGTAGCTAAAGCACAGCAGGTTGGCACAGTAGGGGGCACAGGTGGTGCATCAGCCAGTCATCTCAGTCAGTCGACCCGTGGCACCTGCTGGGTCTGCCCCGTGACCTCCTGCCAGCGGGCGTTCGACACTTCACGTGGCCTCAAGGTGCACATGGCCTGGCACAAGCGTCGTGGTGACGTCACCGCCACTTAGTGGCGAATGGCGGTTGTTGTTGGTGGTTGGCGGTTGCCGTGGCGGTTGCCGTGGCGGTTGCCGTGGCGATCTCACCCTCCTGCCTCCTCCTCTCCTCCTCCTTCCCGCGCTGCTCCCGCTCCACCTCCTTGGCCCTCAGCGTCTCGTCGGCCCGCGCTGGGAAGATGACAACGCCGGTGAGACACAGGCAGACACAGGCAGACACAGGCAGACAGTGCCAGTGAGACACAGGCAGACACAGGCAGACACAGGCAGACAGTGCCAGTGAGAGACAGGCAGACACAGGCAGACAGTGCCAGTGAGACACAGGCAGACACAGGCAGACAGTGCCAGTGAGACACAGGCAGACACAGGCAGACACAGGCAGACAACGCCGGTGAGACACAGGCAGACACAGGCAGACACAGGCAGACAGCGTTAGTGAGACACAGGCAGACACAGGCAGACACAGGCAGACAGCGCCAGTGAGAGACAAGCAGACACATGCAGACACAGACGGACAACGCCAGTGAGACACAGGCAGACACAGGCAGACACAGACAGACAACGTCAGTGAGACACAGGCAGACACAGTGAGACACAGACAGATGTCAGTGAGACACAGGCAGACACAGTGAGACACAGGCAGACACAGTGAGACACAGGCAGACAACGTCAGTGAGACACAGGCAGACACAGTGAGACACAGGCAGACGTCAGTGAGACACAGACAGACAACGTCAGTGAGACACAGACAGACAACACCAGTGAGACACAGGCAGACAACGTCAGTGAGACACAGGCAGACACAGTGAGACACAGGCAGACAACGTCAGTGAGACACATACAGACGCCAGTGAGACACAGGCAGACGACAGTGAGACACAGACAGACAACGTCAGTGAGACACAGGCAGACACAGTGAGACACAGGCAGACACAGTGAGACACAGGCAGACGTCAGTGAGACACAGGCAGACACAGTGAGACACAGGCAGACGTCAGTGAGACACAGGCAGACACAGTGAGACACAGGCAGACGTCAGTGAGACACAGGCAGACAGCGTCAGTGAGACACAGGCAGACACAGGCAGACAACGTCAGTGAGACACAGGCAGACAACGCCAGTGAGACACAGACAGACGTCAGTGAGACACAGTGAGACACAGACAGACAACGTCAGTGAGACACAGACAGACAACGTCAGTGAGACACAGTGAGACACAGACAGACGTCAGTGAGACACAGACAGACGTCAGTGAGACACAGGTAGACAACGTCAGTGAGACACAGGCAGACAACGTCAGTGAGACACAGGCAGACGTCAGTGAGACACAGGCAGACAACGTCAGTGAGACACAGGCAGACGACAGTGAGACACAGGCAGACAGCGACAGTGAGACACAGGCAGACGTCAGTGAGACACAGGCAGACAACGCCAGTGAGACAGGCAGACGTCAGTCAGACACAGGCAGACACAGGCAGACGTCAGTGAGACACAGGCAGACAACGTCAGTTTGACACAGACAGACGTCAGTGAGACACAGGCAGACAGCGTCAGTGAGACACAGGCAGACACAGTGAGACACAGGCAGACACAGTGAGACACAGGCAGACACAGGCAGACACAGTGAGACACAGGCAGACACAGTGAGACACAGGCAGACAGCGCAAACCGTCGAACAAAGACAGTCCCCCCCCCCAATCGCGCGGCGCTTTAAGATGCTGCTGCTTCTGTGGCCGTCTGGAACGCTCTCTTCCTGCCGACATTAGGAAGCCACTGGGAGCTCTGATGATACCACTTTTAAATCATCATCATCATCATCATCTGGACCAGGGCTGGGGAACCGTCCGTCCCGTGGGCCGTCTGAGGCCCGCGGAATCATTTGGGTCTCTGGACCCTGCCAAGGCAACCGCAGGCGGGGGCACTCGAAATTCAACAAATCTAGGAGAGCAAAAGCCTTGAAAAGCGGTCGCGAGTAGCAGCGACAACATCGTCAGTACCGGCTAACATCGTCACCGAGCTAATTAAAACGTTTGACCAAATATAAACGGGGCTAATTTTTAAGTTGGTCATTTTGTTTATGGCCCTCGAATGACGTTTTCTAAATATCCAAATGGCCCTTTGGCACAAAAAAGATTCCCCACCGCTGAATTCTCAACTATCCGGCCCCCTGTTGACACGGGGCCGGCCGGCTAAGAGTAGCGGTGATCGCGTTCAACAATGCCACTCCACGTACACAAAGACAAAGATCCCCCGTGTAGCCTTAACAGACTGTAGGGGCAAGTGCTGTTAGCGAGCACCTATGAAGGCCGGAACGGTACACGAGGGGGTGGGTGGCCAGCACCACGCCCGGCCGCCTTTGTCTCCCCAGTGGCGATGTTTACACACCGCACTAGGTACTCATTTGAGGCTGAGTCGACCTAGGGGAGGTCCGGGACCGGTTCAGATAATCGGCACTGGGTGTTGCCCGTGAGTGGGAATCGAACCCGGGTCGCCAGGTTCATAGCGCAGCGTAGCGCTAACCGCTACACTACGTACAGAACACACACACGCATACACACAACATACACACACGCATACACACACAACATACACGCAACATACACGCAACATACACGCAACATACACACAACATACACACACGCATACAGGCAACATACACGCAACATACACACAACATACACACATGCATACACACACACATGCACACAACATACACACACAACATACACAAAACATACACACACGCATACACACGCATACACAACACACACACACAACATACACACGCAAAACACACACACAACATACACACACAACATACACAAAACATACACACACGCATACACACACGCATACACACAACATACACACAACATACACACAACATACACACGCAACACACACACACAACATACACACACAACATACACAAAACATACACACACGCATACACACACGCAACATACACACGCAACACACACGCAACACACGCACAACACACACACACAACAAACACACAACATACATAAGTGCAAAGACACACACAACATACACACACCATACACACACAACATACACACACAACAGACACAACACACACACACAACACACACACACACCATACACACACAACATACACACACAACAGACACAACACACACACAACACACACACAACATACATACGTGCAAAGGTACACACAACATACACACACAACAGACACACACAACATACACACAACATACAAACACAACACACACAACACACACACACAACACACACAACACACACACAACATACACACACAACACACACACACAACACACACACAACACACACAACACACACACAACACACACAACATACACACACAACACACACACAACATACACACACAACACAACACACAACATACACACAACATACACACACAACACACACAACACACACACACAACATACACACACAACATACACACACACACAACATACACACACAACACACACACACACAACACACACACAACACACACAACATACACACACAACACACACAACATACACACACAACACACACAACATACACACACACAACACACACAACACACACACACACACAACACACACAACACACACACACACAACACACACAACACACACAACATACACACACAACACAACACACACAACACAACACACACAACATACACACACAACACACACACAACACACACACAACACACACACAACACACACAACACACACAACACACACACACAATATACACACAACATACAAACACAACACACACAACACACACACAACATACACACACAACACACACACACAACATACACACAACATACAAACACAACACACACAACACACACACAACATACACACACAACACACACACAACATACACACACAACACACACAACATACACACACAACACACACAACACACACACAACACACACAACATACACACACAACACACACAAAACATACACACACAACACACACAAAACATACACACAACACACACACACAACACACACACACAACACACACAACACACAACATACATACGTGCAAAGGTACACACAACATACACACACAACAGACACACACAACATACACACAACATACAAACACAACACACACACACACAACATACACACACAACATACACACACAACACACACACACAACACACACACACAACACACACACAACACACACAACATACACACACAACACACACAACATACACACACAACACACACACAACATACACACACAACACAACACACAACATACACACAACATACACACACAACACACACACAACATACACACACAACACACACACAACACACACACAACATACACACACACACACAACACACACACACACGTGCAAAGATACACACCTGCTGCGTCTATCGCCAGCTGCATGCGTAACTTCACTTGCTCCGCTGGACTCTAAAAGACACAAAGACAAAGATCCCCTGCATAGCCTGCAACAGACTGTAGGTGCAAGTGCTGTTAGCGAGCAGCACCTATGAAGGCCGGCATGGCACACGAGGGGGTGGGTGGCCAGCACCACGCCCGGCCGCCTTTGTCTCCCCGGTGGCGATGTTTACTACACACACAGCACCAGGTACTCATTTGAGGCCGAGTCGACCTAGGGGAAGCTCAGGACGAGTTCCTAAAATCATCGCTAGCCGTGAGCAGGGAATGGAACTCGGCGGGTTCATAGCGCAGCGGAGCGCTAACCGCTGCACCACCACTCCCCACACACAGACACACACACACAGACACACACAGACACACACACAGACACACACACACAGACACACACACACACAGACACAACAACAACCGCCATTCGCCACTAAGTGGCGGTGACGTCACCACGACGCTTGTGCCAGGCTATGTGCACCCTGAGGCCACGTGAAGTGTCGAACGCCCGCTGGCAGGAGGTCACGGGGCAGACCCAGGTGCCACGGGTCGACTGACTGAGATGACTGGCTGATGCACCACCTGTGCCCCCTACTGTGCCAACCTGCTGTGCTTTAGCCACCCGGCGCTCCGCTCGCTGTTGTGAGCGTCGCTCCTCCGCCCTCCGTTGTTGTTGGAGGGCGACTGCCTCCAACTGCCCAGTAGCATCCTTCACAAGCCTCCTCCACAGAGGCCGATCTTGACACCGCTGGTACCAGTCATCGGCAAGTCCACTCAGCTCCACGTCCTCCTGTACCACATCACTCCATCTCTTCTCTAGCCCGTGCCGCGCCCGCTTAGCCCCCTCAATCCGGCCAAACAAAAGCTGTTTCGGCATGCGGTGGCTGGGCATGCGGGCTACATGACCCAGCCATCGCAGCCTTGCCTGCCGGAGGAGCTCACCGATGGGACGCTGCCCAGATCTTTCAAGGATTTGTGAGCTCCTCACACAATCCAGTCTGGTTAAACCCAGGATGGATCGTAGGCAGGTCAGCCTAAATGTTTCTAACCGGCGAAGATGTTCTATTAGGGGGGTCCACGTTTCGCAAGCGTAGAGAAGGGAGGGAATGACCGTGGCCGAGAAGACCTGAAGCTTAGTGCGGAGCGACAGACCAGGTAGCTTCCACACAGCGTTACGCAACCGATGAAAAGATATTGCCGCTCGACTGATTCGGAGTGAGACCTCTGCTGTTAAACTGGAGCCAGTCATAAGCACACTGCCCAGGTATGGGAAACTCTCCACTCTCTCCACAACTGCCCCATCACCGATTGGGAGTTGTGGGGGTGGAGTGTCCGATGGTACAAAATACCCAGGCAGGTGCTTAGTTTTGGTGGGGCTGATGGTAAGGCCCCACCTCTTAGTGGCACGCTCCAGTCTCAGCAGCAGCGTCTCCAACTCCTCCTCTGACTGAGCAGCTATTACCAAGTCATCAGCATACATAACGTGGTTGAGCAATAGGGAGCCATCCCTTGACCGCACCCGGGCATCGATTAGCCTCCCATTATATCTGTACCATATGGAGATTCCCCCGGTACAGCTATTGAAGGCTTCACGAACTACGTGGTCAAAATAGATGTTAAATAATGTGGGAGCCAGAGGACATCCCTGTCGCACCCCAAGGTGTACAGGGAATGGCTCTGACTCCCGGCCACGTAGTTTTACCCGGGCCCGCTCACCATCATGAAGGTCCTTAATGATCGTGAGCAGAGGGTCAGGTACTCCAAAAGCACGAAGAACGACCCAGAGCCCAGGCCTACTGATGGTATCATAGGCCTTGACCAGGTCAATAAAGCAGAGATGTAGGTCTTGTTGGAATTCCCTACACCTCTGCTGTAGCAGACGGACAGAAAATATGGCATCTGTGCAGGACCGCCCTATCCTGAAACCGCATTGGGGCTCCGCAAGCCTCTCCTCAGCGTGCCTGGCAAGGCGATGCTGAATAATCCTTGCCAGGACCTTTCCCGGCACACTGAGGAGTGAGATGCCCCTGTAGTTGTTACAGTCTGTGCGGTCCCCCTTCTTAAAAAGGGGGACCACCAGGGCATCCTTCCAATCCTGCGGAACCCGTCCAGTGGTCCAGACTGTTGTCATGATGTCATATAGGGCAGTCTGTACACAAACGCCACCCTCCCTTTGCATTTCGCTTGGGAGATCATCTCTGCCCGCTGCCTTTCCTGGTCTCAGACTCCGGATCGCCTTCAGTACTTCCTCAACAGATGGCACCTCAGCCAGTCACTCACAGGGGGTGACTTCTTCCAATATTTGAGGCACCGCAGCCTCAGCAGGGTCATCCTCACATTGTGCCACGATGTTTTCCTGGCTGTGGGATTTTCCCTCCCCCAGGACCTCACAGAAATGCTCAGCAAATCTGCAAACCTGTTCCTCGGGGTCGGAGATTGGATCACCGTTTTTTCCCCTAATGATGGTAATAGGTGTGGTGCTGCAGGTTACTTTTTTGATGGAGTTAAATAGAGATTTGTGATCACGGGCCACTGAGGCAGACTCCATCTCCTCAGCAACCCGCGACCACCACCCATCCTTGCAGCGCCTCACGGCTCTCCGAACCTCCGAGCGAAGGCTGCGGTAAGCCTCCTCATTCTCTGACGTGGGATTCTGTAGCCGATGGCAGTGGGCCTGTCGCTTTTTCTCAACCATCCTGAACACCTCCTCTTTCAGCCAGGGTCTCTGGGGAGGTTTGGACCATGTACCCAAAGCAGCCATTGCAGCTGCATGAGTGACAGTCCTAAACCTCGCCCATTTACCCTCGACATCAGGAGGAGTCGGGGACGATGCCAATCCCAGCCGCAAGCGATGATGAAATTCTCGCTTGCAACTTTCATCAGATAACTGAGACCAGGCCACTTTAGGTCGGAATGGGGTCCTGGGTGTACACCCACCACCGGAGTGGAAGAATGGCAGGCGCATCTTACAGATGACTAGTCGATGGTCAGAGGGCAGATCAGCTCCACGGTAGGTCCTGGTGTCAAGGACATGGGCTCGCATCCGCTGGTCCGTCACTATGTAGTCCAGCAGATGTTCTTGCTTGGACCCGGCATGCATCCATGATGTTGTGTGGATGTGCCGATGCCTGAACAGCGTGTTGGTAATTACAAGCCCATGGGCTGCACAAAAATCTAGCAGCCTCCTACCGTTGTAATTGAGCTGATCTGGCCCATGCCCTCCAATCACTCCAGACCAGGTGCCAGTAATCATGACCAACTCGGGCATTGAAGTCACCCAACATGATGACTCTATCCCGAGGGGCCACTTTAGCCAGCACCTGTGAAAGGAGGTCATAGAAGGCATCTGACTCATCGGCTTTGCCTGCATCCCTCCACAGATGTTCATCTTCGGTGGGGGCATAAGTAACCACGACCACCGTTCCTCGCCTCCGGTTGATGGGAAGGCGAGCCCAAAGTAGCCTGGGGCTTACAGCTTCCCACACCTCACCGCCACGCTCCCACGCCCCCTTCATTCTTTTGTTCAAAAGAAGAGCCACTCCCTGTTGTTTGGCAGTCTGCTGCCCCGAGTAGAGGACTGTCCACCCCTCGTGGTGGCAGGAGCCAGAGCCGGTCCACCGGACCTCCTGAATGCCGCATAGATCCAGGCGGTACCGGTCCAGCTCCCGACAGAGGAGTGGCAGCCTCTCCTCGGCAGTGAGCGTTCGAACATCCACGTGGCCACCCGTAGTGGCTTTTCGTTGTTTCTGGAGTAGCCCCGAGGGTAGGTATTCAATCTCCTGGCTCCGCCAATTGGGGTTTGGCCAGGAGACGTCATAGACGCCTGGCCCCCCGGGGCCTCCGGCACAAGCTTATTAGTTACATATTTCAGTTTAACTCGTGGTTTCGTGGTAATTAATTGAAGGTGGAGGGGTTACCAGCCCCTCGCACCCGTCCAGAGCCCCCATTTAGCCCCTGTGCTGGACACATATGCCATGAGGGGAGGAGCCAATCAAAATTGGATCTCCCCCCACAGCACTGTCCACGACAGAGTTGCCCGTCCGGCACCGCGAGGAGGTAGGGGGTTATTTTGCCCCACACACACACACAGACACACACACACAGAGACACACACACACAGAGACACACACAGACACACACAGAGACACACACAGAGACACACACAGAGACACACACAGAGACACACACACAGAGACACACACACACACACAGACAGACACACACACACACACAGACACACACACACAGACAGACACACACACACAGACACACACACACAGACACACACACACAGACAGACAGACACACACAGACACACACAGACAGACACACACAGACAGACACACACAGAAACACAGACAAACAAACAAACATAGACATAGAGACACACAGACATACACACACACATACACACAGACACGCAGACACACAGACACACACACAGAAACACAGACACACACAAACACAAAGACACACACACACAAACACACACACAGAAACACACACAGACACACAGACACACACGTGGTGATGATGACTATAATGATGACGACAATGACGACGATGGTGATGATGAACAGTTTAACACGTAGGAGGCTTTTGCGACCAATACTATTCACAATAAAGGTTTTTGTGGGTCAGATCGCGTTATTTATAAATGTTGTCGTAACATCCACCACCCGACCACGGCCAAACAGTAAAAAAAAAGTATCACGTTGTCAAAAGACAAAATAGTTCACTACTTTAGCCCACCGGTGTGTGTTGAAGAGTGAATCCACAACATTTACAATGTGAGTAGTACGACATCTGTTTGGCCGTGGTCGGGTGGTGGAGGGTTACGACACATTTATAAATAACGCGATCTGACCCAAAACACCTTTATTGTGGATGACGAGGATGATGATGACGACGACGATGACGAGGATGATGACAATGATGATGTAGATGACGACGACGATGACGGTAACGATGGTAACGATGGTAACGATGATGACTATGATGACGATGACGACAACGATGACGACCATGATGACGATGAGGACCATGATGACGATGACGACGATGATGACGATGACAACGATGACGACAATTCCACCGCCATCCCGGCCACCTCCGCTCACAGCCCCCCGCTCGAGTGGCTCTTGTGTCAGGCCGAGGGGACCTGGCGGCTGGCCCACCCAACCCGCCCAACCCGCCCAACCCACCCAACCCGCCCAACCCACCCAACCCGCCCAACCCACCCAACCCGCCCAACCCACCCAACCCACCCAACCCGCCCAACCCACCCAACCCACCCAACCCACCAAACTCACCCAACCCACCCAACTCACCCAACCCACCCAACTCACCCAACTCACCCAACCCACCCAACCCACCCAACCCACCCAACCCACCAAACTCACCCAACCCACCCAACCCACCAAACTCACCCAACTCACCCAACCCACCCAACCCACCCAACCCACCAAACTCACCCAACCCACCCAACTCACCCAACCCACCCAACTCACCCAACTCACCCAACCCACCCAACTCACCCAACCCACCCAACTCACCCAACTTACCCAACCCACCCAACTCACCCAACCCACCCAACTCACCCAACTCACTCACCCAACCCACCCAACTCACCCAACCCACCCAACCCACCCAACTCACCCAACCCACCCAACTCACCCAACCCACCCAACTCACCCAACCCACCCAGCCCACCCAACTCACCCAACCCACCCAACCCACCCAACCCACCCAACTCACTCACCCAACCCACCCAACTCACTCACCCAACCCACCCAACCCACCCAACTCACCCAACCCACCCAGCCCACCCAACTCACTCACCCAACCCACCCAACTCACTCACCCAACCCACCCAACCCACCCAACCCACCCAACCCAGCCCAACCCACCCAACTCACCCAACTCACTCACCCAACCCACCCAACTCACCCAACCCACGCAACCCACCCAACTCACCCAACCCACCCAACTCACCCAACCCACCCAACTCACCCAACCCACCCAGCCCACCCAACTCACCCAACCCACCCAACCCACCCAACCCACCCAACTCACTCACCCAACCCACCCAACTCACTCACCCAACCCACCCAACCCACCCAACTCACCCAACCCACCCAGCCCACCCAACTCACTCACCCAACCCACCCAACTCACTCACCCAACCCACCCAACCCACCCAACCCGCCCAACCCACCCAACCCACCCAACCCACCAAACTCACCCAACCCACCCAACTCACCCAACCCACCCAACTCACCCAACTCACCCAACCCACCCAACCCACCCAACCCACCAAACTCACCCAACCCACCCAACCCACCAAACTCACCCAACTCACCCAACCCACCCAACCCACCAAACTCACCCAACCCACCCAACTCACCCAACCCACCCAACTCACCCAACTCACCCAACCCACCCAACTCACCCAACCCACCCAACTCACCCAACTCACCCAACCCACCCAACTCACCCAACCCACCCAACTCACCCAACTCACTCACCCAACCCACCCAACTCACCCAACCCACCCAACCCACCCAACTCACCCAACCCACCCAACTCACCCAACCCACCCAACTCACCCAACCCACCCAACTCACCCAACCCACCCAGCCCACCCAACTCACCCAACCCACCCAACCCACCCAACCCACCCAACCCACCCAACTCACTCACCCAACCCACCCAACTCACTCACCCAACCCACCCAACCCACCCAACCCACCCAACCCACCCAACTCACTCACCCAACCCACCCAACTCACTCACCCAACCCACCCAACCCACCCAACTCACCCAACCCACCCAGCCCACCCAACTCACTCACCCAACCCACCCAACTCACTCACCCAACCCACCCAACCCACCCAACCCACCCAACCCAGCCCAACCCACCCAACTCACCCAACTCACTCACCCAACCCACCCAACTCACCCAACCCACCCAACCCACCCAACTCACCCAACCCACCCAACTCACCCAACCCACCCAACTCACCCAACCCACCCAGCCCACCCAACTCACCCAACCCACCCAACCCACCCAACCCACCCAACCCACCCAACTCACTCACCCAACCCACCCAACTCACTCACCCAACCCACCCAACCCACCCAACTCACCCAACCCACCCAGCCCACCCAACTCACTCACCCAACCCACCCAACTCACTCACCCAACCCACCCAACCCACCCAACCCACCCAACCCGCCCAACCCACCCAACCCACCAAACTCACTCACCCAACCCACCCAACTCACTCACCCAACCCACCCAACCCACCCAACTCACCCAACCCACCCAACTCACCCAACCCACCCAACTCACCCAACCCACCCAGCCCACCCAACTCACCCAACCCACCCAACCCACCCAACCCACCCAACCCACCCAACTCACTCACCCAACCCACCCAACTCACTCACCCAACCCACCCAACCCACCCAACTCACCCAACCCACCCAGCCCACCCAACTCACTCACCCAACCCACCCAACTCACTCACCCAACCCACCCAACCCACCCAACCCACCCAACCCACCCAACCCACCCAACCCACCCAACTCACTCACCCAACCCACCCAACCCACCCAACCCACCCAACCCACCCAACTCACTCACCCAACCCACCCAACTCACTCACCCAACCCACCCAACCCACCCAACTCACCCAACCCACCCAGCCCACCCAACTCACTCACCCAACCCACCCAACTCACTCACCCAACCCACCCAACCCACCCAACCCACCCAACCCAGCCCAACCCACCCAACTCACCCAACTCACTCACCCAACCCACCCAACTCACCCAACCCACCCAACCCACCCAACTCACCCAACCCACCCAACTCACCCAACCCACCCAACTCACCCAACCCACCCAGCCCACCCAACTCACCCAACCCACCCAACCCACCCAACCCACCCAACTCACTCACCCAACCCACCCAACTCACTCACCCAACCCACCCAACCCACCCAACTCACCCAACCCACCCAGCCCACCCAACTCACTCACCCAACCCACCCAACTCACTCACCCAACCCACCCAACCCACCCAACCCACCCAACCCGCCCAACCCACCCAACCCACCAAACTCACCCAACCCACCCAACTCACCCAACCCACCCAACTCACCCAACTCACCCAACCCACCCAACCCACCCAACCCACCCAACCCACCAAACTCACCCAACCCACCCAACCCACCAAACTCACCCAACTCACCCAACTCACCCAACCCACCCAACCCACCCAACCCACCAAACTCACCCAACCCACCCAACTCACCCAACCCACCCAACTCACCCAACTCACCCAACCCACCCAACTCACCCAACCCACCCAACTCACCCAACTCACCCAACCCACCCAACTCACCCAACCCACCCAACTCACCCAACTCACTCACCCAACCCACCCAACTCACCCAACCCACCCAACCCACCCAACTCACCCAACCCACCCAACTCACCCAACCCACCCAACTCACCCAACCCACCCAACTCACCCAACCCACCCAGCCCACCCAACTCACCCAACCCACCCAACCCACCCAACCCACCCAACCCACCCAACTCACTCACCCAACCCACCCAACTCACTCACCCAACCCACCCAACCCACCCAACCCACCCAGCCCACCCAACTCACTCACCCAACCCACCCAACTCACTCACCCAACCCACCCAACCCACCCAACTCACCCAACCCACCCAGCCCACCCAACTCACTCACCCAACCCACCCAACTCACTCACCCAACCCACCCAACCCACCCAACCCACCCAACCCACCCAACCCAGCCCAACCCACCCAACTCACCCAACTCACCCAACTCACCCAACTCACCAAACCCACCCAACTCACCCAACTCACCCAACTCACCCAACCCACCCAACTCACCCAACCCACCCAACTCACCCAACTCACCCAACCCACCCAACCCACCCAACTCACTCACCCAACCCACCCAACCCACCCAACCCACCCAACCCACCCAGCCCACCCAACTCACTCACCCAACCCACCCAACTCACTCACCCAACCCACCCAACCCACCCAACTCACCCAACCCACCCAGCCCACCCAACTCACTCACCCAACCCACCCAACTCACTCACCCAACCCACCCAACCCACCCAACCCACCCAACCCAGCCCAACCCACCCAACTCACCCAACTCACCCAACTCACCAAACCCACCCAACTCACCCAACTCACCCAACTCACCCAACTCACCCAACCCACCCAACTCACCCAACTCACCCAACCCACCCAACCCACCCAACCCACCCAACTCACTCACCCAACCCACCCAACCCACCCAACCCACCCAGCCCACCCAACTCACTCACCCAACCCACCCAACTCACTCACCCAACCCACCCAACCCACCCAACTCACCCAACCCACCCAGCCCACCCAACTCACTCACCCAACCCACCCAACTCACTCACCCAACCCACCCAACCCACCCAACCCACCCAACCCAGCCCAACCCACCCAACTCACCCAACTCACCCAACTCACCAAACCCACCCAACTCACCCAACTCACCCAACCCACCCAACTCACCCAACCCACCCAACTCACCCAACTCACCCAACCCACCCAAACCCATCCAACTCACCCAACTCACCCAACCCACCCAAACCCACCCAACTCACCCAACCCACCCAAACCCATCCAACTCACCCAACTCACCCAACCCACCCAAACCCATCCAACTCACCCAACTCACCCAACCCACCCAAACCCATCCAACTCACCCAACTCACCCAACCCACCCAACCCACCCAACCCACCCAACTCACTCACCCAACCCACCCAACCCACCCAACCCACCCAACCCACCCAGCCCACCCAACTCACTCACCCAACTCACTCACCCAACCCACCCAACCCACCCAACTCACCCAACCCACCCAGCCCACCCAACTCACTCACCCAACCCACCCAACTCACTCACCCAACCCACCCAACCCACCCAACCCAGCCCAACCCACCCAACTCACCCAACTCACCCAACTCACCCAACTCACCAAACCCACCCAACTCACCCAACTCACCCAACTCACCCAACCCACCCAACTCACCCAACCCACCCAACTCACCCAACTCACCCAACCCACCCAACCCACCCAACCCACCCAACTCACTCACCCAACCCACCCAACCCACCCAACCCACCCAGCCCACCCAACTCACTCACCCAACCCACCCAACTCACTCACCCAACCCACCCAACCCACCCAACTCACCCAACCCACCCAGCCCACCCAACTCACTCACCCAACCCACCC